>NC_080740.1:11234898-11537928 GCF_020826845.1 Diceros bicornis minor
AGGGCAAAAAGGTTAGATAGGTCTTTCTCCAGTTATTCTGAGCATATAGACTAATTCTCCGTGGCTGTACTGCCATATCTACACAGTGAATTGCTACCAATTGTAGATACAGTGATTTGTTTTAAAAACATTCTGCCTCCCTATGTAGTTTGGTTTTGCTTTACAATTTGGTTATATTTTTTAAATCAACTGAAACGTTTAGTCTTTTTCATTCAAAATAAAAGTCCAGGGAATTTTGTGGATTATTTCCATCTGCCTTCTTACAGTGCTCTGACTCCTTTCTGCCATGTTTCTTTATGAAAGAGGGAAAGAACATCTCCTAGAATTTGAGCAGTGACTCTCTTTACTTTCACTCATAATACCAAGTTGAATTAGTAACTTTGTGAAGAAACAGTTTTCTAGTTTGTTCATTTTATGTATCTGTTATATAATATTCATTTTGTATAAAAGTTATATGATATTGGTGACGTTACAAAATAGCCTGTCTTATTTAAAAAGTCTGGCTGCAGAATTATCCTTAGTCACCCATTCCATGAAAAGCCTAGGAAAATACTGAGGAAGGATTTGGGGCCGACTGATATTCAACAAATCAAAAGGGGAGGAGATAGGATGGCCACAGCACAGGATGGCACTGATAACAGGTTCGCTGCTTTGTGAGCAAAGGAATTAATTAGACCAGGTAATTTTGAGAACACTAAGAATAAAGTGCACTGGCAAGGACTAAAATAATGGAAAAATCTGTAAATTAGAGAAGAAACTGAATTCTCTTACCGTGAAACAAAAGACAGTAGAGCTTTAAAAAGGAAAAAGAAGAGGAGAGGGAGGAGAAGGACAAAGCTGGGTATTTATTTGCCAGGAAAATACATTCTTATTTATTTATTTGTGGGCAAAAAAACAATTACCAGTGAAAAAATTCACCAAGTATTTTATTTCCCTGAAGAGAAAAAGTAGATGTTTTTTAGAATCAGTTTGGGTCTGGTGTCACGAGGTCACTCAAAGCACGTGGTCAGGACGGACCACGGTAACTTGCAGGCCCAGTGCAAAATGAAAACGCAGAGCCGGTTTGTTCAAAACTATTAAGAATTTCAAGATAATGACAGCAGAACATTAAACCAGGGATGAGGCCCTTCTAACCTTGTGGCCCGGTGTGACTGACAGCCCAGGTCACAGGCCCATGAGGGTGGCCTTGTCTGTGGTTCTTGAACAGCCTGACTCTTGAGAACCATCTAGGGAAACACAGCACTCTGTTGTGTTATCCCCCAGACAGAGGCTGCCGTGAGTGCATGTTTAGGAGAGCTCGGCAGCTCACTGTTACTTCCATCTTGGATTGTTTGTTTGCTCCCCTTTGTATCTCAAGCATCTAGCACCGTCTCTGACCCTTGGTCAGCACTCAAAAAATAGTGGATGGGTAGGTGATGAGTGATGATAGTTGCCAGCTTGTCTTAGTGGTTCTAGTTCAGTTCATCTCTAGCTAGGAAGACCCAGTGTGGGTTCTTTTGAGCTTCGTGTCATATTACACAGACGTTGCAGATGCCTCCTCCAGCCAGCTTGAGGGTTTCTTTCAGCTATGGGCTTTGCATGTGCTGCTCTTACTCAACCTGTTTCTTGAGATTATCTTGAAACATATTTAAGCTGATAGATTAGAATAACAATTGGGCCTTAAGCGAGTTAAGGCTGGAGGGGTATGCAGAATAATGCTTCTCCCCCACAAAGATGTCCACATCTTCGTTCCTGGAACCTGAGATGATATTAGATCACATGGCAAAGGGAAATTAAGGCTGCAGATGGATTAAGATTGCTAATCAACTGACTTTAAAAGTAGCTAAATTATCCTGGATTATCTAGGTGGGTCCAGTGTCTCACAAAGGCTCTTAAGTGGCAGAGGCAGAGGGAGAGTCAGAGAAAGAGATGTGACAAAGGAAGCAAGGTCGGAGTGAGGGAATGTGAGAAGTCCACCTGCAGTTGCTGGCTTTGAAGACGGAGGAAGGGGGCAGCCTGTGAGGCTGGAAAAAGCAGGGAAACAGACTCCCTGGTAGAGCCTCCAGAGAGGAACACAGCTCTGCCAACATCTTGATTTTAGCCCAGTGAAATCTGGGTCAGACTGCCAACCTCCAGAACTGTAAGATAATGAATTTGTGTTGTTTTAAGCCACTATGTTATGGTAATTTGTTACAGCAGCAGCAGGAAACTAAAACAGCTGTTTCCATACTGTGGCGAAATGATCACTCCTGGTCCCTGGTTCGTTAGAAATCACCAAACTCCATTGCTCGGTATTATTGTCTGCCCATGTTTTCTCCACTTCTCTTGGTAGCCAAAAGTAGAGTTCTGTCTTCTTTTTCTGTGTTTTTATTTTCCTTCATTGGACCATTAAGTTTTTGGGTTCAGGCTAGTAAATGTTATATTCCCAGGGAAGCAAGTAATGCAGTCTGTTCCAGAGAACACTGGTTTCTTGGAATATTAATAGTTGAGAGATAGTGAGAAAAGAGGCTTTGGCTGCCAAGTTCATTTGTAAAACCCAGGATAAACAAGCTCTTTTTTTTTTTTTCTTAAAGCACTTTAAAAAGATACAATCTATGTATAAGGTTTAAAAAAAATCTCAACAGTTTAAAAGAAAATTCAGCAAAAAGTATCTCTGTCCTTCAGCCCAAGGTTCTCTCCTCAGAGTCAGCCATTACTAGTTTTTTGTGAATCCTTCCAGAGTGATTCTGTATACATATAAACACACATACACATATATACACACACTCTAATTTCCTACACATACTCTTCCACACCCTGCTTTTGTGTTACCTAATAATTTAATTAACAAGTTTATTTATGGAAGAACTTCCATGGCTTTTAATGTATAATATGCACATGAAACACTTAGAGAACTTAGTGGAGAAAAATAAATATTTTCCCAAATATTTTGGACCACAAATTTCATTTTTTAGAGTGTCTCTTGGAACCACTTTTTGAGACACACTGCGCAACATTCCTCTCGAGTAGGAATAAGAATTAGTGACCCCCATACACGGATGTCGCATGAAGGGTATGGGTTTTGGAGTGGGGGAAACCTAAGCTAATATCCTGGCTCCACCGTTGACCTGCCTGCCTGCTGACTTCCATGCTTACTGGCTGTGTGGCTTTGGGCAGGTTGCTTGACTTTATTGAGCCTTCTTGTTAATACTGTCTACCTCATTTATTCAGTCATTTGTTTATTAATTAATACATGCAATCATTGGAACATTTATGAACCAGGTCAAAGAAAGCAGAGTCTCTCCACTTGAGAAGCTTCTAGTCTAGTCAGGGAGACTTCATTTGTAGCACACCAAGCAGCAATAAGCAATGGCCTGTCTTAAAGTTGTGGAGAATAGTTTTCTACCAAGATGACAGTTTTCTACTTTTATAGGCATAGATCAACAGTAGCAAATGTCACCTATACCATTTCAAAACTTATAAGGAATGCAGGAAAAAGTGTTTAATATAGGGCATTTCAGGTATTGATTTTTTAAAGCATGTATGGACTTTGATATTGATCATCTAATGAATTACCAGAGTAATGTTATTTATTTGAATAAAGTACAGTGAGTGACAAAATCTTTCAATTTATTATTATGAAATTCCTACAGGGGCTGGCCCAGTGGCACAGGTGGTTAAGTGTGCGTGCTCAGCTGCAGCAGCCCAGGGTTCACCGGTTCGGATCCTGGGCGCCCACCGACACACTGCTTGTTGAGCCATGCTGTGGCGGCGTCCCATATAAAGTAGAGGAAGATGGGCCCAGATGTTAGCTCAGGGCCAGTCTTCCTCAGCCAAAAAAAAAAAAAAGAGGAGGACTGGTATCGGATGTTAGCTCAGGGCTGATCTTCCTCACAAAAAAAAGAAAGAAAGAAATTCCTACATAAATTTTGGCATCCTTGTAAATTATGGACATATTTATCTTAATCATTGTGACTTTAAAAATTGACTTTGTATAGAACTAGAGATTTTTATTTTCAAATTCATAATGCATATATTTTACAGGGAAATTTTAGAATTATCATCCTTTTCCAGTATCTATAAAGCATATAAGGGCATTTTAGCAATAAATGTATTCACTCTTTGTAATTCTCCTTTCTTTGTTTCATTCAAAATTACTTAGCGTATTTCCATTATCATCTTGCTCTTGATAAATTTGAACAGCAAAGTAATATTCATTAGAAAAAAATATCTTTAGGAATTTAATTGAAAATAACTAATGCAGTTTCTTTTATTTGCCATTTTGGTTGCCAAAAAGAAAGTTTCAACTTCTTTTCTTTCATTTTCTCAGGCCAGTGAAATGCCATCTGGGCCTACCAAATTCCAGACAATGGTCAACATTTGTTTTACTGAATCTTGATGACTTCAGTCAGTTAATTTATTTAGGAGATGCTTTTGGTTTTTATAAGGTCAACTAGAAATTTGTAGCTACTTTTCTCTTTTATTTGAAGAATAAATATTTTTTAAAATAGTGAAATTTGATTTGAAAATATGGTGGTAACTTTGATGTGTCAAATCTTTAAGCACATTATTTAAAACTTTTCCATTTAAAAGATGTTTCTATGATTGAGTTTTTTCCATAATGGCAACTCTGTTAAGGTCAGAATGATAGCTGACTAGTTATTTAATGGTAGCAAGTACCTAATACTTTGATTTGGCTGTTTTTTGTGATTGTTTTGATAAACGTTTGATTTGTTACCTCCTAAAAAACAAACCAGTAGATATTTGGCTTTTATGATTACCAAATAATGTATGTTCCAGCCAATGCTCGGGTCTGATTCTCTCCCAACTCATTGCTCTTACTTCACCCCTCATCTTCATCCCTCACATTATAAATATATATAAGACTTATAATATATATATAAGACTTAAGACTTCCTTCTTCCCAAAAGAAAACATTGCCTATTCTTCTTGTCTCTAATAAATCACAAGCATAGCAGCGTCCTTCCAGGCTATTCTTCTCAACTCCAGATAATTCATAGCGGGTGAAAATAATTTACCTAACGTGTGTTTACAGTTTCAAAGTTGTATAAAAAGCCAGAATTTAGGTTGCAAGTGGAAACAGCACAAACTGTTGGCACACAAAATAAACTTGGCCCTTAGCTTCTGTGACAACCCTTCTCATAGCTCTCGAATCATTCCTTTTCAATCTTGTTTTACTCATTTCTCTCTCTAGCTGTCTGCCCTGCACTTTGAATATTCTCCAGGATTCCATACTAAACTTTTTTCTCTGGTAGACTCTCTCTGGGCAATCTCTTCAGCTCACTCATTTGCCTTTAGTGGCAGGGATGTGGCAGTGAGTGCTGTCTCTGTACGTGTAGTCCAGACATCTCTCCTGAGCTCTACACTGATATACTCGTTTACCGAATCGACATCTCTCTCCATTTAGATATCCTGCAGTCACTTCAGACTCATCCATTGTGTCTAAAATGGAACCCTTTATGCCTAATACTAAACCTGCCTCTCTTCTGTGTCACCATCTTCACAATAGCTGAAGTTACAAGACTCAGAAAACTGAGAGCATTATCAAGGAAGAGCAAATAAGATCCAGAATTATCACATACATGCACAGATACACTGACACACCACACACCAGGATTCAAAGAGTCATATTGTAGAGTTTTGCGTGTTTTTGAACTTTAAATAGAATCATATTTTGTGTATTTTTTTGTACTTGACTCTTGTGCTCAACGTTATGTTTGAGATTCACGCATGAGTGTAGCTGTATCGTAGTCCATTGTGTGAAAACTATGACTTATTTGCCCATTTTCCTGTGGAGACATTTGGGTAGTTTTTAGTTTTTCACTGTTACCAACAATGCACCTCTGAACATTTGTGTACATATCTCCTGACACACACATGCAAGTGTTTCTCTAGAGTATGTACCTAGGAGGAGAATTCCTGAGTTATAGGTACTTACGTCTTCATCTACCTTGGCAGTTATTGCCAAATGGTTATCCAAAGCGGTTGCAAATGTTTACATTCCAACCGGTAATCATTTATCTTGTTATTCCATGTCCTCCGTGATCTTTGATATTGTAGGACATTTTAATTTTTGCTAATCTGTTGTAAAATTACTTACTAATGGTTACTAATGCTTATTTGCCCCCACTCTTTCCTCTTTTTGGAAGTTCCTGTAAGTCTTTGGCATATATTTTTTACTTATGTTGGATTTTTTAAATTGTTGGTAGGATTTCTTTGGATAGTAATCCTTTGTTAGTAGCGTGTATTGCAGTATCTCCTCCCAGTTTGTGACTTGTCTTTTCATTCTCTTTAAGGTGTCTATTAGTGAAGTCTATTAGACTTACTTCTAATATAACTGAATTTATCAATTTTTACCTTTATGGTTTCATTTTCTGCCTTTAAAAAGAAGAAAACTTCCCTATTCTAAGATCCTAGTAACATTCTCCTTTCTTTTCTTCTAAATGCTTTAAAGTTTTGCCTTTCTCATTTAAATGTTTAATTCACCTGGAATTGAATTTTATGTGTATTGTGTGGGTAGAAATATAGTTAGGCCACATAAAAATTGACTTTTGATTTTTGATTTCAGAACCATTGTTTGTGTCATAGTCAAATGAGCATGATTTGTCAAGTGTCACGGTGCCATCAGTCATT
Source organism: Diceros bicornis minor (assembly GCF_020826845.1). Classification (NCBI taxonomy): domain Eukaryota; kingdom Metazoa; phylum Chordata; class Mammalia; order Perissodactyla; family Rhinocerotidae; genus Diceros; species Diceros bicornis. The sequence continues at coordinate 11,241,511 of NC_080740.1, forward strand.
ACACATTTTCCTGGACCTCTTAGTTTGCTCAGATAGGCACCTTGACACGTTTCAGAAATATTATTCTCAGAATATGTTATAAAATGCAAGTAATCCACTCTAAACAATACTAATACTTCTCGTTTGAATAAGAAAAATTGATATTCCAGCCATAGTAATATTTTAAACTTGGCTGAGAAAATGTCTTGACAAAATGAGCCAATAACTGGAAATACCATTTTAGAAGATGTTGGTGGGCCAGCCCTGGTGGCCTAGTGGTTAAGTTTGGCGCTCTCCACTTCAGTGGCCCGGGTTCAGTTCCCAGGCGTGGACCTACACCACTCGTCTATTAGTGGCCATGCTGTGGCAGTATCTCCCATACAGAAAAAAAAAGAGGAAGATTGACAGTGGATATTAGCTCAGTGCGAATCTCCCTCAGGAAAAATAAAAAGATGTTGGTAATTCAACTCCCAAAAAGTTGAAAGAGAAGGCAATCATTCATTCTAACATTTTAGAGAAACTTTCTCAGAATAAGATATTTCTTTTGACAAATTTGACTTTTGATCTACACTATTCATTGTTAGTTAGATGGTGGTTGTACAATTTTGATCAAGTTGTCGTAATCGTTTGTGTGTCTCTGTGTGTGTGTTTTAACGCAATGTGAAATCAAGCTAATAGAACATAGAACTGCAGTTATGTTATTGAGAACAGAAGCCATCTTTTAGTGAGGTTGTCATCATCTGAAGAAGTTTCATTTTATTCTCTTTACTTGAAATAGTCCTTATATTTGAGCCTTTAACTCTACAAAGATGGTTTCTTATTCTGTCATTTACCTTTCTTCTTTAATTCACATTATTTACTTATTCAAATATCTGTTTGATATTTGAGTATTTTGCAAAGTAGTCTGTGCTCGACTATTTGAGCACAACTGTCACAGAATTCAGGGGCTGAAAGAACTCCAAGATCATTTATAGTAACCCTAACTTTCCACAAATTAAGAAACTGAGATCCAGAAAGGTGCAGTCACCTGATAAAAATCTCAGTGTGGTGGAGCATGAATAAAGATTTCCTGACCCTGGATTCAGAATTGCTCCTGTTGAATCATGTTGTTCGTAAAAACTATCTGAAAATCTACCTGAATCCTAAATACTGATATAATGTTCATAGAGATTCCTAATGGGATAAATCACTGTGAACAGATTTATATGACACCATCTTTGCCTTGAAACTACTTATAAAATTTTTAGGATGAAAAAACTAAAATTTGAAAAAAATATGAATTTTTTAATTTGAAAAAAAGTAAAGAAAGTAAGAAGTTTAACTGGAAGCTTCCTGTGAGCAAGAATTATGTGTTACCTTTGTCATATTTCTTATATTTTCCTAACGCAGTGAGCTGTTCATAGTACATACTCAACAAATATTGATTAAATGAATAAAACTATATATTGAAATATAAAAACTTAGCAAAGGATCTGAACATAAATTTTTCCAAAAAAAGATGTACAGATGGCTAAAGACACATGAAAAGATGTTCAACATCACTAATTATTAGGGAAATGCAGATCAAAACCACAATGAGATATCACCTCACACCCATGAGAATGCCTATTATTACAAAGACGAGAAATAATAAGTGTTAGAGAGGATGTGGAGAAAATGGAACCCTTATACACTGCTGGTGGGAAGGCAAACTGGTGCAGCCACTATGGAAAACAGTATGAAGATTCCTCAAAAAATTAAGAATAGAACTATTATGTGATCCAGCTATTCCACTTCTGGGTATTTATCCAAAGAATATGAAAACACTAATTTGAAAAGATATATGCACTCCTATATTCATTGCAGATTTATTTCCAATAGCCAAGACATGGATATAGCCTAAGTGCCCATCAATGGACGAATGGATAAAGAAGATATATATATATTTATACACAAAACAAAAAGATGAAATCTTACCATTTGTGACAACATGGGTAGACCTTGAGGGTTTTATACTAAGTGAAATAAGTCAGATGGAGAAAGACAAATACCATATGATTTCACTCGTGGAAGATAAAAAACAAGAACAACAAGAACAAACAAACAAACACATAGATACAGAGAACAGATCAGTGGTTACCAGAGGGGAAGGAGGCGGGGAGGAAGTGATAAAGGGAGTCATCATATAGTGACGGATGGAAACCACACATTTGATAGTGAACACGATATAGTGTATACAGAAGTTGAATTATAATGATGTACACCTAAAATCTATATAATATGAACCAATGTTACCTCAATTAAAAAAAAAAGAAATATAGAGTGCAGACATTAGTTACTTTGAATGATCAGAGAAAAGAAAAATCAGCCTGAATGTGGAAAGTAAAAAAAAAGAAATTCTTAGTGGAAGATTTACAACTTAAAGTAGGCCATAACTAATGGTGGTAATTTAGTTAGACAGAGACGAACTCCCAAGTTTCAAATTACTTGTTTAGCTCACTTTCTATTAAGACTTTAGATACAGGTTCTCTGAGTTATTTGCTTTCAAATTTCACCTCTAAGCATGAATTCTTGGAATAAGCATGTTCATGAAAAAATAACTTGATAAATATGCTAAGATTGTTATATTGTTTATAAGAGCATTAAAAAATGGGACCAACCCAAATATTCATGAGTGGATTAATGGTTAGTATATCCAAGTTAAAATTAATGATGAATATAGATCTATATTTTTCAACATGTAATGACATTGCTAATATATTGTGGAGTAATAACATCAAGCTGCAAAATTATATGTAGAGAATATCTCATTTTTGAAAAAAAATAAATATAAAATACAAATAATGCAACAATGGGATAATGTACATTTTTATTTTCCTCTTTATGCTTTTCAGAATTTATAAAAAGTCTTACAATAAACATTTATTACTTATAAAAATGATTACACTTTTTTTTGATTGTGAGGAGAGTTCTAAATGTACTCTGCTGACTAACCAGATATGAAAGCTGTAGAGCAATGACCTCCATTCATGGAACGACTTTCATTGAGCACCTAATACGTACTAGGCACTAAGAACAAAAGAGTCAAAATCCGTTTCTTAAGCTCCTCACGACTTGAGGAGGAGATGAGAATCATAAATGGAGCATCAGGAATCTGTTTCCTTCAGACTTGTCTCTTCAGAGTAGTCCTTTTGTCTGATGCTGATTTATTTTTTTTTAACTAAACTGATAGATCTCTGTGTTCTGGTTGTACAGTGTCTAGACTACGAACAAAATTGCTGAGGTTTTTCCGTGTCTGACTTTTTAATTGAAATAATTCAATTCTCTATTTTTGCCTAGGAGGAGAAAAAGCAACTCTAAGACATTTAGGGCCAGAGAAAAATGTTTAATGTGTTTGGAGTTGACATTGAAAACTTATACATGTAATAATTATACTTTTATTCTGTACTGTATCATTTTCTCCTCCCCTGGAATATATTTTTAGATATTTAATTACATGTTACAGTAATTATGTCCGTACGTATTGTTAATTTTAACATTGAAACTCCCGGGGGTTAGTACTTGTCATCTTGACAATGCCTTAATGCCTAGCACCTTGGCATTCCTGTGAGAGTAATGTTGTCTGAACTTGGTTTGCTCAGGATAAGACAGAACACGTCCCAGGTCTAGTGGCAGCCGACCATGGATATTTGTATGCAGTCACGAGGCCAAGGAGGACCCTGTCGTGACTTCATTTTTAATAATTTGTGCAACTAAGAATGAGTGCAGGCTTTTTGAAATACTCATAGTCTGAACATACTCAATGTTTGGGGATTTTTAATTGGCTATTCTTTTAAATTAAAGTTGCTATTAGCAGGAGCTGTTTTGTAGTTTATGCAATATTAGCAGCTAATAATAATAGTTTCCAGATGTTTTGTGGGAATTTACAAGCATTTTTATTATAACACCTCATTTAATCTTTAGACTGCCTCTGAGGCAGATATTATTATCTCAGTTTTAGAGGTGAGGGAACAGAAGTTCAGTTAGGTTAAATGACTTGCCTGAAGTCACAGAGCTAATAAGAAAGAGACCTGGATTCAAGTCTGTATGTCCTGACTTCAAGTCCTGTTCTCTTTCAGCTCTCCCAAGCTGCTATGGCTCCTCCTCTGCCTTTGAAGTTGGAAATATGAGGGTATTACTGAGTATTACTGGGTTGACTCAACCTAGTCATAATTGCCCCTGTGGCCACCTCTAATTGTGAATATTAAGCATATTTTATTTAGGTTCCATAGAGAACCACTGACAAGGTATATACCAGGGTATAAACATGTGTTGCGAAGCTGTCCTGATTGAGCTCTGTTACCCTCCAGCTCACCGTTTTTAAGACCAGTTAACAGTCAGTGATCTTGCCTTTTATCCTAGGACACAAAGAGAACATTTACTTATAGAGGTCAGTCCATTGATGTAGTGCCTGCAGTCCTGAAACTGAATAAAAATGAGTTACTAAATGAAGATACAGAGATTCAGTAAATGAATGTGGACCAACAGCATTTCATCAACAATTGCTAACCGTGCAGTCATTATTAGATATGTACACGCTGATAATCAAATGACCACTGAAGGAAATTCATGTGATCAGAACTTCCTGCTGTTAAGAGATTAAAATGCATGGTAATAGGTAGAATTTAAGGGAGCCAAAGGAAAATGTAAATTGTGGTGGAATTATTAAAGCAATGGCTTGAGAAACCTTATATCTTGGTGTAAAAATACAGCACAGAGATATTTCATTTCTTGACCTTAATTATGAATATTGTTGTAGGTCCTCGAATTTTTGTTAGCTCAGAATAGAGACAAATTAATCTTAAAGCAGTTAAAAAAATTAAATTCCCTTCATCTCTCTTTTTTTATGTTAAGGCAGCATAGGGAAATAAATCTCTGAACCAATTCTGAAACAGAAATTTTAATTTTATTTCACTCATGTATCTCTTAATTTTCTTTTACTTTATATGGAATTTTTAAGAATAAAATTATCTTGATTTTCTTTTTGCTCTAGGCTTGAACCTCCAGTACCTGAGACGTTGAGAAAGGAGCACAGCTCAGCTGAAAACATGTCCTTAGAAACTCTAAGAAACAGTAGTCCAGAAGACCTCTTTGATAAGATTTAACTGTCTCGAAAAAGTACTTTGATGTGCACTAGACTATGTTTTCTATTCATTTCTTTAAACTGAAAAAGCAAAATTTCAACTCAGCAGCAGCTATTACTGCACCTTACAATTTAATTACATACACACTGAGTTGAAACCATTGTGCAGAATGGATTACACGTGTGTATGAAGATATGATTTGATGACAGTGGTACATTATTCTAAACTGTTCATTCAGCATGCCTATAATTACATAAAATCTCAGACTTTTTGTTGCAAAGGACACATTTATCTTATTCAGTTCACACATATTATATGTGGTAGCTGTCTAACATCCTATCTAGGAAGATTTTGGAAACAGGACAAAGAAAATGTCTACAGTGCTTTTTTGAATAGTTATATTCTGAACCATGATGTTTGAGCATTTTAATTTGTGGAATGACGTATAAAATCTATTTTTAGTTTGTACACGAACAACCTGAAAATCTGATGATAAAATTTTTGATTCATTGAAGATTTTGTGTTCTTAATAAAGTGTTATTTAGCTTAACTTTTTCCTGTATAAAGACCTGTTACTATAGTAAAGTGCTTATTAATGTAAATGTAGCCCCCTTAGCCCCCTTTTGTATCAAAAAAATTACGTTTTTCAGAGATTGTCGATAAAAGATTTAACACGTACATGGGCCTTCTTTGAAGACAAGGACCGTGTCATATTCACTTATCTATCCTCAGTAACATCTGGCACTTGTGTTTTTAATATTCACTATTCCTACTTCCTAACCTCTCATTCTGTCTTCTCTTCTCTCCACTTGAACTTCCATTCCCTCCGTGCTACTCAGAGCTAACAGTGACCACCATGGTGCTAAATCCAATAGTTGGTCCAGTCTCAGAGGGCATCTTACTAAGCCTCTCAGCAACGTTTGACATAGTCAATCACTTCTCCTCAGTAAACATTGTCTTCACTCGACTCTTGCAATAACATGTGCTGTTTGTATTTCTCTTTCTTTCTGGCCACTCCTTTTTTAGACATCTTGGCTGAGTCCTTCTCCTTGCCCAACAGTTAAATGTTTGAGTGACCTGGGCTTGATCTTTAGCTTTCTTTTTCTCATTACCTACATTGTCTCCCAAGGTTATCTGTGGTTTTAAATACTATCTATATGCTAACATCTCCAAAATTAGAATAGTTCTCTCTGTAGTATATATATATATATATATATATATATATATATATATAGTATATATGTATAATTATCATTAATTTGTCACAAAAGGAGGTTCTTAAAAATCCAACTGAGTACATCTGTCTGCTTATACCTTTATTTGGATGTTGTAGCACATCTAAAGCAAAGGTTTGATTATATCCGAACCATCGTTTCTTCCTGTCTTCCCATCCAACAAATTGCACTACCACTTACCCAGTTCTTCAGGCTAAAAGCCCAGGAATCCTCCTTGGGGCCGCTGCTTCCCTCTCCTCCCACATCCTCGTATTCTTGCCTCCAAAACACAGCTTGACTCGACCTCCTTCCCTCTTTCTGTCCACTGCGTCTGCCCCTGACGGGCAGTCTTCCTGCTTAATCTCCCACTCCTCTACAGTCCAGACAAACCGGATTTTAAAATCTTAGATAGGATCATTTCACTGCCTGGATTAAAACCCTGCAATGGTAATCCAGTGCCGTTTGAATCAAGTCCACCCCCCTTACCACAGCCTACACAATCTGATAGGATCAGGCCCCTGCCTATCTCTCCCCTGACTTCCTGCTCCTTTCTCTTTTCTTACCTTGCCCCTTACTGTCCCTCAAGTAGACCAGATCTCCAAACCATTGTACTGTTGATGCCTCTGCTGGGAATGCTCATCCTTGTGTTGTTGGTTTCTTCTCAGCTTTCAGATCTAGAATCAAATGTCACCTCCTCAGAGGTGCTTTCCCTGAAATACCCTCTTTAAAGATGTGCACACTGCTAGTCACTCTGTCCCATTGGAATGTTTTTTTCACTGTGCGTATCACTGTCTGGAATTATTTTTTCATGTTTCTCTCTGTCCCCATCATAGCAGAGGCATGGCCATCTGCTTTATCCCTCTATGTCTCAGTACCTAGAACAGACTGGATTCATAGAGCCTTTGTGCGTGTTTGTTGAATGAATAAATGTATGTCTGTCACATAGTAGACACCCAAACATTTTTTGTTACTAAACCATTTTTAAAAGAAACTCATTAAAAAATTGAAATTTAGCTGGATGATTTGATACAAAGAAACAATTATGCAGAAAGCTCAGGAACCTTTTGTGATTAAATATAAATAATATATACACACATATATATATGCATATAGGCTTGACTACAGAGAGAGAGTGAGAAAGAAATTACACATTGTTGTTTATATCAGAAATAGGATTTTACTAAGTCAATGGAACAATATTTAAAAATATTTTAAATTGAAATTTTACTTTCATTTTTCTTTCCATAGTGGCTTCCAGTTAAGAAGTAAAATTTTAAATTAAATGTAAATATAAATATGTGAAATATAAAAATATAATTATAAAATATAAAATTCTACTCAGCAGCATAGGAACTTCACTATAATAATGAACCTCATATAATCCAAGATTTGGAAAGATCCAAAGTAAATCCAGGGGATTTTGTACATAAAGTACCAGAATCTCAAAATAATGTTATCTCATCTGAATAGACCACAAATGACTAACCAAAATCAGTATACAACTGTGTGTGTGTGTGTGTGTGTGTGTGTGTGTGTGTGTGTGTATACTTTTTTTAAGTGAAAGAGAAGAAGAAGAAAAGAGAATTTTGACTATTAACCCAATAGTGGTGAGAGAGGGATGTATGAAAAATGTTTGCTAAGCAATTGTAACAATAGAATCTATAAAGTTCATAATAGTTACAGAATTTTGATTGTATTTTTCTGGGGCAGTGGATCTTTTCAACCATTGCTTGTGTCAGATTGATTCAGCTGGTTAGAACAGAGCAGCTGGTTAGAACAAGCCCGTAATCATGGTTTCGTCTTTATATCTAGTGTGGAGAAACTGAGGGGATGCTTTTATATTTCTTACCTCGTAGACAGCTCTCTACAGATCTGGTGTTAAGATATCCAGATCCTGTCGTTCCACGCAGTGATTTTTCCTCACATTTCTGTCTGTGCTCTAAGACAGACTGTTGCAGAAGAACACTGAATTGTGGGCACAAGATCTGAATGATAATGCAGCATGGCTTTTTTGACCTTGTTGCCCTCACTTTTACAGCAAGGTGATTGCATTTCTGAAGGTTTTTTCAGCTTGAAATTTATAGTTCTTGTCCCTGGCATCAGGTGGCTCAGGCCTCATTAAGGATGTTCGTGCAAGAAAAAGTCCATCTCGGGAAGAGATGTCTTTATTATGTAGTTTTAAAAGGTCCGGAAACTACTTTAGAAAAGTTTTTCTTAGTGGCCTATAACTCAAATTTATAAAATACTAGACTCCATGTTTTGGAGCCAAGCAGCTCTTTAGTGGATAAGTTTGATTCAACAAATGTTTATAAAGGATCAGTTATGCACAAAATATTGAACCAGGCCATGTGGCGTTTTTAAGGATAAATCCATGAATTCACTAAATATTTGTTAAGCATTGTGCCAGTCTCTGTTCTGGGCACTAGACGCAGTGGTGAAGAATACAAGTGCTCTGTTGCCGTGGAGTTTATGTCCTAGTAAGTGAAATTTGGGGCCTGCTTTCAAAGAGTGGAGTCTATGGGATGGCGGGGGTGAGATTGGGACCCGAAACCAGTATATAATGAACTGTAATATAAGAGTGGTAGGAGAAGGGGTACAAAGAGAAGAACAAAAAATTAAAAGTTATGGATGAGGATCCATAGAAGATAAAAGATCCAATTGGGAAGTTAAGAGAAATTGGTGGGGGCTGGGGAGAGTGAGCTGAGGATGGGGTGTGGGGTTAATGCCCAAGTTTGTAATTGTCAATCATCGGAATGAAGGAGACAGTTAGAAGGTATCCCAGAAGGAATGTTGGCCAGGGGTGTTCAGGGGCATGAAGCTAGGTTATGTAATAAAGACATGACAAGAATTGAGTTCCACAGTTCTAACTGGTACTTCATTGGGAAGGTATGGGCTGCCAGAAAGCTTCAGGTCCTAGGGTCCTTCCTGGACATCTGGGAATGGGAAAGGAAGGCCAGTCAAGAGGCCCCTTGATAGATGTTGCCCAGAAGAGCAGCCAACTTGCAGCCTTTTGAGTCTCTCATTCTTACACTCAGTATTATTTATAGAATCCATTTTTTAATAAAATGAAAAATAGCTGACATCTAAATTCATGAAAGCCCTCATGAATTTACCTGTAAGTCAGGAAATTTAAAAAATAAGTAGTTAACACATTTTGTAAGAGAGAATGATACAACCACAGAAGAACTATTGATGCATCCATTTGTAGATGTTGTCTGAATTAAAAATGTTCGCTGCTGATCTGACGGCTGCTAGTAAATGCTTTTCAGGAGGGCAGATTTCATTTGCAAGTGTTCTATGAGCGAACCTAAAATGATTTCCTCTGTATTTTACACTTGAGCTTAGCCAAGAGACCAAGAAGCTATATTTTCTCTGTATTTTGATAACTGAAAAAGGATTCCTTGAAAAATGCATTACAACAAATATATTGTGTTACTGCATAACTGACCATCTGCCGTCTCCTGTCCTGACTCCCAGCCCTCTTTCTTACCCACTCAACCTAAAACATTCTCCAGACTGCTTTCTACTCATGCGCTCCCTTTCAAATCCCCACATATCCTCGAATTTACCCACTAAAGTCCTTTCTGTCTGATTTTCCTCTCGTCTATTTGAATAAAATTCAATATGAATTTTATTGCTCATGTGTTGATTTTTCTTCCCTCTTTTGAAGGCCCTTCCTCCTAAACTCTCATCTTACAATGTCACAGATAAGTATGCCTTCTGAATAAGGGTCTCTTTGCCCCTAGAGGCTTTTGGTTCTATAGGAAAGGGGAGGGAGAGTAGAACCCTGCACCTGTCTGGATAGTGGATGTTTCTATTAAGGGCAGGAACAGTTTTGTTGGCCACTGTTCCAGTAAATGAAATATAGGTTAGTCCTGAACCACTTATTTTTGATTTAGAGACAGTCTCCAACTTAATTACTATCTGAAAAATAACACAGCCAGTGAAATAAATGTAGATGAATTAGACAAAGTTTATGGAACCTGCTCATACAAGACTCTGCTAGGGATCTGTTTTACTCTACACTCCTCCAAAGCCGAGCCTGAGACAAAGGCTTGCATAGAGACAGTTTCTTTGCCAGGGAGCAGGACTGCGGGACAGGAAGCATAGCACAGGAAAGAAGGGAAAGCCAACACAAGGATGCCTCATCAAGGTGGCCAGCCCTGTGGATGGCAAATGCTGCCCCCCACCAGGATCGTCTGAGGCACTTCTGAAAGGCATCTCGGAAACATACATCCAGGGATGAAAGGGAACAGCATTTGTCCATGGGTTGCTGTTTCCCGTTGCTCAAGGGTGGCCTGGAAGCATTGCTTCCACCAGCCTCACGTTGCGCCTGTGTGAATACACAGCAGGTTCCAGCAGGTGACCCAAGCTGCAGTCTCAGGGGAGCCCTAGAGCAGGAAACGAGGAGCGCAGGTGCCGCTTTATCCGCTTGTAGGGCAAAGCCTGCCTGGGACTGATTGCCAGAGTCAGCTGGTATTGAGGTGGAGCCCAAAGGATCTGGAAGTGTACAAGGGGTGTCCAATATAGGACCCATGTCTTATGCCACGCGACCCTGCCCCACTCCCCGACCCAGCCAAAGCTGATTAGACCTGGGGAAGAAATTTGACCGGCCCGGCTGAATTTGGGTTCACTGAAAAAGCCCATCTATAAGGTAGCAGAGAAAGCTGATTGGAAGAGAGAGGCAGCTGATTGGAAGAGAGAGAAAGCTGCAGATTTGCACAGAGAGGCAGAGGTGCCATGTGACCCTTGGGACTGATGGGAGAGTAGCCAGTGCCCGGAGTAGCCTCAGGTCCTTGTGTATTTCAGAGCCAATTCCAGTACATGCATATCCTTAAAAATCACTGGTCGCTTTTCTGAGGGTTTTTTTTAGTGGAATGGTTCTTGAAAACAAACAAGAAAATACCCAACTAATAGGGAAGTCAAATACATTCTCCAGAGAAGATTTCAATTAATTTTCATTATCTTCAATTAATAAGTTGTGACTAGTTAACATACCATAAAAAGAATATTTCAAGAGAGTTTTAATCTACGTTAGTATAGACAAACTTTTGAATATGACAGGAAAGTAAAACCACTTTTAAAATTAAAATTTATATAATTTTTCATATTATAAATTTTAAAATTCATTAAAATGCCATTACCCACAGCTGAGGTCTTATCTACATTAGATGTGTCTTCACATCATTGTTGGATTTTAGTGATAGTGTGAAATGTCTCTGATCTTTGGCAACACAGACAGTACTATAAAGTTTATTTAAAAATGAATTTTAAGTGTGAGAGCCCACAAAGTTACCACCATTGGTAAAATAATGTGTATTAATCCTTTAAAGAATACAAAGCAACATAATTTTTCTTGATCTTATCAAATAGTCAAGAGACTACTTTCAAGTTATAACATTTTCATGCGATGACAAAGGGTTCTATCTGTCACTTTCTCTCTCATATATGATCTGATTGAAAATTTTTGAGACTGCTAGACCCCCTGTTGGGATGAGATGGTGGTAATGATGATGGGAGAAGTATACTTAAAAGTGATGGTTTCGTCATTATGCTTTGCAAACATTTAGGGAATTCAAGCAAGTGAAATTTTCCAGAGCTTCTACTGAATAATATTGGAAACAATCTTGTTCCACTCCTTTAAGAGATATAATATAGGATATCTCTCTAAGGAGCTACGTTTACAGAGGAGTGATTAGATTATATAGAAAATTAAATTATTGTCAATAAATATTTACTCTCCCCCATCACCACTCCATTGACTTGCTTTGGCCGATAAAACATGGATGAAATAACGGTATACCAGTTTTGAGCCTAGATGTTAAGAGGCATTACATATTTCTTCTTTTCCTCTGGGAGCTTCTGGTGTCTGCCATGAGAGGAACATGCCCCAGGCAGCTGCTCCCCCTCACGCCTGGGCCCCTGATGAGACATGGAGCAGAACTAAACCCAGTCCGCAAGCTGGAGCCAAGCTCGCTACCCTGAAACCTGTAGAAGAGCCATTCAGCTGAGCCCGATCCAGACCAACTGAACTGTAGTCCACCATACTGACGGTGACCACGAGAATAACTGCAACTCAAGGCCACTGAGATTTGGGATGGTTTATTGTATAATGCTATTCTGACAATAGCTTATACAGTTACTCACATAGAATAACATACAGAGACAATTTTACATTTGTAGTAGATTTTAGTATATACGTGGGATAAAAATCAGGTGCCTTCTGGCTGGGACCTGGTAATAAAATAAACAGAAATTAGAAATGTGGATTTAGGGAGCAGATGAAGCCAAGTTTCTACTCTGTGTCTGCCAGACTGTGTGACTCTTGTTTTCTCTGCACTTGAGTTTTCTTATCCACACAATGAGAATTAAATAAGATAGTGCAGATAAGCACTTGGCACAGTGCCTGCTACACGGTAAGTGAAGCATGTATGGAAGCCCTCGTCATGATTGTTACTATCACACTATCAAATCGGCACATAATGGATCAACACAGAGTTGTATACAACAGATTATTGGCTAAATTGACCCTCTTTTTGAAATTTATTAGCTCAAGCTTCCTATTCTTGGTCTTTTCTAAAGTCGGATGCTCCTCCCAAGATTTTTGTGAATCCTGTGGAATTTATTTGCATGATCACTTCTGTCTGAATTCCTGCTTCCACTGGGCTCTGAGTCTCACTGATGTTTTATCAATCCTGATTTTCTTCTTTTTCCACTCAATCCATGCCAATCCAGCCATGGAACTCACTTCCTTCTCTTTGATTTCCATGACAAAAACACTCAGAAATCCATGAAGCAGAATTTATTGAAGGTTTGGGTCAGGGAGAGGTTGTTTACCTCAAAGAAAATGAGCAATTTATCTCCGATTTTACCGAAACTCTATTCTTTAAAATCTTCTGGCTTTCCCACTGCATGAATTTCCCATTGGCAATGTCTCCACAGAGCCCAGCCTCCTGCCATGTTGTCTATCCCTTCCCTTTCTCCTCCCTCCTCTTTCCTCTCTCCGCTTTCCTCCAATTCCTGTTATTTTCTCAGGCAGAGCCACTTAGCTATCTCTTTCTTTTGATTGTCCCTTATTTTTATCAATAGTCATGTAACATGTTTTCATGTGACATTTTCCCTAGTGTTAAATGTTAATACCATCTACCCCCCACCGTTCATGCAATGTCATGTTGAAAAGATGGCATGACTTCCAGGCAAAGCCAGACCTGATTGAGGGTATTGCCCTCTTTGAAGAAATAATGTGACTATCAGAAGGGAGGTGGATTTGCCACTGAAATATAAAAATAAAGAACTCCAGAGGAAAACATTGTGTCTGTCCAGGTGCTATCTAGGGAAGAGAAAAATCTACTGCAGAGTTTTAAGTATGTTCATGTATTCACTCATTAATTCATTTATTCATATTCTTCCTCAAAAGATAAAATTGCAATTCTTCTATGTTGGCTATAACTCGTTATCTTTCCTTATGATTTGGAATCTCAAAGTGTGGTTACTTCTGACTTGGAGACAGATTTTCATACTCAACAATATATCATCTGAAGCCTATGTTTATGTAACAAGAATTTTATGTTCTGCAAGAATTATGACATTTAAGGTAGGTGAGAGAAAGTAAAAAAGTACATAATAAAACAAATACTAGTATTTTCTTGAGAATTCCACTATCACTTCCACCATCCTTTGTATTAGTAATCTTATTAATCTCAAGAATTTGATATTTGGGCTATGTCCACAGACGTGGGACCTTGGGCTTACACGAAGTTCTCAGCTGTGGTTAGAAGAACACAAGTCCTCATGTGCATGTGTTCATTCATTCATCAAGTGTTTACTGAACAGTTTGTGCCAAGCACTCTGCCAGGCACTGGGGGTATAAAAATGAATAAGACATCCCCCGTCTCATGGTGTCTGGAAATCTCGACCACGGAAGGAGGCAGACCTGTACCCAGACAATCAAGATGTGTGCTAAGTGCTGTAAAAGAGATGTGTCCAGGATGCTCAGAGGGCACAAAGGAGAATCGCCTGCTCATATTTTGTGGGAGAGTACAGGGAGAAGAGGTTGTGGCCAAGGGAAGCTCCAGAGAGGAGACAGCTGGAGTTTGACCTGAACTTCTGGGAGGACTCAGGGTTTTCCAGGTGCCTGAGGTACACGCAGCCCTGGGTGAGGCACAGAGGAATGGGTGAGTGTGGCATCTTCAGTGCCTTGTGCTGGAGTAAAGGGAGGAGAAAAGATGAACTGTGAGGCTGAGAAGGTAGTGCAGGCCACCCATTGATTTTAACCTGAATGAACAGCCATTGAAGGATCTTGAGGGAAATAAGGGGGTGGCCTGATTGGATTTCTGCTTTTGGAAGGGGAATCTGAAGGCCACAGAAGGGCACCACCACATGCACCCAGAGGTCTCGTTTCTTTGCAGATTGTGTGATTCCCTGATGCTGGTCCCAGCCTGTCTGGAAAATTGTCAAACTCCACTTCATACCAAGCAACATCCACAGATTAAACTTTTCCAGCATCTTTGGAAGACGAGAGACTCCTGGTAGAGTGACACAACCCACCCACAATAGAGAGAGTCCTTTTCTGGTGCCTGGGCCTTGGGCTTTGATACAAGCAGAAGTGCTTTCATTATTTCCTTTAGGAGTGCTTTCAGAAATTTTTTTAAGCCTCTTGTGGAATTGGCCTGCTTTCTTGAACATTCCCAGCCCTGCTTTGACATTCCCATTTCCTGCAGAAGGCTGCTCATATACACCTTTGGAGGAATTGCTGTCACTCTCCTCATTAATTCACGTCTCCTTGCACCTCTTTCTGGAAGCTGTAGGTGTAACGGTGCTGTTGGAAGCAATATTCACGTTTCTAAGGCTTCAGCACTTGTGCAGAGGTACCAGTTCTGGATCCAAACCTTGTGGGGCAGGGAGGGATTGGAGTTCAATACACTGGTGCCATTCAACGGATGTTAAATAACATAAAGCCTGGTGAAAGAGGGGCTTAAATCCTGAAAGGAGACATTGTGAACTAAACTTTTATTCCCTGGGATTTTGACCCTAGGACAATTAAGAGCTATAGAGTATCCTTTTCCCCCCAAATATAAAGTGGCAGAAATAGCACTTTTAAAAAAATCAAATTATATTTTGTTTTCAAGTTTCAACAGAAAACTTGAGACAATATTTCTCACTGTCTTTCTAGTAGATGCACATGTTGGCCACGACTTCTCCACAGATCTCAGTGGGCAAGTGCATGAGGAGGCACTTTTTCCACCTCCCTGATGATTTTTGCAGTAACTGAACTTTATAAGAACATAAAAAATCTTTCATGAGTCAATATTCCAGTGCACTTCAAAATAATTAGGTTTTCTATCACTTCCCTTCATCCCCTTATCAGAGAAGCATTGGCAACCAGGCCTTCCATGAACGTGGCTAAATCGCATCACGGAGTCATTGAGAATGTCTTAAATATGAAAGCATCTAGCGATGTCCCTGGATCCCTGACACAGGTGCCAGCATCCCCACTCAGGATCATCCATCAGTCCTGCTAATAGAATAACCCAGCAGCCCCTCCTTATAAAGAAATGAGAGGTTTAGTCCTTATTTTATTCCATTTAATTAAAGAACAGCTGAAAATCCTGTCTTGCGTTTTCAACACATGGTTCCAATTAGTGCAGCAGCGTGGGCCCCTGAATTTGATAAAAGCACTGACGTGTACCTTTGGTGCCTGGACAATGTACTCTTTCATTTTACTAGGTGGCTGAAGTGCAGTTTTAAATATCTTTTTTAAATGTTAACAAAAACCCGGGGGTGTAAGCTTATAAAAAAGTGAAGCGAGGCGAACACACTTTTGTTGGAATTGCCTGACTTTTAGAAGCCTGTATGTAGAGGAGGCTTCTTTGGTAAAATCTGCACTGGGCATTTACAGCTTGTATGCAAAAAGCATTACAGTTCATGAGACTTACGCTCAGAGGCCATTAGATGGGAGATCTGTCACCTCGGGAAATACCACCTACTGTCCTATAAATTTGCTTCACGTGACCAATCTACTCAAAAGGCAATGGAAATCCCATTCAAACAAATTGTTTCAGACCGTGCTACAACTGATAGGACATGTGCCCTTGCTGGGACCCTCTCTGGGTACCTCTGAATAGGAAAGTAAAACTGGTGTCCCAGAGTCTGGAAATTAGATGTGGAAAAGCCTAATTTAGGTCATCACATCCCACCTCCTACCAAAATAAAGGGAACTAGCAAGAGGAAAAAATAAGACAAAACAAGTAAAATATTTTATGACTGCTTCGCATGGTGTGTGTTCTGTGCTGTCCCAGGAACAGAACGGTGGAATGATTTTCCACTTTGGGTCCGGGGAAAGCATGATGTCCTTAGTCCCAGAAGGGTGAGACTCTTATACTGTTACAGGGCCCTGTGTGAAGGTGAAAACAAACCTTTTTGTGCCTGGCTTTTATTTTCAGAGCTACCACGCCATTTTTGGTCCATAATTCACAAACTGGAGAAATGTGCCTATCAAAAACAATAAACTCCCTCCCCTAGACTCGCACCAATTGCATTATTCTGAAATGTTATCCAAAAGTGCCAAGATAAGAACAAAAGTCTGAATAGAATAAAAGTCAGTAAATGGATTTCTTTTGACTAACTTCAACTTAAGAAAAAAATAATAATTGAGATGGTCTTCCTGATGGCCTCAGCATCAGAGACTGTGTCAACAGATTTTCTGTGTCCTCCCTTAGTTCTCACAACTATAAAATAGATTTTTCCACTTTTCTGGAAGAGGCCCCAAATTGTAAGTGAATGGAACCCTGCACACCTGTGCTTCTTACATAGCTCACTCCTCAGCTTACGCCTTCTGTTGCCATTGGTGGGTACACCTTCATCAGACAATGTAGAGGGGACTATGCCATCCTTGATGAGTCTCTTTTTAACAGGCCCACTAACTCTTACTATGAGCTGACTTATTGATGCATAGGTGATTCTTCTACATCAATAGTGAACAATTCTAGATTCAGAATATCTCTAAATCTTCAAATCATGGTCCCAGCTGAACTGTGCTCTGGGCACATTTCCCATTCCCTCTTGAAACCCACTGCAATTAAGCCATCATCTCCACCACTCCACCACAGAGTTCTTATCGAGGTCACAAAGGATCTCCTCCACATTGTTAAAGTCAATGGTCATTTCTAAATCCTCATCTTAGTCACGTGGCCACACTGATAACTTAAAGCACTTGGTCTCTGGTTCATTGTTCTCTCTTGAGTCTCTTCGTATTCCACTGGCTGTTCCTTCTTTCCTCCTTTTCTGCTTCCTCCTAGTTTTCTATAAAGCAGTCAGTACTTGGATCTCTTCTCTTCTCTACGTTGACTCTCTAAGTGGTCTCGTCTAGTCCATGACTTTAGGTAACTTGATACACTAAAAGCTTCCAATTACTCTCTGGCCTCTTTACTGGGATGTCCAATAGACATGATAAATCTAACTTTAAAATCCTTTATTTTCTCCTCAAATGTATTTCTTCATCCGTCTTTCCCATTCATAAATGTCAACTCCGTTCGACCAGTTGTCCAGGCCAAAAACTTTTGGAAACATCCTTGATTCATCTATTTCTCTCACAACCTACATCCAATTTACAAGCAGCATATACTTAGAATCTGATTTTTTTTTTTTTTTTTTTTTTTGCCAACTTCAGAGCTAGAAGAAGCCACCATTGTATTTCATCCAGGTTATTGCAGTAGCCTCCTAACTGGTCTCCCTGCAATCTCTTCCCATAGCAGCCAGGGACCATTTTTAAATGTCAAATGATGCTCCTTCTCTGCTTAACTCTCCCATGCCATACCTGGACACTCAAGTAGAAGCCAAGATCTACCATGATGTATGAGGCTCTGATGATCTGCCCCCAGGTCCATCTCTCTGCCTTCCTCTCCTACCCTGCCTCTTCTGCCCTCTCTCTACTCCAACCACACTCATGTCATTGCTGTGCCTAGAACAAAGCAAGCATTTCCTGCTTTTACACATGCTGTTCCCTCTGGCTGGAATGCTCTTCCCTTCAGATAATCACATAGTCTCCCCCTTATTTCTTTCATGTTTCCACTCACATTTCCTGTTATTAGGGAGGCTTCCCAGACCACTCTATGTAAAATAGCACCTTCCTCCCCTGCCTGTCACATTATTATATCCCTTGCCCTGATTAGTTATTTTTCCACATCACTGATCAGAACCTGGTATGTTATAGAATGTATTTGTTTGTTTATTGACTGTCTCTTCTCACCAGATTGTAAACCATTAGAACAGGGACTTAGTCTGTTTTGTTTTCCCCTACAATCTCATTGCCTAGAGTGATGCTGGGTACAGGGTAGAGGCTTAATAGATATTTTTGAGTTAATAATTTAAATCTGTATCGTGATAACTATGCAAGCAATAAGGCATAGAAAGGTTTGTTGATTGGGCTCACTAAAACTTTAGTAGAACAAACTCTCTATTAAATCTAACTTGAGAGGTTGGTCTAAATTAGAACATCAGACTCTCTTAGCATTGATAGTGTTCAAGTTTTACATTTCTATGTGCAAATCGTATGTCCAAGCCCCATCACTGTAAGGCTAAAACTGAAATCATATTAACTTTAATTTTTTTTAGTTTTTGACAAATAAAAGTTGTATATATTTAAGGTGTACAATGTGGTGGTTTGATGTATGTATACATTGTGAAATGATTACCACAATCAAACCAATTAACATATCCATCACCTCCCATAGTTACCATTTTGTGTGTGTGTATCGTGAGAATACCTGAGATTTACTCTGTTAGCAAATTTCAAGTATCCAGTACATTATCACTAGCTGTGGTCACTGTGATGCACATTAGGTCTCTAGAACTTATTCCTCTTATAACTGAAAATTTGTACCCTTTGATCACTCTCTCCCCTTTTCCCCCACCCCCCAGCCTATGCTAACCACCGTTCCACTCTCTGGTACTATGAGTTCCACATTTTTGTTTTTTTTTTACTTCCACATATTAGTGAGATCATGTGATATTTATCTTTCTGTGTCTGGCTTATTGCACTTGGCAGAATGTCCTCCAGGTTCACCATATCGTTGACCATATTCACAAATGTCAGGATTTCCTTCATTTTTAAGGCTGAATAATATTCCATATATGCCACGTATTTTTATCCATTCGTCTGTTGATGGACACTTAGGTTATTTCCATATCTTGGCTACTGTGAATAGTAATGCTGCAATGAAATAATTTTCAACAAAGGTGCCAAGAATACACAATAGGGAAACGATAGTCTCTTCAATAAATGGTGTTGGGAAAACTGGACAGCCACATGCAAAAGAATGACATGGGACCATGTATCTTATACCATACACAAAAATCAACTCAAAGTGGATTAAAGATTTAAACATAAGCCCTGAAACCATAAAACTCCTAGAAGAAAACGTAGGTTGTAAGCTCCTTGATATTGGTCTTGGCAATGATTTTTTGGAAATGACACCACAGCACAGGCAACAAAAGCAAAAATAAACAAGTGGGACTACATCAAACTAAAAAGTTTCTGCACAGCAAAAGAAACCATCAACAAAATGAAAAGGCAACCTATGGAATGGGAGAAAGTATTTGCAAACCACATATCTGATAAAGGATTAATATCCAAAATATATAAGGAATTTATATAACACAAGAGCAAAAAAAAAAAAAAAACACCAAATAACCTGATTTGAAAAATGGGCAAAAGATCTGAATAGACAGTTTTCTAAAGGAGACATACAAATTGTCAACCGGTACATCAAAAGATGCTCAGCATCATTAGTCATCAGGGAAAAGCGATTCAAAACCATAATGAGATATCGCCTCACACCTGTTAGAATAGCTATTATCAAAAAGTCAAAAGGTAACAAGCGTTGATGAGGATGTGGAGAAAAGGAGGCTCTTGTGCACTGTTGGTGGGAATGTAAATTGGTTCAACCATTATGGAAAACAACGTGGAGGTTTCTCAAAAAGTTAAAAATAGAACTACCATATGATCCAACAATTCCTCTTCTGTGTATATATCCAAAGGACATAAAATCACTATCTTGAAGAGATAGTTGCACTCCCATGTTCATACTAACTTTAAATATCCAAAATAAAGACCTGAGCCTTATGTGACTGTTGGGTTCTCCTCTCTACAGGTCCATCCTGGCCATTGTTTATCATTTAACCGACCATCTGGTTCAGACCTTAAGTCTCTGCTCCTTCCGTGGGCCACTGCTCACTCCCTTATCTCCCTAGAATGGGTTTCCTTAAGCTGTTGCCCCACCATACTGCTTCATCCCCAAAGTGGACGTCAAGCCTTCCCCTGATTCCCCACAGCCCAGCAGAAATCAGGCTGTCAGTTTAAATAAGTCCTTATCAAGCTCTCCAATGACCTCAAGTTGCTAACTTCTGTGGTCATTTTGCAGTCTTTGTCTTATTCACACTGCAACCCTGATTACTTGAAAGCCTGAAAGATTAGGAATAATGCGAGGGAAATGCACCACACTGACTAATTTAATTTACGGCAGCAAGCCCTATAGGGAGTCACCAGTCACATGTGGCCATGTTGCAAGCGCCAGCTTATCACCACATGCCCTCCAGCACACACAGACGCACACCTCTCTCCGGGGAGTCTCCTGTAACACATCTTGCCTCCCAGCGCAATCGTCATGAGGCTCCAAGGGAAAAAGAAGTCCCTCCTCTCCACATCCTAAAGCCTGCTTTCTGGGTCATCATCGCATATCCCAGGATCTGCCTCTTTCCAGGATGATTATGTTAATTCTCCAAGGGAAGTCCCAAACCCTGCCTCAGAGTGGGCCTTAACCTACCTATACTTCAGCAGACAAATGGCTCAATATCAGTGTATTTCTCCAAAACTGGGACTATCAATTCATTTATTACACCAGGTGTGGGGCATCTGCAGTCCAGTCTAAGCTGTACGAAGTCCAGTCAAGAACCTTTTATAAAATGTCAAGTTCAGACACACCCAACTCTCCTGCAGTCTTTAGGTTGTCTGATGCCAAGATCTCGACATCTGGGATCAATAACACGTACATGCATGCATTTATGTACACACATACATACACACACACACACCCTACAGCCCTGCGTGCTCTGAGAGGGTCTCCCCAACAATAAACAAGCATATGCTATTGGAAAGCAACATTAATCCATATAAAGAAAAAGGAAAGTTTTCCGCCCTGGAGTCTGCCCTCCTCCACCCGGAAAAGTGTCTGCAGAGGAAGAGAACTCGGTTAGATCATATCCAATTCATGTGACTAAATGGAAGACACATCCTCGGGGTTTAAAGTATCTGAAGCCAAGGTATTTCTGCCCCAAGAACAGAAAGATTTTACTCTTTCTATATTTCAGAACTGAAAGGCATATTGGGTTGTTTTTCCCAGAATAAAAAAAGCTGCCTCTCTAGGTTTCATTTCTTGGGATACAGAAAACTACTGGCAGCATCAAAATGCCAGATTCCTCAGCTTCTGCCTTTTGGCGTCTAAAAACTTTGAAGTACAGTCTCATGCAGCAGACTCCATTGCATATGATTTCCTGAGTGTTTGTGGTTTATTCACGTTACTTCTCTATAATCTGGGCCTCCTTTATCTATTAGATAACACTAATGCTTTGATTCCAAAAGGTTTTCATGCCATAATAAACTCTCACAACATCTCTTTTCTGAATTGTGAGATGATAGCTGTTTCTAGAATGAAGACAGTAATATTTTTCTAACTGTAGAACTGTCATTAGGAAAAATTATAAAGAGACCCACCATGTAGTTTCTTAGAGTGGCCTATAAGAAATTAAATCTGATTCTTTGCCCTTTAAATAAACTCTGCAATGAATTGGAGCCATGTCATTTTTTCAAAAAATTCTGCTACATGAGACTAGCTCACTATGGAAAAAAAATTGCTTTTTCTCTGTCTGTCCCATTCCATCTCTCATGATCTTTTCAATGGGTCCCCACTGTTGTAACTGTTTCTTCCCACAAGCAAAATATACCTGCCCGTGTCTCTTGTCCTGGGACATGCCTGAATGACAAGGTAGCTAATAAATTGATGCCAAAGATAGATGAGAGTTAACTTTTACTGGTCTACCCTTTGTTTTGTCAGTGTGTCTTCCCTTTGTGTGATCAGTTTAACAGCCTTCTCTGATCTAACTCAGAGTTACTGACATAAGATTTTAGACTTTGTAGCCAATCAGTGGGTTGTTCTTTCAGTCAATCATTTAGTGGCCCAACAGCGCACAGTGCAGGCAGTTTGGATTCTGTGCGCAGGTCTAGAGCTGGTTCAGATGCTCCATGGAGACAACATGGCGAATGCAGGAGCTTCAAACTGTTTTTAAAACATGCCTGTGGACCCTTATTTCCACGACCTCTACACTGAACTGCAGTGTATAAAACAGCAAAGGAAGATTTGCTGTGGTTGCAGCAGGATCCAGAGTTCTGCCCCCTCAAGCTTTGGGAACAAAATTTGCAAGCCGTTGGTCCAGTGATTAAAAGGACAGATTCAAGAGCCAAACAGTTGGGTTCAAACTCCACTTCTGGGTGACCCTTAGGAAATGTCTTTCTCCCCATGAACTTCAGTTTCGTCGTGTCTAAAATGCAGCCAATGACCCCACATCACAGGTGGTTCTGTGGATTAAATGAGATCATGCAAAATGGTGTTTAGCACATACCTGGTGCACAAGAATAGCCGCATTAAGAGTGTGGGATTGTTAGTGCTAATCGCTGCCACTTCCATCGTAGTCAAAACTGTTATGAGGAAGGACGGGTGCAGTATGATGCTGGAGGCCACAGGCGCTGGTGCTGGTGCTGGTGACTAACTCAACACTCCCCTGAGGGTAGCAGAACGATCGCTTTTTTGTAAACTGAGTTAAATCACTGCGTGGTGTGGCTAACAATGACTAATACAGCAGAAGGGAGTTGGCCAGCCTTGTGCAAGGCTCTGTTGGGAAGTTGACCTGTGCTCTGCTTACAGAAATTCAGGTCACCGATGAGCTCTGATCTTTGTGGCTTCTGCCATAGTTCTTATCTTAGAAGAAATTGACTCATTTGCAGAAGAAACTTCAACCCTTAAGATAAACTCCATATAGTTTTCTGGGAATTCCTGACAGACTTCCTAGAGTGAAATACACTCATCAACAGGGTATTCATAGCCTTTTGATGAGGCCAGTTGTGATAGTATATAAGGTATTAGCATGAAGAGACACAAAGGACTTGATCGATGATAAGTAATGGGAATGTAAACTGGAAAACTCATGTTGAAAACAGAAAAATCATCCCCTTGGACCACAATATTTGAACTCTTTCATTTTTGTCTCACTAAACAGCACAGAGAGGCACAATATTTCAATTAGGGGTGCTAGAAATATATTGGCATTAAATAAATATCTAGCAATTTGAATGATATCTTAGAAGTGACTGAAATACAGTTCCTCATTTTTTGTATACTCCTTTTTAGAAATTTTTCCAGATAGGATTGCAAAAGCAATGATCTTGCAAAAGACAAGACCTCCATTGCAAATGGTATGCATCATTAAAATACAAAAGGAAATGCACAAGCCAACAAAGCTAAGGTGAAAAAAGCTAATATTTGTCTTCCCTTATATTTCATGTATCTGTACTCATTTCAACTTGGTCTGCTTTGCTGACCCCCAACCTGGATATGTCACCAAGACCTTGCCAGGACCCTGAGAAAGAACAAGAGCCCCCAACTCAGGCTTTAGCTATTTCAGAGCTACTTCTACTTCTGCAAACTCCTTACCCACTGTGACCACTGAGGCCTCTCAAAGCATATTGCTGAGAACTTGGCAATGAGGTTGTGTGACCTTTGGCACTATGGGTCTGATTCTTATTGCAGAATATCTGATACCTTCTGTCTGTCTGTCCTGGGAGGTGTCCTCCTGCTTAGAAGCAAGGTGGATTCCCCCCAGAAGCATGTCACTCCACTCTCCACATCTTGTATTGTGGGTCACTCAGACATGCGCCCAAGAAGGCTCCCGGGAACAGAATAATCATCACTATTTCCTCTTTCCTTTCCTTATTTCTGAGACAGACAGAGGACAGCCAATACCTTTCAGGGTTCCCACTGCCTGTCTAAGTGTGTCTCTGCTTTTGAGGAGCATCATCAAGTTCCAGCTGAACTCATAGTCCCCCTTCCACCTTTAGCCACATCTTGTTCCTACTTGGGTACTTTCCAAACTGGTGAAAGGCAGCAACCTTATCATATTTATTATTGACTGTTCCATCTCCCTGACCAGACATTGTCCCCCATCCTGGCCACAACCAATCACCAAACGTTGTTGTTTCTTCCTCTGTGATGGCCAGTTCTGTCTTTTCCCACTAACACTACCACCATCTGTTGCCCGAATCAATGTCACAGACTCCTATCAAGTCTTCCTTCCTCTAGCCTTGCCCCATTCCAAACCTTTCTCCCACTTCTGTCATTTTCCAGCTCCACATTCTTCAATGGCTCCCCACTGCCTTCATAAGAGTCCAATCTTCTTTCATTGTCTTACAAGGCCTGTCATGATATGATGCCTCCTCACTCCAGTGACATTTTCATCATTCTCTTCTTTGTTATCCTTTCCGCCAAAACACCATCCATTTGATTGGCACTAAACCACTCTGTCTCTGCGTGCTCTCTCTTCCCTTCCAAGCCCTTGCCTCTGCTCTTCCCTTTGTCTTGGCTACCCGTTCTCACTATGCTCCCTCCATTCTCTGGCTAACTCCTCTTCATCTTTCAAGACTTGGATTAAATGTCACTTCCTCAGGAAGCTCTCCCTGACCATCTAGATCCTGACTAGGGATTCCTCACAGGTCCTTTCTTCACACTGTATTTTCCCCACCATCACATTTAGCTCACTCTGTTGTAACGGCATATTTGCTTCTCCGTCTCTCTCACGCTGTCATTCATCAAGACAAGAACCCAGTCTTTCTTGTTCTCTCTTCTATTCTTCATACCCAAAAGAAGTCTTTCTGAATGAATAAATGAAAGAATATAATGGAAACAAACTTAAGAATGTATTTAAAAAAGGAGTGTCAACATGTCAGATGCATCTGAGAGGGCAAATGAGCTGAAAACCAAAAGTGACCTTCGGGCCCATGTGGAAGTGGTTCATGACCATGATGAGAGCACTTTCATGGAGTAACGGGGCCAGAAGCCAGAGTGGAGTGGGTTGAAACAGGCTAGGACCTGAGTACCTGTAGACAGCAAATGTAGACAAGTTTATTGGAAAGTTGTGCCATGATTAGAGAAAGATGTTGTTGATGCAGGGGAGAGGGGATGACTGCAGGAACGTACACAGGAAAGATTCAAGAAACTCGTGTAAGCAAGTCAGAACTGTCCTAGTGTCACACAAAAGGCAGACCCAGAAGAAGGAAAGCACAATTGGCAGAAGTCCGCAAGCACATTTTGAATCACAAGTTCTGGTAAAGTGTGCTAGGACAAACGAGTGATTTCCAGAAAGTAAGTTTACAGTGTTACCTAGCTAAGCTTTGTGCAGCAAGTAATAACTTTATTGGTGGATTTTGTTGGCCTGTTGTGATAACAATGTAAAGGGAAACAGCTGTAACTGAGATGCAGGAAATCCTTGTGCTTTCATTTATTGTCGAATCGTATGTCACAAAAGTATGAAGAGTCATGAGCGACCAACCATGTATGCACCCCCTAGCTTAAGGGATAACGTGTTACTAAATGCAGTAGAAGATCTGGTGCATCTTGAATTTAAAATGACTTTTTTCCCAGTTGTACAAGTCTCCATTTAAAGTGCAAGTCATTTTTTAGCATGAAAAAAATGTTTCCACTGTGGAAAGTCATAACCAACTTGTTGAAGTTTATACAGAACATGTTTTCAGTAAACAAAGCAGAGTGCAGACTTTCAGGAAGAAAGTGTGAGGGTCATGAGATAAAAGCGATGGAAGAACAGCAGATGTGCCCCTGGCCCTCTGCATTGTCATCAATCATAAGCCTGTCCTGCTCCATGATTCCCAACCAGTAGGTCTTGGACCCCCGAGGGTAGCAGAATTTATTTTGATGGGTCTGTAAATCCATATGCACATTCAGTGTGGGTAGACTAAATAAATAATATGTCATATACACACATACACTACTATTTTTTCAATGTCTATCAATGAGGTGATGAATAAAATATAAATTCACTTACTTGCTTCACTGAATTAACAGCAGCTTTTGATCATTACGTATTTTCTCAATGTATAGACATTGAAAGTGTAATGTCTAGCATGATACAGTTCTCATACTCAAAAAAGGTTGGGCTATTGCTATTGTTATTTGCTAGAAAACATATATAAAGCCATTGGATGATGATTTAAGCAGGAGGCAAAATGTTTTCTTTAATATTCTAATAATTATTTGCATGATACAAATCTGTTCTTTAAAACACTTGCAATATGTTTCAACAAACAAGCTTGTTTTATTCACTCTGTTTCTGCTGGATACTTTTGTGCTAAAGCCCTTCTTAATCCATACTCAACACAACAAACGCCATCAGATCTTGGAAAATGAAATTCAGCATCCGAGGGCCAAGTCTTGGGGAGTCTGAGTGGGGTTTCGCTCCCTCTTTTGACCACTGATAGTGCTTCCTGGGGGGAAGTGGGAGCAGAAATCCCACCTTCCTTCTACGTGCTTCTGCTTGCGGTGCACTGGGCCCCACTGGGCTGCTTCCTTCCAGGGTGGCCCCAGTTTCTCATTTGTCTGCCTATAAGGGGCATCATTTTGTGCTTTATTCACACAGAGGAGCCCAAAGGTGCCCTGTGGGCTCTTCTCTGCCCAGGTACTTAGTTCACATGCACGCTTAATGGAGAGTTGATTTGTTTTGTAATTATTTTTTTCAAATGTATTTCTCTCTCCTCACCAATAAGAGAATAAACTACTTGAAATATCTGAGCCCAAAATTTATATTGAGGGTTAAATGAAATTGACTGCGAAGGAAAAGCAACACCCACTCTTGTCTCTAGTTCTCTTTCCCATTCGCTAGTGTCTAACAACTGAGCAATAGAAATGCTCTTTTAAATTTAGGCATGTTTTATGAAAACTCTTCACTGAAATATTTGCCAAAGTAGGACAGCATACAAGACGCAACAGTGACCCAGCGTCATTCCTTTGAGTCCCATAATGAAAAATTGATTTCTTGGGGCTGGCCTGGTGGTGTAGCGGTTAAGTTCACACACTCTGCTTTGGTGGCCCGGGGTTTGCCGGTTTGGATCCAGGGTGCGGACCTACACACTGCTCATCAAGCCATGCTGAGGCGGCATCCCACATACAAAATGGAGGAAGATTGGCACAGATGTTAGCTCAGGGTGAATCTTCCTCACACACAAAAAAATTGATTTCTTTATCAATTTTCTTTCAATTCTTCTGATCACACAAAAGAGGAAATCCTCATTTAGTCTTGGCATATATTTAACACTACTTACAGTGTCCCCTGCCCTTCCTCCATTTTTCTTCTTTTCTTTTTAACAGAGAGAGTATCTAAGCCTCACATTCAGAGCCTTTAGCACAAGGTAACAATATTTACCTAAACTTTAAGGCATTTCTTTGTATTTATGTATATATATTTATAGCTCCCTTCTATTTAAGGGAAATAATATACTCTTTATCCATTTACAGTAGTGATATTATCTTTTAAAATAATAGAAAAAGGAGTCAATTTAAAGAAAAGTATTATATAGACGGTGATGGTTTCACAGCACAGCAAAAACCATGTGAGTTATTCAGGAACAAAGTTTGTGAGGTTCTGCCCTATCACAAAGCAAATAGATTACTGGGAGACGTGGAATATTAACCTGTGAGCACGAAGTCGTTTATCAAGGTGGAAAAGCCATTCATCACCCAGCATCCTGAATAAAAGGACCCAGAATAGGGTGATTTAATGGCCATAAGGAGATGAGTGGGCATGTGTGAGTCACAGAGGTCCTTTCTACCACACTAGCATACGTGGTTACCAATGGCATTGGTCCCAGCATCTTTGACTATGAAGAAGAATAATAAACGCAGTTTAAATTTCTTTATGTTTTTAACCTGGCAGTGCATCATTTTGCCCATGCCGCAGTGTCACAGGAGCCCTTCATACAAGGGGTTAACGTTCTGAGAGGCTGGCAAAACTTCTCAAGTGCATTACACAGCTGAGTCAGACGTCACAAGGGGAACTGGCTATCGTTTTCAAGCCAGTGGGTGTAAAACTTGCTGTTCCTTCCTATTTGTCTGTGAGATAATTCTGGCTCTTCTTTTCCCTCCAGGATATGACTGCCAAAAAGAATTAATCCCATACCTTCCCCATTCATGATGACCTCCGCACCAGGAGATGTTCCTCACTGCTGACCAGAAACACTTCCCCGAATGACTGCGAATAGCACGAACTCCTGTTCCCTTGATGGGTAATTCCAGCCACACTGTTTTCAGCAGAGTGGAGACAGCGTCATGGTGGGATAAAGTGGGCTGGAGTCGCTAACAGTGACGTTCCAATCCTGGCTCTCCCACTGCCTAGCTCTCTTCTCTCCAGCCAGCCACTTAACCTCTTTTGGGAAGTCAGCTTCCTCACAGATGAGGCCTGCCCGCTCACATGTGCTTCTTGTCTAAGCATCAGATAAGGAGACGCTGCACAGAGGCAGTAGCCACAGCCTAACCCACAGTGCAAAAGTCCTTTCCGGAAGGTTTTCCCCCCAGGATTTATTAAATCACTCAGCTTCATATACTCCCCACTAACGTCAAAGGCTACAGTCAGATACAAGGCCCTTCCTTGTCCCGAACACCCATCCTTTGCCTGGCTGTGGGTTCATTAATCATGGACCTTGATATACTTGTTGAAAAGTGGATTTTCTTTACCTTTTATCTCTGTGTTGGTGGATATCATCTAAATGGGAAACTGTTCAGCTTTTTTCTTTTAGTTTGCTGTCTGTGGTGTTTGCTTTTGTTTTTGCTTTGAGACTCTGAATTTCCAGATAGCTGCAGAAAACTTGAAAAATACTCCTAACTTCCCAGAGACATAGATGGTTTTCATAAAACTGAGATGGTGTTTGTTACCCACAAAGCATACACTGCCTTTTGGCATCACCTGGAATATAGAGAGGATGTAGTCATGTATCTCCCTGGACCAAGAGGAGATAGCAAGACTTCATCTTGGAAATACATAAAGATGACACTATCTTCTGCCTCTGCCATCGCCAAAGAACTGGATTGGGTTGGAATAGGAATTTGCTGAGCAGTGAGGAAAGCTGAGAGAACAGACTTCATTTACAAGCGGCAGCCAGAAGTGGTATCTTGTGTGGACAAATTAGTTTGTGTGCTTGAACCACGTGGTTAGCAGAGACCAAGAGGCACGGAGCTTTTCGGAACCCTGCACCGTGCGTTGTTGACTCCTGCTAGATATTTCTGGTACTCTGGTGGACTGAAAAAGCAAATTGACTTCCAAAACTTAACCTGTGTTTACAAAAAACACAACATACACGGAATGTTTTAGTCATACTCAATGCTTTGATGTCCCATCTTTGATAAGGTACTAACTGGATTAAATTTAAATCCCTCAGATATGAAGTAAACATATATTTAGTGCATTTTTACAACTTTTGTAACTATCTTTATGAAGTGATAAATGGTTATTTTGTAAAATAATTTGTGAACCCTTGCCTTGATTCTGAGGGTTCAGAGAAAGAGGTTATGACTGAGAAGACTGATAAGAAACCATGTGTGTGGAAGATGGTGGTGAAACGAAATAAAAGAAGCCCCCGGGACACTTTTTTGTGCCTGATTTGGCCCAATCTGTTGACCACTTTGGCTTTTCATCCTTCTCATTAGAAATAGTTTTCAACAAAGATAACCATCAGGCAAATTACAAACGGTGTGTTAACGTGTTTGATGAGGTTTTCCATTTTTCTTTCTTTGAAGCTTTGAAAACAACTTCTGGTGATTATTATAATTGAAGTGCACTTGCACACGGGATTTCCTTTATTTCTCTTTAACTGTGATTTTGGGCTGAATCTCCACCAAGGGGAAGCAGCGCTGGTGCTAATCCTAACTTGGCAGAAGTATTTGGTTCCACCCCAGCAGTCACCAGAACATTTGGGTTCAGTCAGAACACCAATTCATCACTTCATAAAACCAAATCTCTTCTCCATCCCACAATAACCTGTTCACAAACCATAGTGAGAGTGAGAGAGATGTGAATAGACTCCTTCAATAACAGGGCTCGGCCCTCTCAGATGTCAAGAGAGATCCAAGACACTTCAATTTTTTGAGTCTCCTGGAATATTAAAAAAGAAGAAATGCCATAATAGGATAGCAAAAATTGCAGCACATTTTAAGGACTTAAAATCATGCTTTAAACACATAGAAAATAAAATAACCTTTTCGGAAGGCAAGATCCAATGGCCAAATTTGAGGCCTTTTATGACTATGAGGCTCTGGCTAAATGGCTCTCCTGAGGACACCTATTTCCCAACCATCGTATAGCTCCTGCTCAGAGCTGGCTAGATGTTCCGGGATCAATTAGCCTCATTTGATAGATAAGGAAGCTGAAGCCAGAGTGTAAATTAGCCAATTAGTTGATGAAAAAGCATATCTCAATGCATTCTGTGCAGGTGGAAGGCACAGAGGAGGTCTTAGGGGGTGGAAGGCAGTTGATAAAATGATAAATATTGAGAGCATTATAGCAGGAAAAATAAATATTGGGCAAAGTTACCATAAAATGGACTGAGTCATGGCCAGATGTGGTTAATCAAGATTCCAGATTGATATTTCCACGTGATTTTGGTGAGGGCTGCAATTATGACACTACTCTATAGGAAGAGATCAGAGGTTCCTTACTTCTAACACTCTAATACTCTTATTCTATTTTCAGTCTTCCAGGTGGGAATCTATGTGAGATCCCCGTGGTGAGAGGTGGCAACTTTCCCCAATGAATTTCTAAGCTGGGAAGCAGGGAGGTTATGAGTTGATTTTTGACTCAGTCGTTTGTGAGACACTCTCTTCTTTGAGTCATGCCTTAATAATTTGGATCTCTGCAATGATTTTATTTATCTTGGGGAATTTTGCTTTTCTAGAGAGCCTGAATAATTCCTCCCTGTTAGATATCAGAAGCAGACACTTGGAAAGCTGCTTTCTGTGTCTTTCTCATACTGTTGGGATTCTGGGCTCCATAGTAACTTGGCCAGCCATCTTGAATCGAGTGTTAGACGAGTGCTATTGGCTCTATCGCCTCATAGATCATTTCCAGCTGTTAGCACAACACAAATATGAGATCTTCTAAGCCAAGAAAACTTGAAATTTCCATTGGATCCCCATACAAAGATTGGATACAATGATTAAAAAGAAGTATCAATCCCCTGTGTTTTGAGGGTGTCAGGATACGGACATCATCACACTGTTAGTAAAAATGTAATTTGATGTAAAGATTCTAGTAGGCAATTTGGCAATATGTATCAAAAAACCTCAAAATGCATATATTTTCCAATTCAAGATGGCAGACTGAACACCTTCATGGCCTCTCATTTCCTCCAAAAACCCACTGAATTAAAAGTATAGAAATATAGAATAGAATACCTCCTTTATATTCGTATCTCTTGGAATTTAGTCAGGAAAATTGAGCCAAATAGTTCAGTAGAAAAAACTCAATATGGGGAACTCTTTATGAAGGTGCGGGAACATCTAAAAAGCCAGATAAAATAGCAACGTTAGATGCTACTACAACCACGAGGGCTAGAAGGACCAAAGAAGACAGTATTGTTGGCGGAGCCCAGGAGCCAGGACTGCATGGCAGGAGCTGGAACCATGCAGACAGGCACTGCTCCGTGTCAGGAGGTGTTGGACAAGATGGAAGAAATGCAGCCACTTCTAGAGATGCTGCCCAGGGCAGAAAGAGAAAGGAGAGATATCTTGCCTTCCCCCTCTTTTCCCTCTACAATATCCCATAGTGCTTCTACTCTCTGGACCTAGATGGAAGCCAGTCTTCATGGAAACGTCATTTACAGAGGTCACTTCCCTGTGAAAGAGCGCAGAGCAGGGGAGTGGTGAGAAATAACTAAAAGCTAAAAGGCAAGTGCCTGGCACAACAGACAAGAGATAATGCGGTGTGTGCATGTCACTAAAGGTGAGATATTTAATAACTCCTGGAATACAGGAAGTAAACAGGAGCCATTAGAAGAGAAGGGCAGAGAAATCGTCAGCCTAGAATAGGCTCTGACAGCTCTGCAGATGAAGAAAGCGAATCCGCCCTGTGGAACCCCAGAGATGCCTTGGGTGCACAGTCAGTAGACACAACAGAGGGGAGAGTGAAAGATGGAGCTAACAACAGAGAGATTACTTAAAGGTCTGAATATGTTCAGAATTCTTCCAGTTGGCACCCCATCTCCAACGTATACACAGCGAGTAGGCAGCTGGTATTTCACCCCCAGGCAAAATGTGTGATGACTTCTCGATAAAGAAATTGAACAAACTGGGAAAAGAGAACATTTCTAAATTTGTTGGTGCCTCGGAGGGAAGCCATTATCATCTGGGCATTTTGCAGGCACTCAGCTTGACAGCCAGCTCCCCCTCCCCTGATTCTAAATCAGAGTGTTCCAGCCAACACTGTCTGGCCCATCCCAGAAGAAATTCCTGAAGAAGGGGAGAGACCTAAGAGGAAAAGAGTGTTATTTACACAAAAACAGAAACACTTAGGCCTCCTTTCTTAATAACAGAGAGAACTCGCTAGAATGTGAGGAGAACTAGCAATACAAAAAGAGAAATACCAAATTCTAAAAAACAGAAAAACAACCTTGGAGGAAGCTGAATGATTTAGCGAACAAAAGAGAACTTTAAGAATAATTCTTATAAATATCCTCAAAAAGATTCAAGGAAATATTATCTCTACAATACAAGAAATAGAACAACGAGAGAATGAGAAAGAATTCTTAGAGATTTCAAATATAATTGCCAAAATTAAAAATTTTAGTTGAGATGCTAGAAAAATAAAATCAAAGAAATCTTCCAAAATGCTAAACAAAAAGCAAAAGATGGCAAATATGAGGAACAAACTGA
Source organism: Diceros bicornis minor (assembly GCF_020826845.1). Taxonomy (NCBI): domain Eukaryota; kingdom Metazoa; phylum Chordata; class Mammalia; order Perissodactyla; family Rhinocerotidae; genus Diceros; species Diceros bicornis. The sequence goes on from NC_080740.1 coordinate 11,274,838, forward strand.
GAAGGCCTATATTCACATTAATAAAAACCTCAGAAAGAAAAAGGCAAAGAAGTGTTGAAATTATTCAAGTTAATAAAAGATGTACCAGAGCTAAAGAAGAAGAATCAGGGGTTTGAAATGGCCCACTGAGTGTCCAACCCAATGAATAAAAAAAGACCCCCACCTAGTCACACTGTGGTGAGATTTCGGAAGAATGTAACTAAAAGGAAGAATCCAAAATCTTCTAGGAAGAAAAACGTCACAAGTCACAAGGGAGAGAGACTCAGACCAGTACCTTTAACGTTCTGAGGTAAAATTATTTTCCACCTAGAATTCCCTATAATTTCAAAGATACAAGCTCTAAGTTCATTTTTCACCTATGTGCCGTCTCCTGCCAAGCTACTTGAATGTGCTTCAGCTGAAAAGATCAATCACCTGGGAAGGTGGGAACAGCAGATCTGACCCAAGAAAGGAGTGGAGGGATGGCCCAGGTTACCACAGGCCTGGGGAGCAACCAGTCCTGAGAGGAGTGGGGCAGTACGCCCCAGGGGATAGGCTTCAGGGGGCAATCTGTGGCTTGTGGAATAGCGAATATGGCCTAGAATGTGCAAAAACTATAGGACACATAACAAAAGGGGTGGGGGTGGGAAGTAATAGAAATTCCAGGGGAAAAGCTGTCCTAGAAAATCTTAATCAAAATCAGAAGCAAACGAGATGCTATGATGTTAAGAAACCCATGGACCTTCATGCTAGGAACAGCGTTCTTTGGGTGGCCCAGATTCCTGTACAAGGGCCCATGGAGAAGGCACTGGAAGCCTAGTGCATCACTTGCCATGGCACACGTCTGTTTTTACATGAAAGAGTTAACACCAGCAAATCAGTTTGTGGGTTTTCTACTTCAAGAGATGACCTAAGGACCTAACATGGAAGATTTGTCTGTGGTTGCAGAATAGAACAGAAATGTTAACTACTTGGATTATATCTATGTCAAAGTAAAGCTAATAAAAGTTGGAAAAAAGATTTTTCTGGGAGGAAAGATGGAAGAAAAAATAGAATACTAATTATCTCATCTATTAAAGGGGGTCAAGTATCAAGAATTACCGTCAAAATTAGAGAAAGACACAGGAATTTAGTTATATTATCTAAAGTTGCAAAAGTAACCAATAGTAAAATTAAAAGTAATAACATAACGAACACTGAGAAAAAGAGGTGAGAAGGGGTAATGTGAATGAGGAAGTCCCTGTCTTCATCTCAGGGAGTCACCCCATACTGTCTAATGTAGTTAAATAGAGGAAAATATGCATGATCTAGCTCCTGGAAACATAAGTGTGGTCTGCAGACCAGAAGCCTTGACACCACTGCTGAACTATTGAAATGGAATTTGCATTTTAACAAGATCCATCGGTGTTTCATGTTCACGTTAAAGTTTGAATAGCACTCTTCTAAAACAGTGATTCTCAAGTGTGGCTATGCAGTAACAGAATCACCTGGGGAGCTTTTAAAACTATTTAAAAGGGCAAAGCCCAAGTCTTACCTTAAGAACTGATGCTTTAAATGGTCTGGGATGCAGTCCAGAAATCCACCTTTGTTTAACAGCTTCTGAGGTGGTTCTAATGTGTGGTCATGGTTGAGAACAAGTGATCTAGAATAATTGTGGTGAGAGACCAAGAGAATGAAAACAAAAACAATTTTGAAAATTTCTTCTGGATCTATCTGGGCAATGGGCTAAGGATGGGAAAGAAGAGGATTGTTTTGATCATAAGAAATTTTGTAATGTTTGATCTGTACCTTGCACATGTATTGTTTGAAATATAGGTTTGCTTTTCATGCATACACCCTTTGACTCAGCAATTCTACTTCCAGGAATTTTCTTAAGAAAATAATTCATCAATTATACAAATATTTATGTTCATGGAAGTTCATAATTTTAAGAATTGTAAACAATATAAGTGTCCATCAAACGAAACAGATACGTCTGCCTGCCCATGTTCATAGCAGTACTATTTACCATAGCCAAGAGGCAGAAGCAACCCAAGAGTCCATCGATGGAGAATGGGTAAACATAATGCAGTATATACATACAATAGAATATCATTCAGCCTTCTAAAGGAAGGAAATCTTTTCACATGCTATAACCTGGATGAACCTTGAAGACATTATGCTAAGCGAAATAACCCAGTCACAAAAAAACTAATACTGTATGGTTCCACTTATATGAGGTATCTAAAATAGTCAAATTCATAGAAATAGAGATTAGAATGGTAGTTACCAGGAACTGGGGGGAGAGATGTTGCTTCATAGATGTAGAGTTTCAGTTCTACAAGATGAAAAAGTCCTGGAGATCTGTTTCAGAACAATGTAAATAAACTTAACACTATGGAACTGTACACTTAAAATGGTTAGGACGGTAAATCTTATGTATTTTCTACCACAATAAAAAAAAAGAGTATATATAATATATTTTGGTAAAGAACTCTGTATGTGTTTTTGAATGCATATTAAAAATTATAGCAGAGTATGCAACAAAATGGTTGTAATGGCTAGTAAAGCTACAATTGAGACCTCTTACCTTACCTTTCTAGATCCTTTGATATTTATGGAGTAAGTACAAAATATTATTATAATTATGGAAAGAAAAAAAAAAACGAAGCTGCTTCCACTTTGAAAAATATAAAACAAAACTTCCATTGGGGCTTACTGTGAATGAATGACTCAGATACTGCAATCCTTCATTTGCTAAAGAAGCAATTACATTCTTCCAGAAGTTCAAGGCTTCACATCCCTCTAGGAGATCATTGTGTAGTGTCTGGATCTTCTGTCTAGTCTTGGCAAGACAAAACAAAAACTAGGTAGCCCTCTTGCACATGAAGTGGAAAAACTAGCTATCTTCAAGAACAAATTTTGTTTCATAAATTCCTTAAACTTCAAGGAACCATGAAGCAGAGGTGGACGTTGGGGAAAATGAGGGGAGGGGGCACGGGAGGAGATGAATGGCTTTAGACAGAATTGCCCAGCCCAAGTGTATATTGACATTTTAGCTTTGTGTTACACTGTTTTATCTTGACCTTGCCTGGGTACCATGAGTCACAGTGACAAACTAGTGGGTCATTACATCACAATTGTTTTATGACTACCTGTGTTTGCCCTTTTGGCTCTTGAGGCTGTGGTCCACTGCGACACTATATTGTGCTGAAAGAGGATCATTAGCCATTTTTCTTTTATTTTAAAAGACTGGCCAGATGAAGTGTCTGTAAAGGTGCAAGAAAGTGTTAAACTAGAATATCTTCAAGATTATTAAAACCAAATGTTCAGAAAAGGAATTTCACTGTAAATGTCAAAATCTCTGTGTGGCTCTGTAAAGCTTTTAGAGTCTACCAGATATTAAAGTCCATCAATCAGTTAATGTACATCTTGATCAGCAAAATCCGTGGATTATATCTGTGTGGGACTTCTTTTGTGGTGTTTAACCATTCTAATATGAATGGCTCCACATACCCACATTGAGTGCTTTTTAACCTCACAAAAATTAGGTGGTATTGCAATAATATTGGCAATCAAGAGTTAAAAAAACAGAAAAAATTAATAAAGGTATCATAGAATGAATATAGCAGTTAGTTGTAATTCCATCAAAGAATTTAACAAATCTTATGTTCAATCTAATGTTGGAATTGTGATCCTAGCCTATTTCTATTCTTATTACTAGGCCTGAATATACACAGGTTTGGTTTGTCATCATTATTTTTTCTCACTTTGGGGTCTTCTCTATTTTTAAGGAATAATCCTGAAATATCACATTTCTAGTTCCTCTTCTCCTTCCTGTAATCCATTACTCAGTCTAGAATACATCTTCAATCTTTTGAAGAGAATGAATGTAGTTGCTAAAGATAAAATAGTTTCAACAATACAGTAATGTTTTTTGCACCATAAGTGATCCAAGTTTTTATATACTTACATAAATCTTTCTTGATATTGGTTGTTAATATTTTAGAGTCATGATAAAGAAAGAAGGGCGAGAAAAGTAAATGAGAGAGAACAGAAGGAAAGAAAGGAGGGAAATAAGCAAGGAGGAGAGAAGGAAGGAAGGCGAGAGGGAGACGGGGAGGGAGCAAGGAAGGGGAACAATCACAGAGCTGACTTTTCAGATAAGTGTTTCTTCCAATATTGGCAATAGTCCAGACATCAATTGAATTGCCACTGTAAATCCAATTTGAACAAACGTTCAGATCTGTGGAATAAAAATGAAACACATATAAAAATAGCCTCAAGTTGTTTTATTGAATCTAAGAGGATGTTTTTCCTAAATCATAGAGGTAAAATGTTGCTGCAGTTTTTCTAAACAACATTATAATTTTTAAATAATATCATGCAAAGGGAAAATAAACACATTTTCTTATTGCCTCCAGGATAATTTGGGTAACAAGCCACACAAAATGTTTGAGTGGATTTGTGCTGACTTAGAAAACATTCTCAATATCTGAGTCTTAAAAAATTGTGCTAAGCTTGCAAGTCCATAGCAGATCAAGAATAAGAACTGTCTTAGGACGTTTGTTGGTTTTTCTTTAGTTTATATGTAGCCAGCTGGTTTCTGACCTCTTTGTGTAAATATCCAGCTTTTCACATAATCAGATTCCATATTACCTTGTTATGACATCATTCTGGGCAGGCTTTGATCCCTTACTAACTTTTCCAGACCTTACACATAGACTTAAATAACAATAAGAAGATTGCTACTTATTCACTAAATACCACTGCTGGTGTTGTAAAAAAAAAATGTATACATGTATATGCATACTCACATATACATTTACATACATATACACATATATATGTGCATAATAATACATAGACCTACAGAGGGGTTACAAATACACTGAAAATAAAAATATATCCTACTTTAACCTAAATTATTGAATTTTCAAAAATGTTTGTGTATCTCTGGTGAAATACACAGTTAAGTTCCCTCTTTCTGCAATTGTTACCAGTAGATATTTTTGTTCAACTGATATTTTAAAAGCAGGTGAATTGAAATGTAGCATTTGGAGACCCTGGTACATATTATTTTTCCACATGGATAGATGAAAATAAAAGTTAAACTGTGTTCTTTGGTGATCTGCGAGCCAGGGCATAAAAGACACAATGATCTTGTAAATTACCAAAAAATGGCTTATTTAGGGTCTGATCAAGATAAATGACACAAGGCAGCTGTAAAAAGAATTCCCACCAGCCACTGACCCATAAACAGTGGTGTCATTTTTCATTTTTAGAAAAGTATCATAACCAACCTAAAATAACACCAAGTCTTTAGAATTATAATTAAATGTCCTAAATTCTGCTTCAGAGGATATTATTTTAACTAATGTTATTTTTTTAAGGTAAAATACATTTAGACATTCTGATTTCTACAGAACTTTGATAGCTCTTAAATATGAATCATTTTTGTATGAGCCCACTGTACCCCCAACACCTAGAACAGTGCCTAGTACATAGTGAGCCGTCAACAAATGTTGTTGAATGAATGAATGAATAAAACATTAATAGTATATTAACTTGTGGAGATTTGGATACTAAAAGTGATGTCACACACACAAAAGACAAATGTACAGAACTAATAGACACATCATAGTAATGAATGTTTATTGACCACTTTCTATATGCCAGGCATTATGCTAAGTGCTTAACATGCATTCTCTTATATAATGATCAAAACAGCCCCATAGAGGCTAGTGGTTGAGAAACTGTGGCTTAGAAAATAGTAGTAATGTGTTCAAGGTTACACAGCTAATAAATGGTGGAGCCTAAGTTAAAATTCATGTCCTCCTGGCTCCAGAGCGTACATATTTTTAATGCCTATGTACTGCTATCTTTCGACGCACTGTGGTTTCATGGTGACATTATGTTCTCTTGGATCAATAGATTATAGCTACAAAGAAAAGAAAAACTACATTTTACTACTTCTAGAAGAATTAAGGCTCTCATGAAGCATTGTTTCCTATCAAGAGATTAAATGTTTTCATTATTATAGTATGTAGAAATTTTAATATTGGTCAATCATATTGTACTTTTTCTACACAGTACATAGGAATTAATCCTGTAAATACATTTGGACAAATGGGAAAAGAAGCAGGTATAAAGATTAAACTGTTGCATTTTTTTAATAGTAGCAAAAAACTGGCAACAGCCTCAATGCAACTCATTAGAGGTCTGGTTAAGCAAATTATGAATGTGTGGTGGATGACTACACAGTTATTAAAAAGTTTGACAAATTAAATTCCAAAGTTGAAAAGAAAATAGCAAACCATGTATGAGCACCACAGACTTTGGAATCAAGTAGATCTGATTCAATCCCATCTCATGCCCACCTACCAGATGTCTGACCCTAGGCAATTATTTAACCCTTGAGGCCTCATTTTCCTCATCTGTAAAATGTAAATACTACTAGTATTACCATATGGATTGTAAATGGTATTGGTGAGAAGATGTAGGGAGGGGGAAGTTTATATGCAGGTTCAGCATATATATTCTTCTGCCTGTCTTGGTGTCACAATATTTTAAGTATCTGGATTCAGATCAGTAGGCAATTACCAATGGCAATAGTAAGAAAAGATGGCCAAATTGGTGCCAGAGTTACAATATTATCAGATTCCTTTTTTTAAAGACTATTTCTGGTAGAAATTTTAAATTTCATTAGCTGTATCTTTTTTACTTACCAGTCCAATTGCTCCTGTATATGGCACACTCAATGGACTTCCAATGAGATTCTTTCATTGAATGAGGAAAATGTTCATCAAATACCTTTTTCAAAGAAGAAAGAGGTGTCTGACAATGCTTTTTACCCTTTTAAATCATTAATGCTGTTAGTTACATGTCAGTAAGCAAAAGAAGAGAAGCAAACATTTCAGGCACAGCAAGGTCTACTCTCTGCATCCAACACCTAAACTCCATTCTCAGTCGCAACTTTCTTCCCGTCGCTGTACAGTGAAAACGGTCGTAGTTTGGCCATAGAGTTGTCAACTGGCTTCAGAAAAAAAAAATCTGCTCAACAGGCCAGGTCTCTGAGCCAATCTATATTATTAGAAGCACAATGAATGCATTAATCTTATTCAGAGTTTTACCTTTGGTCATCATACTTTATGTTTATTTTCCTTTATGAATAAAAACGTGTTTTAAATTCTGAATCCAAACACTTGATCATCCCCCTCCTTGGGACAAACTGGTATGCGTCTATATAAGTAAGGCAAAGCTTCCAAGTAACTTCCTACCCTCACTTTAACCTCAAAATAGGAAAATTAAATTACTATATTTTCCAGAATTTACTATTTTACTTCCCTGTGGTTCACACTAAAAACCTGGGAGATAAATGAGGGGTGGGATGCTCTTGGTGTTTGAGGTGAAAGCTGCCGAGACACCGCAACCTTGAGTTAGGCAGTCTCCCCTTCAGATAAAGTCCAAATACTTTTAACACGGTTTACACAGCGATTCCTGACAGGCTGCTGTGGTGTTTCCCACTTCATTCCCTCTTCTAATTTCAGGTTTCTGCTTTTCTGTAGGTACTTCATTCCCTCAAGTGCTAATAGGCATTTCAAAGTTCAATTCCTGTGGCCTGGAACCATTTCCACCCCTGCCTGTTCAGAGTGACTTCTCTCTAACTCCTTACTACTTGCTTCATCCTTTAACCAAGATGTCATTTCCTTTGTGAAATCTGACCGGTCCCTGACTGGTTGAGATAGCTCTTCCGTATGCTTCCACGTTCCTGCCTATTTTTGCTCTCTTGATGCCATTATCATGGTATATGGGAAGTTCCTCGAGGGATGAGATCTTGTCCTCCCCGTTCACTGAAGAATTTCCAGGACTTAGCACAGTATGTCGGGCACAAAGGAGTTGTTTAACATGTACATAAATAAATATTAAATTTTCTAATACTGAGCATATAAAATGTTTCTCTACTCCACACTTCCAGAAGAAAACATGAGATAGTTTGCTATTGAAAAGAAGGATTCTTGTGTGAACTGTTGATTCATACGACAGTATGCGTGAATCTGAATTGCATTTTGTAAAGTGAAAGCAGCCAGCCCTGGTGGTCTAGTGGTTAAGATTCAGAGCTGTCACTGCCACTGCCTGGGTTCGTTTCCTGGTCAGGGAACCACACCACCCATGTGTCGTTGTCATATTGTGGCGGCTGCGCTTTGCTGTGATGCTGAAAGCTATGCCCCCAAATACCAGCAGGGTCACCCACGGTGGGCAGGTTTCAGCGGAGCTTCCAGACTAAGCAGACTAGGAAGAAGGACCTGGCCACCCACTTCTAAAAAAGTTGGCCATGAAAACCCTATGAATAGTGATAGCAGCAGAGCATTGCACCAGAAAGTGAGAGGATGGTGCAAAAGAGACCGGGCAGGGTTCTGCTCTGCTGTACACAGGGTCGCTAGGAGTCAGAATTGACTTGATGGCACTAACAACAAAAAAAGTGAAAGAAACCGTACATAAAGACTGCATACAGTATGATTCCATTTATATGTCATTCTGGGAAAGGGTCAGAAAATAGTTCATAGATCAGTGGTCTCCAGAGGTTCTAGAGGGATGGGGAAATTGACTACAAAGTGACAGCACAAGGCAATTTAGTGTAATGGAGTTGGTCAGCATTGCACTGTGGGATTGGATACATGACTCTATGCTGCATTTGTCAAAACTCGTAGAGGTGCACACTGTGCAGCCTGTATGCAAATGTAGAAAAAGTTAACCAGGATGTTGAGAGAACTCAGGCTGGGATGCAGAATGTGACAAATGAATCTACAGTCATGGGCCCCATAAAAACGTTTTGGTCGATGATGCACTATGTATACGATGGTAGTCCCGTGATATTACTGCCATATGGCCCAGGTGTGTAGTGGACTATACCATCTAGATTTGTGTAAGTACACTCTGCATTGTTCACACGACGACAAAATCAACTAATGATGCATTTCTCAGAATGTGTCCCCGTCATTAACACATGACTATAACTGTATCACAAATATATAGAGTAACTTCGCCTGAGTAATTTTGGCAAACAGTGTTTTTATTGATACTGTAAGGTTAAATATAAAAAGAACTGTGCACTAAAACTGTGCTCTAGTTGGTAACTTTATCTCTCACAGGGTACAGTTTTGCAATTCCTGGCACATGGAGATTGTTAGGGCTAAACAAAGAAGTAAATACATTGTGATATTGACAGCCAGGTTTCTCACTGTCAGAAAAAGAAGTTACAAATAAAAGAGTGAAGGCTAGAATGAAAATTGCCATGCTAGATTGGAGTCAGAGAGATCATAGCAAACTCATGTTTGCTTAAATATAGATAGATAGATAATAAACAGATAGATAGATAAAGCATATATCTTTAAAAATATATTTGCATATATACAGAAAAGAGATACAGAAATAAATATATAATTATATATGTGTGTATGTATATATATTTATGCATAGATACAGATAGATATAAAAATAAATATAGAAATATATATAGAGAAATATATATATATTTCCTAGCTTTCTGCTGAAAGGGCCTAGAAATAGTGACACCTCAATAGAAACAAGTACTCATGGTTTCTAAATACCATTCTCCACTAAAAGGAACTAGGGTTCCTTGAAGAAATTTTTGATCCTAGGACTGTGGTATCTTAGGACTTGTTGTATCAGAAGGTAAAGAAGTAACAATAGTAATTTTTTAAAAACTAGAATCCAGGCATGTCAAAAGGACACAAGAGACAACCTAAAGCATTACCATACCCAAAGGTGTAACAGTTTGAGCAATGAGATAAATAACAGTAGTATTGGATTATAAGCCAAAGAATAAAATAGATATCTGTAAGTCCATACAGATATAAATAAATAATCGAATTAATAAATAAATAGATGGGGAGATGGGACAACTATTCCTCATGGAAGAATTCCAATTAATACATGTAGCGGGAATTAAGGAAATAGAAAATCACCAACAGAAAGAAACCACAGTAATATGTGCTGTAGTCAAGATCCAGTGACAAATGCTAAAATTAGTGGGTGAAACTTTAAGGAAAAATGGGATGTTTGCATAGCCTAAAAGTATCCTCCTCAGAATATCTGTTAATCACTCTGGTGGTTTTACCGTATGTCCAGAAATTCAAGAAGGTAGAGTTTAATTTTCCTCCTCTTTTATGTGGGCTGAATTCAGTGACTTGCTTCTATCGAGTAGACTATAGAAAGGGAAAAATAGTAATGACATTTGAGGATCCTGGCAGACACCAGGTTAACCCACAGATCATCGGTAACATCATCAGTGATGAGACATATCAAAATCACGTACCTCCTGACATGATGTACTGGGAAGGCACATCCCCTCCGTGGATTTCTCTCCCCAAAGCCATAACCTCAGTCTAATCATGAGAAAATAGCAGATAAATCCAAATCGAGGGACGTTTTTCAAAATACCTCGCCACAAAAGTGTCACAGTCAAGAAAGACAAGGAAAGACCAAGAAACTGTCACAGGTTGGAGGAGACATGACAAGTAAATGTAGTGGGGTATCGTGAATTGGATCCTGAAACAGAGAAGGACATTAGTGGCAATACTGAGGCAACTTGAATAGAGTCTGATTAATAGCATTGTACCAATATTAATGTTTACTTTGGATAAATGTACCAGCATTAGTAAGACTTTAACGTTAGAGTAAGCTGGGTAAAGTGTATGTGGAAGATCTCTATACTGCTTTTGCAACTCTTTTGTAAACCTAAGCTTATTCAAAGGAAAAAGTAAAAAAGAAAAAGATAGGATATGTGTTGTTCATTGACTTGCTAGGATCATAGGAATATTGGGCTCAAAGGCCACATAGCCACAAGCAATATTCCAAATGGAGTAGTGGAACTGACCTCCCCAGTACATCACCATCACTGCTGCTTTGAACTACCGACACCATTGCCACTGACATGAGATTCATTCACAGGGGCCATGGCCACTGCTGCCCTGGGAATGGGATCTTGTGCAATAGTCACTAACTCTGGAAAGAATTTCCTGAAGCTCCTGCTTCTTTGCATCAGTAACCCTCTATTCAAAGTTCGGGGCATGTTAGGTGATTATTGGAGGTTGGGTCGTGGGCCTATACCTACCTTCAAGAGAAACTGGGAAAGTGAGTGTCTGGCATTTTTTCATTTTCTTTAATGGGAGGAGGTCCTCAAACATATGAAGGGAGTTCAGATACTTGGCAGTCAAGAAAAATGAAACAATATCTCCCATATTTTGTGAATATAATGTTGGTATAGTTAGAACAGTCAAGCTAATATAAAAGAAGTCTTAGAACAATTAGATTCAGTATATCTAATTGTACAAAACAGAAAACTGGGTAGAAGGATGAGGCAAAGAGAAGACTGCTTTGCTTGAGCTTTGAAGGATATGTATTTTGATTTGATTTTACTTCCTAGTATTCATTCTCTTACGAATTATCATTTTCTTTTATTGTCAATCCTGCCCCCTCACTTAAAAAAAAAAAAGAAGAAAATGCAAGCAAAAAGCACTGGATTCTTTCCAAAGAAAAACATTTCTTCCTTTCTCATTGGAGACAATTTTTTGTCACAAAGGTTCTTCTTAATTTTTAAATACACATCACTCATGAATTGCTAATAAAATGCTTCAATGATTTAATTTATGAAAGAAACCAAATAGATATTTGATTTGCACTCAAGCCTTGAAAATCAAGTGAGCACTTATTCTTTCTTTTTTCTTTTCCTTTTTTTTCTTTTCCTTTCTTTTTTTTCTTCTTCTGTGAGCAATGAACTCAACGCAGACAGAAGTGTGGCAAGTCGCAGCTATTATCATCATCCCAATGGCAACATGTTCCCCTTTGTTGTTTCCTTCAGTCACCTTCATGGTCTCTGCTTCTACCACATTTGTTCTCTTTTTAAACTTATGGACAGTTAACAGGCTTTTGAAATGGAGAGAAATAGAACAGATACACTTTGGCCAATAATTATATTCCCAACTTCATAAGAGAGTCTGGCTGCCACCATGATAAAGTGTCCAGTGAAAGAGAAAGGGCAAAAATGTCCTTCTAAGCATTAATCATTACCTGTTGCCAGGGGATTTGGAAAAAAACAAATTAAGAATGTCTTTGTGTGAAAATTCATTACTAAATCCTCCCTCAGGCCATGGCTTAGTGGTTAAGTGCCCGCGCTCCGCTACTGGCAGCCCGGGTTCGGATCCGGGCGCGCACCGACACACCGCTTCTCCGGCCATGCTGTGGCCGCGTCCCACATACAGCAACTAGAAGGATGTGCAACTATGACATACAACTATCTACTGGGGCTTTGGGGAGAAAAAGGGGGGGGGGGAAGGAGGAGGATTGACAATAGATGTTAGCTCAGGGCCAGTCTTCCTCAGCAAAAAAGAGGAGGATTGGCATGGATGTTAGCTCAGGGCTGATCTTCCTCACAAAAAAATAAACAAAAATAAAAAAATAAATCCTCCCTCAACCAAAATCTTGGCTCATGATGGAGTTACCCATTCCTTACAACCATGCTAGGAAAGCTGACCTTGAACTTCCCATTGTAACACAAAGATATGGCAAAGACTGGGTAGGCTTGGGCCACAGAAAGCCAAAGCCCCGATTCAACCAATAAAAACACACTTTCAGCTGCAAAGAAGGGGGCCAACACACCATCCACTTGGACTCAGACCTCACCTCCAGGTTATTGTCTGTGAGTGTTTTAGGCCAATTAGAATTTGGAAGCTTTCTTTTCTCATAAGTCTGAAAGTAAAACCAAGGGAAGATTCTTTCCTTCTAAGTGTGTGAGAACACAGAAGGCACAAACTCAAAAAATAGGATTGTAATAAAGAAAAGCTTTATTACTGCCTCCCAACCTCCCTAGACAAGAGAGAGAAAGGAGGTCTAGGTCCTCTGCCTAGAAAAGAGGTAAGAGTTATAAGTCTTAACACGCCAGTCAGGAGAGGGACAGTGACTCAAATACTATGATGAAAACGCTAACAATAATAACAGCTAACACTGATTGAGCATGTGCCATGCGCAGACACTGTTTTAAATGCTTTATATTGATCAACTTGTTTAATCTTCAAAACAACCCTATCATACAGGTACTATTATTATAATGATATAACAGATAAGAAAGATGAGTACAGAGATTTTAATCAAATCGCCAAATGACACAGCTACTAAGAGTTGAAGGCAGGATTTGAACTCAAGTAGTTTACCCAAACTCTACCATGTGAGTCTTGAAGGAGTCCGAGGTCCATCTGAGGTGTTGAGAGGAGAGCAGCAGGTCCTCAGCGGGTTCCAGAAGATTTAGTGGAGAGAGAACCAATCTGACTACATGTTCTACCGTGCCAGAATGGTTGCGGGGAGCAGTCATGGCTCTTAAGATCAGCCAGGCGTTTGCAGATGAGGCCACCCATGCAAATAACACAACCATTTTCCCAATTTACATCACTAAGTACCAATCATAATATTTTGTTTAAAACTTACATTTGCACCAGTGTTCATCCTCCAGCATCGTTTTAGTTAGGATTGGTAATGTCAGCTGCTTTGAAAATCTCAGTGGCCTAGTACAATGAGAGTTTACTTCTTGTTCTTGTCACTCTCTGATGTAGGTTGTCAGGGGACCCTGCCCCACCCACTCGATCAGGGATGTAATTTGCTTCTTTCTTCAACATAAAACGGCTGGCGTCATCTAACAGGTGAATGAGGAAAGAGAGAGAGAGTAGAGGATCTCAAGAGACATTGTTAGACACCAGGCATGTGGCTTGTTAGACACCAGGCACGTGGCTTCTATCTGCATTTCCCTGGTCAGAATGGCAAGAGACTAGGAAATGTGGTGGAGTGTTGCTCCCAGGTAGAAGAGGAAAGTTATTGTGTATCTATGGGCACTGGCCTTCTCTAGTACAAAAACACTAACCAATTTCATCCACTGTACTTGTATGGTAGAGTTTGTAGGCCTCAACTAATTTAGGAGATAATCTGGGGACCAAAGGAGAAAGTCTCATTACAAAGTGGCTTGAAGCATCCGCAGTGCACATCTGTCTTCTGGCCAACTCTCTTTGTTATGTTCTCTTGCTTTCTCATGGGATCACCTTGTGACCCTGGCTCCCGGCTTTAGACTGGCTTCCTCTTCAAGCTCTGGTGCTAATGCCTTAAATTCTGTCAATGCAATGTCCCTCCACCACACAGCTCTCCCCGGTACCACTAAGGTACTCACGATTATACTTGAGAATGTGTTTATTTGTCTCCCCAACATTGTCTTAGCAGAATGAGTTGCTATTAACTACACAAATATTTCTTAATTTGATTTTCTATAAAATTATGACTAATTTCTTAAAAGGTATGTTTTATCACTAACTTTATAAAGTACCAAGACATGACAATGTAAGATATTCTGAAATCATAATTTTGAATATTTATGCTGAGTCATATAGGCTATATCTAAACCCTCAGAAAAAAGCTCTAAAGTTAAGAAACCATGAATACGTTAGGAAAGCTAATTGACTCATAATGATGGCTCATTCCATCAAAGCATTTCGCGTTTCTTATTGAATTTGCTTTGGAAGATATCAACCTTGCTTTAGTGATAAAAGAAGAACTTAGCTGATCACCAACGATTATAGGTGGTAGGAAAAGTTAAAAGCTTAGGCTCTGGTGACAGACTTCTTGGGTTTTATTAGCTGTGTGTCCTTGGGCAAGTCACTTAAGCATTCTGTGCCTCAGTTTCCTCAACTATTAAACAGAGATAACAATAGTACTTACCTCATAGGGTTGATGTAAGAATTAAATGAATTTAATCCTCATAACGACCTTATGGGATGGCTGCTATTATTTTATATTGATACATGTAAAAACACTTAGAGTAGTGCTTGGCACATATTAAGTAATCAATAAATATTAGCCACAATCATCATCAGTATTATTATTATTATTACTATTATTATTATTATCACCCCTCCCAATTAAGAAAGAATTTTTTTGTATTTTCAGATAAAAACTGTTTATTTTTGTTTTCAGATAGTAGAAACCCATAGTTTTAGACTGTGATCCAGAAAGAAATGCTGAAGTAAGAAATGTAGTTGTCAACATATCCAATAGTCAAGAGTCAGCAGGCTTGAGCCCTCACTCTCAACCATAATTTATTCATTCATTCATTGCTTCATTCATTCAATCAATACTTATTGCATGCCTACTATGTGTTAGTCTCGTAGCTCTGCCACAGACTAGCTGTGTGCACTGGAACAACTCTCTTTACCTCTCTGAGCTTGATTTTCTCCATTGATAAGTGAAATAATAATACTTACTTTCACCATTGTTGTGGAGAGTAAATTAAGTAAAAAATTTTGTGAAGCAATGGTGCAGTGCCTGGCCTATAATAAGCAGTCAATAAATAAATTACTATTCTTACCAAAATTAATAGGAAAAGGCCTTTGTTCTGAGACATGGTTCTTTCATACTGTTTTTCAAACTGTAGATCTTGACTCTTTGGTAACTGATAAAATCAATTTTTAAAATAGAATCAACATTTTTAAAAACCAACATTTTAAAAAATAGAATAGATACAATAGAATAGCAGGGACTACACAAAGAGATTAAACTAGAACAGTACAGATATGATTGCATCACGTGCTGAAACATTAACTTCACCTATGAAATACCTACACGTATATGGGTGTTGATTGTGCGTAAAACTTATTTCTTTCTCAGGGTTGCAGTCAAAAATGTTTGAAAGCTTTTTCATAGTATGTGGACAGTGCCACATTGGCACCTTTAATTGCTCAGAAGTCAGAACAGTGTGCTTGTTATGAAGCTAGCTCAAAGAATATCTTTACTGGCATGTGACAGAAATAGCACATGCAAGATTTTTAAATCAATCAACACCAAGCTTGCCTGGTGGTTGGGTGGAGAAGATTAAAAACGTTACCTAAAAATGAAATATCAGGATTATTGATAAATTACATTTTTCTATGCTACTTCTCGCTGTCATTCTGTAAAACAAAAAAGTCATTTATAATGGAGATAAGTCCTATGGATGTACAATGCCTTTGAAACATTCTGCATTAAACCTGCCCCCTCATGGGTGAAGGGAAATCCAGTAGTCCCCTGTTGTTTCTAGTGACATAGACTAAAGGGAAGAGAGCTGTCACCAATCGCCTGAAAACTAGGTGAATAATTACCATCTTCTCAGGAGAGTCCTTTGCCCTAAAAGCCTTCATTTCCAGATCATCTGTCTTTAGAGTTTCTTGGGCATATAGGCCTCCTGTCTCTTTTTCCAAATTAAAGGCACTCAGCAGAGCTGCCACATTGGGCACTAATGAATTCTCTGAGACTAATCTACACAGTAATGAGAACTGGTATCTGTCACTCACTCTCCCAGGAGGTAACAGTTCACACGCCGTTACATCAGCCTATTAAAACAGCTTATTAGCGATGTTGCCTGCCTGCTACTATTCATTAAGAAGGTGTGACCAAAGAGACACGTATTTGAACAAATGATGAATTTAATTTGAATTGTTCTCCATTTTGTTTTTGTGGCTGAATGCACACACGCTGTAAGTAAATAGAAACATTTTATACAGATCATAGGTACCTTAGGGAAGTATCAACACAATTATGACTTTTCACCAATTAGATGAAAAACAAGTCAGATCTGCATCCCATTCATGCGACGAGCTTGGACACCCCCATTCCCTGCATTTTTGTCTCCCAGGAAATATTTATGTTTTTGCAAGACGTTTTCATTATAAGCGTAAAGCATTATGCCATGAAACCATTGATAAATCATTCTGAGAGCTAAATTGGAGAGGGTAGATTTAGATAGAGTAATAGGGAGTTAGGTGCAATTTTTATCACAAATCAACCAAATTATGTAAACATTTCTTTGCTGTTTATTTTTGTCAATATAATATCCCAGTGAGAGCATGGGCTTTGACCTTTTATGGAGGTTACTTAAGTCCTGGCTGTTCCTCTTGGTTGTTATATGATATTAGAGGAAGTTATTTAGCCTTTTTATCTTCATTCACTTCATCTGCAGAATGGGAGTAAAATAACATCTGTCTCATACTTGAAGTTGTTGGGAGGATTCAATGTGCTTAAACAGTGCGTGGCTGATGGTAAGCACCCAGTAATGCCTATTATGATTATCGTAATCTCCATCAGTATCCATTCTTCCTCCTCCAAGGAAAAAAATCAGAAAGATTTTTTTGTTTTGTTTTGTTTTGTTTTTGATGCAGCTGTCTGAAGACTGCAACTTGAGAGTGTAGCTCAAAAATTATTGGAAAGCAACCTCACCGCTTTAGTAAGCTCAGAGGCCCCGTCTATTGCCCTGCAGGCCCATCCTCAACCACGTTTCTCTGAAGAAAAGCGTTTCTTATAAGCAGTGCTATGGTGTTACCAGTTATTAGCTGTATGAGGAGGAGAAGCTTCTTTAACTTTCCAAGCTTCGTGTTCTTCATCTTTGGAAAGCAAATAATAATACCTCCTTCACTGTGTTGGTATGAAGATTAAATCAAATTAAATAAATGTTGTAAAACATCTATCCGTGTGTCTAGCATGTACAAGTACTCAATAAACTGCAATTGTCATGATTATTATTACTGATAATGCCACTGCCCCACCATCTGTAAGACATAGTTCTGAATTACTTTTGAACAGGCGTTCAGGTGCAGGCTGAACCCTCCCATCTTTGCCTGCTCTCTCTTATGTCCTCAAAAGCCACAGTCCCAGGGGGCTGCCTGGAAGTGCACTGGTTAGAGAACAGAGCTTTTCAAACTAGACCACGTCCTACTGAAATAGAATCTGTAATTCTGGCCTCAGTCGCTCAACCTTCTAGCAAACTATACAAAGGAGACTAGTTGTTTTATTATTAGATCATTATTTGGATTAAGTACTATTTAAAAAATTTTTTAAATAATTTTTGGATTCATATTATTGGTAAACAACGTAAACCACTCAGAGCCTTTCAAAATTATTGAAATTAAAAGGATATTCCAAAAATAGCAGTCACATAAGCACAGTTATTCTATAGTATAACAGGTTGACGAAGAGATTCAAGATAATTCATAATTTTCAGAGTTAAGTTAAATTCATGAACAACTAGAAATTAAAATTGCACACAAATGCTATTTAAAACAAATCAGATTCTTTCCTACACCTTGGGACTTGGCCTGAGTACGTCCTGAGGACTTTTATAGCTGCGTGTGCATACAAAATGAGGTGTTGAGTTTTCATCATTTTGCATGACATATGTCTTTCCAGATGTTTGTTTCCCACAAATCTTATCATAGTTATCTAAAATGCAATATAGTTTAGTTAAAAGCAAATTCTTAATAGCGATTTTGAAAATACGTTTAAAAAATAGCTCCACTTCTATTTTTCATCCAGGCTGAAACATCCTCAATAGACCGCTCACCACCTTGAAGTAGAAGAAAAAAATAGTAATAATAATATATAATAATAGCAACTAGTTGTATCCTGCTTCCACATCCTGCCATGTACTAAGCCCTTTCCACATATTAAGTCACTTAATCCTCATATCAACCCTGTGAGGTAAATACTATTTTCATCTCCATTTTATGTTGTAGGAAAGTGAACCACAGAGCAGTGAAGTAATTTGCCGAAGATCACTCAGGTAGAATACGGAAGAACTAGGACTCAAACGTCAGGTTTGTACCCTAAAATATCATCTGGCTAAAATTGTTGCAAGGCCAAAGCTTTTCAAATTCATCAACATCAAACTTATGGCACATTGGTTGATGATGAAGACCGCTGTCTTGAGATACAGTACAGGTATATAATTCCTCACTAGGAAAATACAATCCCTTTTTTCCTATGCCTGGTTTCTCTCAAACTAAGCTAAATTCCTTTCCTGTTTGCATGGTCTGGGCTAATTTGCATGACTGGTTTAGATAAAGCAAGTGAGAGAAGATAATTTTTAAAATCACATTATGAATTCCTGACTTAAAATTGAGTAGGTGATTGGTTTTTGACGGTGACATGGTGACTGCATCAGGCTAATTAAAACACAATCTCTATAGGTCTTCTAGAAAAAGCTGATTAGGGGGACAGTACGGTTGACCCCCTAACATGCAGCAGCCATGTGGTTTATGAGGTGACCCTAATTCCAGAGGCAGGTTCTGATTTGACTATGCCAATTGTAATAATCCCATCTTCCTTGCCAGTACTGCTTAAGGAACTAGTGCTTAGCCAATCAGAATACAACATTCCTCTAGCTGTCATTTACCAGTTGCCCCAGTCAGACTCAGTGGAGAGACGTATCCTAAGATTAAAAGGAGCTACCTTCACTCCCACTGGGGAAAGAGACTGGGGATGAAGTTAACACTGTGCACAAGAGAGGAGAAGGGAAAGAACCTGGATGTTTGATGACATTCTAGAGTTGCTGAATCAACCAGCCCTGAAGGCCACACTACGTTTAACTTCCTTTTGCAGCAAAAAATATATTTTTATTGTAGTTTAAGCTTGTTTGAGTCTGGCTTTCAAGCACAGCTAGGAAACACATTTTCACCCCTCAGCACCTTCTCTATGGTCCTGGCTTTAGAGGGGCAATTAGGATCTGTGTGCTTTTTTTTTTTTTTTTTTTTTTGCTGAGGAAGATTGGCCCTGGGCTAACATCCGTGCCCATCTTCTTCTACTTTATATGGGACGCCGCCAGACCGTGGCTCGACAAGTGGTGCATTGGTCTGCGGCGGGATCCAAACCTGTAAACCCTGAGCTGCCAAAGCAGAGCGTGTGAACTTAACCACTACACCACCGGGCGGCCCCAGGATCTGTGCATTTTGAATCACCCATAATTTGGTTCAAATGTATGATCTGACTCAGATTCATACCCACATTGATTAATTACATGATGTTACACTTGCCAGTCACAATGTAGGAGCTTTCAAATCCATTATCTATAAGTACCTTCACAGCAGGTTCAGGGAGAGAGCTATCACTATCCACATTTTTTAGGTGAATAAGTAGAGGTTGAGAGTGGTTAGGTAATTTTCCTCGTGTCACAGTGTTTCTTGTTGGAAAATTCTTCCTTGAGCTCAGGTCTTTTGACTCCAGTTTCCAGTGCTATCACCCTGGCACTTTGATTTTGGTGATCCAGGGCTGGAAGGATGGGGACACAGGAAGAACTCCAGATCATTTCGGTGGGAGGTAATTTCTATTCATGGGATAGACCATTATTTATCTTTTTTTTCCCTATTGAATCCTGTGGAAAATCACCAAAATCATCACGTGTGTAACATTCTATAATTCTATGTAAGTTGAAGTATCTATTCTGGCACAGCTAACACATTTCTCAAGTTTCTTTCCAGTCATATAATAAAATTATGTATAGATGCATATGAAAATATACATATATAAAGCATATGTAGGTATATACTATATCTGAAACATATTTAATTTAGCTTTTAATTTCTTTATTGTCTCATAATTCCTCCTTTCTTGGATTTGCTAACTGAAAACATTCTAATGAATTCTAAATGGGAAACATTGTTACTCGTTCTAGGGCCGCATACTGAATTAGGTTCGGATAACAGCAAATAAAGATGATTATCACACAGGAGAGTGAAGCAATCCAATGTGACACAATGTCAATCACAGAGGACAAGGTCTCTATCGAGCCCTGTTTGTTGCTTTTAAAAGCCTGAAGTTCTTCAGAGGGTGCTACCACCAATTCTCTTGATTCTTATAAAACAATTGGTCTTGAAAGGTAAAAACTCAAATAACCAAAAGTCTTTCACCTGCTTCTCCCATCCAGTGCTTTCTCCTGAGTGGGTTTCTTTGGAAGCAAGATAACTTGCATTTGTTGCAGTTTAGGACTTTAGCATGAAATTAATTTTTACCATCGCCAACAGCTGGTGTTCAAGCCCACGCGTGCCATGCAGATTGTCCGGAGATGCTGTGAACCTGGAGCTGGGTCATAAGGCTCGGCAAATGCAGAACTTGAGGACTAGGGTAAGTTGAGACTTTGACCAGTCATGCTAGCAATGACTTCACTTCAAGGAGCTCAGTACCAAGTAAGAGGCTTTACACGGCTGCCCCGGGTATGTCGGGATAAATAGAAATTCCGTTGGCTGTTGATAGGTATTATGTTAAAAAGTGTTCCATGAATATGATATGTAGAATTGCGTCAATTTTGTTATCCAAAGAACCTATTGTGTGTGTGTGTGTGTGTGTGTGTGTGTGTGTGTGTGTGTTGGCAAATTGGAGGACGAATGCTCTGTAAAACACACCTTGGGAAGCGTTGGGCTACGGCATGAAAGAGCTCCACGTGAAATAGGTTATCTACATGAAAATAAAGCGAATACGATGGAGAAAACTTTCTTTTTAACTATTTTTGTTTGGAAGTATTGCTTTGAATCATCACTTAAGTTGAAATAATAACATTCCGCATAGCATATAACATGAGTTTTTTCTAAATAATTTTGTCTCCATTTCTTCTTTTTACTCTCAGGAAAACTCTGAGAGGATAATTAGGACAGTTGTATTCTATTTTGCAGTTGAAGAAAGTGATGCAGAGAGAACGTAAATATCTTGACACTCAGCGTAGGCTAGGGCAGGGCGTTGGAAGCTAAGGCCCACAGGACGAACTTGGCCTGCAACCTGTTTTTGTACAGTCTGGAAACTGAGAATTTTTTTAAAGGTTTGTTAAGAAAAATAAAAAGACAGAAGAATATTTACTATCTGGCCTTTAGTAGAAAAATTATACCAACTTCTGAACTAGGTTATGCTGTGGTAACAAACAATGCCCATATCTCAGGGGTTTTGCCCAATAAAAATGTATTTCTTGCTGACACTACATGCCTGGTACAGGCTGTCAAGAGTCTGCTTACCCAGATCACTCAGGAACCCAGACTGAGGAGACTTCATGGCATTATACGCTTCCATGGTCGCCATAACGGAAAGTGACTGTGATGAGATGAACACTGGCTTGCAAAGTTTCCTCCTGGTGGTGGAACATACCACTTCTGCTCACGTTTCACTGGCCAAGCAAGTCACGTGGCCTCATCTTACTTCAAAGGGGCAGGGCGATGCTATCCTACTTTGTCCTGTAGAAAAGAAATTCAAAAATATTTGGTGAATACTAGCACTAATACAGGGTACCCATACTTGCACACACACACATATGTGTGTAGAAAGCTCATTCAAGAAAGAATGAATTAGAATCCATATCCTGTGAGACTTGATTAATTGATTCTTCCCTCTCTCTAGATATACATGCGTGTAGATATGTTGATATCTCTATAATATAAATTGATATATAGACATTTCTATTATACATATTGAATTCCTATCCTATATTGAATTCTGTATATATCAACGTATAATAGATATCGCTCTATAAATCTATCTAATGACAAATATTAGTATTAGAAGGAAACTTACAGTTGATTCTACAGAAATTTCTCTTACTTTATGGTAAGAAAAGGTAAGGTGAGGTTAATAATGGCAAATCCAAAGTACAAGGTACCAGGTACTTCTTCCTCCACGTTAAACTTCTTTTCTAAGTAAAAGCCTTATATCATTTTGAAATCAAGCTAGATAAATTTTTATATGATCTGATATTGAAATAGCTGCTCTGTGTGAACAAAGAGAAGTGTATCTCCCCTCCCCTGACCTCCCCCCACCCATACATACACAGTGAAGGACAGTGTTCTTGGTTTTCAAGAAGCATTGTGAATTTACCGTGTCCTTGCTACACACCTGCGTGCACAAGGCTGGACTGTAGTCCAAGATAATCCCACACCTGAGAGCACGCTGGCCACACCCTTCTTGAATCAGTGACACGGCAAGGAAATTGCGAATGATAAAGAATTGAAGGAATCGTTTTCTTCCCCTTCACATATGCTTCCTTCCTGCAATCAGAGATTATTGGCGGGTTCGCTTTTTGTCTCTTTCCATCTTCAGCCCTTTCTATTTACTTAGGAGACGCCAAGTGAGAGAAAAATAGTGAGTTTTTTTAACAGTACACTTGGCCAATCCATCAGTGTCTGCTTTATCACTGGAGAGTTTTACTGCCCAAATGGCAAGATTCACAAATAGCCAATTCCCGGTGAAGGGAAAAAACCCTGGAAGGGACAATTTCTTTTCAGAAGAATAAATCACAACATCTAAAGAGTCGAGATCTTGTGAAAAAGCCACCAGTGGAATAGTCCCAGCCTGTCTTCCATCTGTGTTTGGGGAACAGTTAACAGCAACGTGTGGGAAGTCAAACAAAAATGGAGAGCTGAGATTTTCTTTGCTTTTTAAAAAAAGGATGTTTGTTTAAGGAGAGTATGTGTGGGGGCAGCAAGGGGAAGCGCAATGGCTCTTGTGAAAGAAAGGGGGCATGGGGAAACAAATAGCAGCAGTTCAAAGACTGTCATGCATGCAGCATAGTAAATAAACTTAAGAGGCAATTTTGTGAAAGACATTTGCCCAGCCATAGAGGAAAGACAGTGACATTGTGAGGTTGCTACTGAATCATTAAATCCATCAGTGAGAGCTCAACTCGTGAGCGTCGCTGATATCCATCTTAGTTGGCTTCTCTGGGTTTTTGCATCTTTTCTCTGACAGTCTTCATGTTTCCATTGAATTTATTCTGGAATTAACCTGTACCACTGAGAAATGTGATTAAACTACATTATAAAGCCTCTGATTTCCATCTTGAAAGAGAAAATATAAATGCAAGGATAGTACCATTGCACTAGCTCAATTTTCAAGGCATCTGGATGTCAGCAAGTTAGAGAGTAAACTGGGGAAGGCATTTTATCAGACATATGCAAAGTGATGAAGAACCCCAGAGAAAATGGGGTCTTTTTTTTTGAGAAGTATGAACATCCAGTCGTAAAGGCTACATTTTAGTTAAAGATTATGCCTGCCGGAATGATAAGAGTTGGAAGAATCATTGTATATGACTTTGTTCGCTCATGAAATAAACAACTTAAAAATGTTATAAATACTTCCTTTAAAGGGAGTCAGTAGTATTTTTAGTATTTAATTATCTTCAAAGAGAAACAAGTTTAAGATTCTCAGGTTTTCACCAATTAAATTACAGGCTGTTTGATTCTCTACGAAGTTTTGATAATGGTAAAGGAACTTACCATTACATAAAATCTTATCCCCACATATTTAAACCTTCCTTATTTGTGTAAATTCAAGTCAATATATGAATGTAAAAACAGAGCTCATATTTGGAGTGAAATTAAACTTACTTCAAAGAAAATGTTCAATAGACAGTATATCACTCAATTTCAGAAAATAAAAAGTCTTCAAGCTTTACATCTGGCCAGCTTTATATGTCGGTGGATCATATTTAATCACTGAAGGGTTAATATTCTATTCATACTGTAATTAAACATAAATAGATCTCTAAACCACCTGGTCTTCAAATGTACCAGATGAGGCAAGCATTTCACTTCTGTAAAAATAAATTTCTACTTTGAAGCATTAGTGGAGCCTCTCATCAAGGAATTCTGTGATATTCGTTCATTTATCTAAGATGCTTTTCTCATACTTACGAATGTGTATGAAGCACAGGGTTCAATTGAGCATTATAAGAAGTGAGAGGTAGTGTCTTCCAGATGTAAAGGGTGCTTTTAATTCTATTGCTTCTCCAGATACTCATTGGCATCTTGTCACGCTTGAATGAGCCATTCAAAACAGGGCTGCCATCTAATCGAAGTACCTGAAGTGTAAAAACGAGAGGAGAATTTAATGAAGCATAAATTGTCTGTTCAGTTGGAGATACAGACTCCTTTACTGTAGCACAATTAAATAAAACATAGTGGAAGCTTCTGTTAATCAACTCCAACCGCCTTCTGTTTTGCAGACGGGAAGCCTATGAGATCAATTAATGTCATTATTGTGAAGTGTGGTGTGTGGACAGTAAATGTATTCTCTGTGTGTGTGTGTTTGTGTGTTGGTATGTATTTATAATCAAGATTCTACCCTGTGTAAGACACTGTGTTCAGTGCTGGTGGGGGGATACTAAAATTAATCAAAATGGTCCCACTACCTATAGTAAACAATAGCCCTTATCAGGTGCCAACAAGCTGGCTTATTTTTAACGACAAAGAAGTTATTATGCAGCTCTCTAGGCTAAGGCTGTGAAAAGGCATTGGAATTCGGAGGAATGGCAACTATAGAGGCTCAGTGGAAAAAACCCAGCTATTTTTGGAATAATGCACTTTCTCCTGGTTCTGAACTATATTGAATTTCTCAGTCTCATGGATGTGTCCGTGGGGTGACTGTGGGCATGAAAGTCAATGGCTTAGTCATTAAGGGAGAGGAAGCAGGGGTCAATGAGAGGATCAGCAACAGTCAAGCACACCCTCTTCCCACTTACATTTCTGCAGAAATCAAGATGCTCAGGAGATGGAAACGGCAACTGGCTGCGAGACCAACCGAGTTCAGAAAATGGGAATAGCAACTAATAGATCTGAAAATCCACCAATAAGACACTATTCATTCATGCGTCCCTTATTTTAGAAAATATTTCTAAATATTTTAAATATTTAGATTATAAAAATATTCTAAAATGTTCTCTAAAATAGAGTGCCTATATAGTAAAGCATTTGGGTGTTAGTCACTAGGTTTAGAGTAATGAATAAGATTGACATGGTTCCTGCCTTTTTGTTGTTTGTAGCCTAGTGGTGAACTGTTGGCTGTTTATGCCGTGAGGCTGTATCACCTACCACTTTTCCTTGTTGTACCAACACAGAGCTCCAGGATCCAATTCAGCATCATTCATTGCATTTAGTTGTTATGTCTCTCTAGACTTATTTAATCTGGAACAATTCTTCAGTCTTCCTTTCATTTTCTTTCCTTTTTTTTTGCTTTTTATGTGAGGAAGATCTGCCCTGAGCTAACATCTATGCCCATCTTCCTCCACTTTATATGGGACGCTGCCACAGCATGGCTTGACAAGCGGTGCGTCGGTGCAAGCCCGGGATCAGAACCGGCGAACCCCGGGCCGCTGCAGTGGAGCGCGTGCACATAACCGCCTGTGCCACCAGCCTGGCCCCTTCCTTTCATTTTCTTGACCTTGACTCTTTGAAAAATATAAGCCTATTATTTTGTAGAATGTCCCTTAATTTGATTGTCTCATGTTTCCTTATGATTAAAATTAGGTAATGCTTTCAGGGGAGAAATACTACAGAAGTGATGTTGTGTCCTTCTCAGGGCATCATGTCAGGAGGGAGACACATTACACTTTGGAATTCTTCAAGTATGGCTATAGATTGTTTTTTTTGCCTGTTATCACTCTATACTTTTTTCCCTAATCTCTTCCATCTCTATACTTTAGATATCTATCTTAGTAATATCTAGTTTGTATGTAGTTTGAGCATTCCTTCTAAACTCCAGACCCATAAATAAAATTGCTTATTTGACAACTTCACTTAGATCTCACAGAGGCACTTCATACTTAAAACAAGATCAAATTCATGGCACTCATCCTCTTCCAGTGTTTCCCATCTCAGCTAGCGGCATCACCTTCCAATCAATTATGCAAGCCAAATTCTAAAAGTTATCGCTGATGTTTCCTTCTTCCTTACCACCCCCAATTCAAATTTATCATCAAGTCCTATCAATTTTACCTCTTAAATATCTCAAATCATAGCTCATATCTCTCATGCTTCACTGACAACATTTTGGTACAGAGACTGTTCCTCCCACCAAATCTACTTGGTAAAACCTACTAGCTGGTCTCCCTGCATCCACACTGGCCCCTTCCAAACTTTCCACACATTGAAAATAGGGTGATATTTTCAAAATGTTATTCTAATCAAGTCAGTCGCCAACTGCCTTCCCTCATCCCTCCCCCAAATCCCCTGTAATTGTTTTCCATTGCTCTTAGGATGAAGACCAGAGCACTTAAATCACTTAAAGCTCTACGTGGTCAGACCTCTCTGTGCAGAGGTCTGCCCCATCTCAAACCATCCTCTCCCTCGATTCCTGCTTCTCAGCTGCACTAGTCTTAAGTCCCTAGAGCAACACTTGACACATGGCCTTTGTATAAGGTGTTCACTTCATCTCAACCAAACCTCTTCCACTCACTCAGATAACCCCCAGCCATCCTTAGATCTCAGGTTCTGGGAAGCCTCTTCTGCCTGTCTCAGTCTGGGTCAGGTTCTCCTGTTACGTGCTTTTATAAAACACATTCCTTATAAGCAGAGCACTTATCTCCACTTGTAATTTTACATTGTCTATTGTGATTGTTGGAATAATTTCTCTCTTTCCCAGAAGAGTGTAACCACCACAAACATAAGGACTGTGTTTGATTTTGCTCAATTACCCATCCCAGAACCTGAGCACCTAGCACAGCACCTAACACATAGTAGGTGGTCCATAATTGTTTGTTGAGTGATTGGGTAACATAAGCTGTGAAGGCTTGCTGTACAATTCAGTGAACAGGCAATGAAATAGACATGAACTGAGACAGTCTATTGTGGCTAAACTTCTTCCTTAAGAAGAACAATGTGCCTTTAGAACTTTTGGGTCTCCAAGCCTGAAATATTTATTGGGACATGCCATTACACAACCATGAACTATCCTTTTAGTCACTAGTTTATCGAGTGTTTCTGATTTTTCCTAGAAAGAGCTCCTGAAATGTGCTAAATTTATTATTCATTTGAATTCCTCAGGAAAAAAAATTCTTTATCTTAAAATAGGTTCTTAAACCCAATTTTTAAACTATTAACAATGATGAACAAAGCAAGGATGATATTTCTATATCTACAATTTTTTCAGATAAGTCTGTGGCTCTCTTTTCCCTCAGTCTCAGTCATGCTCTGTAATAGCCAATTTTATGTGACTGAGGCATGCCCAATAACTGGCAAAACATTATTTTGGAGTGTGTCTGTCAAGGTGTTTCTGGAAGAGACTAGCATTTGAATCAGTAGACTGAGTAAAGAAGATCTGCCCTCCCCAATGTAGGTGGGCATCATCCAATCTTTTGAGGGCCCAAATAGAGCAAAAAGGCAGAGGAAGGGCAAATTCTCTCTCTCTTCTTAAGCTTCTCCTATCCTAGGACATTGGAGCTCCTGGTTCTATGGCCTTTGGACTCTAGGACTTACACCAGCAGCCCCCACCCTATTGCCCTTCTCAGACCTTTGGCCTCCGATGGGGACTTACACCACCAGTGCCCCTAGTTCTCAGGCCTTCAGACTGGGGCTGAATTATACCACTTGCTTTCCTGGTTCTCCAGCTTACAGATGGCAGATCATGGGACTTCTTGGCCTCTAGAACCTTGTGAGCCAATTTCTATAATAAATCTCCTCTTATGTATATCTATGTATATCCTACAGGCTCTGTTTCTCTGGAGAACTTTGACGTGCCCATCTCTGCATTAACAAAAGAGCTTGATGGTATTAACTGCCACAGATTGTCTCAACACAGCATCCGTCAAGCACACCTTAACTCAATTACAGTCTTCTTTCTGCTAACCTGAATTTCTCTTTGATCTGTGCAGATCTGCAGTCAAAAGGTAGCCAAGGTTATTTTGCTATAATGAAATTTTGTTATCAGAAGATTAGGCTACGGTCAAGACTTGCTGAGAAGAGAGAAGGGGAAAGTTATTGCATGCTGTTTATAAATTTTCAGGACCGTGATTTTATTTGGAGAAACATCTATCCTCATTGCATCTAGAAATGAATAGCTTTAACTCACCTCAAGCAACATATACAGTTGTGTTTAAAATCAATCTTGGTGAATTAGATTATTTTTGAGTTTACAAACTGTATTTTGGTGGGACTAAGAGGGACTTTGAATATTTATATATCTGACATGTTTGTAATTTTCATATAATTTGTTTTAATAATGAATATGCAATACTTTTTAATTTAGCAAAAAGCAATATTAAACAACTTATTAAAGGACTCGTTTGTGAATCCTTTTTCAAAGCTCAAACTTCAGCTTCTGTTTCCACTTATGATACATGATCACAAGAGTTTGCCACTCCTACCTAACAATGAGAACAGCCCAGATAAGTTACATGATTGGTATTTAAAACTAACACGAGTACTAAAGATGTAAAGAAAACTAAATGAACTAAAATCCGGAACGTACTTAGCCACTCCCAGGAAAGAAGACATCCATGGCTGCTTTCATCTCTGATGCACAGTGGAAGGAGGAGAAGTCTGCCACAGAAGGGAGGGACAAAAAACCAGCTAAACCTTCATGAAACGTTTAGCAGCTGCATGTGAGCTGGTGTGATGTATTCGAATCTCAAGGAGTCCCTGACCCAGAGCAAGTCTCCCCCCACCCACCCTCTCTTTCCCATGGGCTTCACCAAGTGCCTGGGGGTAAAATGCCCGAGAGCTGGAGTCAGGGCTGGAGAATGGAGAGAAATCCCTCTGAGGATCTCCAGGCCTTCCTTGAGAGCAAAGCTGCATCAGTCGAAGGCTGGGAGCAGGGCAGGAGGGTAAAATCTCAAGACCTTCAAGGCTTCCATTGAATGTATCCTCTCAGCCCTCCAAAGGCTGTGGCCAGAAATATCCTGAGATACTGAAAGCTAATAACAGCACTAGAGAGTGAAGGGAATGCTCCAGAATCCCCAAAACCTGACATTCACAGGCTGTAAAGCAAAGAGATAACTTCCATGTTCAAAGAGCTGACGGCTGGGCTGTAGAGCACAAAGAGATCTCTAGAGTTTTGTGACTGCTTGGATCTCAAGTCCTACTGAAGGAAAGATCCTGAATCCACCATAAAATCATTTGAATCCAATGGTGAACTGAACAACTAAAGCTGTAACAGAGCCCAGAACCAGCTAATCTGTGGATTAGATCGACTCAGTGTCCGTACTAGTGGCATGACAGAAGTAGGGTGTGCCTTATTCTAGGGGTAAATATTACTTGAGTCTCTGCTGTTCTTTTATGCACAATATTGGGCACACAATACAAAAGTTTCAGTCATGCCAAGTGGTAAGAAAATTTGGCTCATAGTCAAGAGGAGAAATGGTCAATAGAATCAGAGGCAGAAGTGGCCACATATAAGATACATCAGACAGGGACTTTACTATTGCTGTGATAAATATCCTAAAGGGTCTGGTGGAAAGACAGACAACAATATTTTATATTAGCTTGGCCTATTTTTGGTATTATATTATATAAAATGATGACTTGCTACTTTTGTTTAATGTTACAATTCTGCGATTTATTCACATTGTTGTGTGTAACTATAAATTGTCCTTTTCAGTGGTGTATGGTGTATCATCGAAAGAGTATACCATAATTAATTTATCCATCCAATTGTCAGCATACACTTAGGTCTCTAAGTTTTTGCTTCTACAAAGATTGTCATGTTGTACATTCTTGTATAGTCTCCCAGTACACACACTCAAGAATTTCTCTATAGACTACACTTATGAGTGGAATTTTACTAGACAATGCATTTTTTCCCCTACAGTAGTTGTACCAGCAGGTATGAGTTCCTATTTCTGTATATTGTCACCAGCACCAAATGTTGTCAAACTTTTTGATTTTTGCCAATTTGTGGATCTAATTGTAATTTTAAGCTGCATTTCTTATGAGGTTGAGAATCTTTTCATATGCTCATGGGTGATTTGTGTTTTCTCTTCTGTAAGAAACTTAATTTTTTTCTTATTAATTTATTGGAATTATTTCTATATTTTGCAAACAAATCATCTGTTATTTATATACGTTGCAAATATTTTCTATTTCTACATATAAATTCTGCAGTACATTGCTATTATTTTTGCTTTAAATATTTAATTATCTTTTAACATGTTAAAAACAAGAAAAATGTATTTTATATTCACCATTCTGACAGTCCTCATTCCTTTGTGCAAATCCAAATTTTGTTTTGATATCATTTCCTTCTGTCTGAAGAACTTCCTGTCACATTTGATAGTGTAGATCTGCTGATAATGAATTCTCTCAACATTTGTTTGTCTGAAAACAGTCTTTATGTAACCTTGCTTTTTGAAATATATTCTCACTAGCTGTAGAAGTCTATGTTGATAGTTATTTCTTTCAGGACTTTAAAGGTATAGCTGCATCGTTTACTGGCTCACATAGTTTCTGACAAGAAGTCTGCCAACCATTGCCCCTCTATTTGTAATTCTTATTCTCATCTTTGTACCTCTATTTGTAATGATTTTTTCCCTTTCAGCACTTTAGAGAAGTGTCACCATCTTATGGACTTTGTGGTTTCTGCTGATAAATCCGTGGTCATTTAAATTGTTTTTCTGCTGTATATAAAATGTCATTTTCTCCAGATTCTTTCAAGGTTTTCTTTTTCTCACTGATTATCAGCATTTGATTATGCAATGTCTTGTTTGAGTTTTCTTTATTTCCTCTGCTGGAATTAATTGAGAGCCTTGGATATGTGGGATTATAGTTTTCAACAAACTTGAAAAATTTTATCTTTATTTCTTAAAATATTTTTCTGTTCCCTCTTCTCCCCTTTTTCTGGGACTATAATTCCATGTATGTTATACCAGTTGATACTGTCCCACAGCTCAGTGAAACTCTGTTTATTATTTTTAATTCTTTCTGCTTCATTTAGGATGGGTCCTATTGCTGTCTCTTCAGGTTTGCTAATGCTTTCTTCTGCAGTATCTAATCAACCATTAATACCATTCGTGAATTTTTTTATTTCAAATACTTTAGTTTTCATCTCTAGGAATGCTTTTTGGGTTTTTTAAATATCTTCTTTTCTCTCATCCTCATGTTTCCTCTGCCTGTTGAATTTGGAAGCATATTGATAATAGCTGTTTTAATGTCCTTGTATATTAATTCAATTATCTCTGTCCTTTATGTGTTTGTTTCCATAATTAATTTTTCTCCTAGTTATTGATCATATTTTCCTGCTTCTTTTCATGATTGGTAAATTTTGATTATATAACAGATGTTATGAATTTTACATTATTGTTTGCTAGGTTTTGATGTTTTCCTTTAAAGCGCATTTTTCTGGCATGTAGTTAAGATACTGGAAAATGGTTGAATCCTTTCTAGGCTTGCTTTTAAGCTTTATTAGGACAGGTCTAGAATAACCTTTAGTCTAGTACTAATTTAGCCCCACGCCTAAGACAATACCCTTCGGAGGACTCTACCCAAGGCCCTGTGTACTACAAGATCTTTCTACCCTAACCGGTGAAAACAAGAACTGTTCACAGCCTTGTGTGAACTTTGGCAGTTGTTTGGCCTACTGCTTTCTAGTGCTTCTTTCCCTGGTCTTGATTATTTTCCTTTCATGGCTGTGACGATCAATACTCAGCCCAAATTCAAGGGGACCTCTTCACAGATCTCTAGAGCTATCTCTCTCTCTCTCTCTCTCTCTCTCTGGGAAGTGCCTTCCTCTGGTACTCTGTCCATGAATTCTAACTTCCTGGGCTTTCCTAAACTCTGATCTCTGTCTCCTCAACTCATTGAAACCAATGTGCTTTTTACATTCACATTGTACTGTCCTGTGGCCTGTGAACTACCTCCAGGCAATAAGCTCTCCCCTTTCTTGCCCTGCTCTGGGCTAATTGTCTTGTGATTCTTATTGTCCAATGTCTTAAAATTGTTGTTTCACATATTTTGTCATGGTTTCTCATTGTTGAATTTGAAAGGATTTATCTGGTCCCTGGCACCCCATCACGGCCAGAAGTAGAAGTCTATTATTGTCTTCTAACAATTGAAACTACAGCATAAAAATTATAGTGACTGAGCAGATGCTAAATGTAGAAAATGACTGTAGGTTCCTTCTTCAACCATGCTTGGCTGGAACCAGGAGCTTGCTCCTGATCAGCCACTCAGAGCCATGTCCCCACTTCACCACCACATTCTATGCTCAAACTGCCCCCAAGGGCCCCAGCACTCCCATACCATGCAGCATCTTCTAGTTACCTGACATGATGACTATATCCTCCTTGCAGGTGCCCCCACACCGCCACCAGGACTGCCAAACCAAAAAATGGACAAATTTGCCTCAGGATATCAATAAAGCTAACTCTGATGATGGGAAAGAAGGCTGATCACAATAGAGTGTGCCTAACACCTAGATAATTGTGAATCTGTTATTGCTAGAACTGTAAGACTAGCAATAACTATAAGACAGACAAAAATGACTCCCATTTGTTTGATTTCCTTGAGACTCATTACCTAAATAAGCAGGTGAAATCCACTGAAAAAAATGGATGATCATGTAATAAACTTGAGCAAGAGAGGGGTTTCAAAATCTGGCATCACAGTATGTATCTTTGACAAGCACACCCTGGGAGACAGTGACAACGAGAGTGAAGCCTCAGGTGGCTGCCTCGTGGCCAATGGGGACAACTTCCCACGGTGAATAATGCAGTGCATTCACATTTGTGTCACCCTCACAGTTTCTATAAGCTTCACCAAAATGTCCACCTCTGCTTTTGTCCTGGATTTGGACCATTCCTTTCAATAAAGGATTTTTGTACCAGAAAATAAAAGGTACTCGCTTATCTATGAAAAAAATGTTGAACAAATTAGTAGCAGAGGTTAACAACTTTTACATAGTAGTTGGCTATTGGCAGAGGAAAATTTGATCTATGTATCCTGATTTCCAGCCTGAGCTTTTTTTAAATAAACCAAATATAAGTTATTTCATAGAGTTTCATGACAGTAAAACACGTCAGAGGGCAATTTCAGGGACTAGGGTTTTCTCTTCAGTATTTTAAATATATAAAATTATAAGCTATTTTTAAACGTATTAGACTTTTGTTAAACACAAATGATTTTTCTCAAGTATGTTTTCTTTGTCTTTTTTATTTGATTCTTCCTGGCTTTATTTCATTCAAATGAAAGTTTAATCTACTAAATTCACTCACACAATGATAATTTGCTTTCTAAGAACTATTAGACAGGCAAGAAGACTTTGGACCTAATAATATTTCATTCTTAGAAACGGGGAGCAAAACTTTGCAAGATTAAACAAGCCCAAACACCAGAGGTTCAAGGTCAGCTTGAAAAAGAAACCACAGATTTTGATTGGATCTAAACTTGGCAGTGCACGACTCACATGGATTGTTTCTAGTGTTATATAGAGGAGATGTATGCACACAGTCTAACAAAGGGAGACAGGAAGACCAGTTTAAACTAGCAGAACATTCAGGAAAGGATTAAAAACTCAGGTCTGTTGTGGTGAGCAGATCTGGAGCCCCTTAGTCTCACCTTCTGTCACTAACGCACCTGGAGTAAGTTAACAAAAGGACAGATGCTTTTGGAGAAGTCAATTCACTTTTCTGAAGTGAATGGATGGCATACAGCACTATGCCAAGCACACATTCCTCCTCAGACAGAAAGTCCAAAACTAAGAAATGGGAGCTCAAAAGACAGAGTTTAGACATGGAAAAATTAACTTCAGAATTCTCATTTTCTTAATTATATGATGTGGTTAACTGGGCCAATATCTCCTCACGTGGATATCAGAATCTGGGTAAAGCAAAAAGATATTTGCAAAGTGTTTTCAAGTCACTAAAAAGACAGTGGAAATATACACTTTACTTTAAGATTACTTTACTTTTAAAGTGCAACTATAAAAAAAAATTGTTATTTTGGAACAATTTGGAAACTAGTTTTTCATTGTCAGTGGATCTCATGGAATACCACTAATGAGTTTGCTAGCACTTCACTGTGTTTCTTGAAGAGCCTCGCAGATTCAAAAACACAGACCATAACATGTTTTAAACGTTTTTTTTCACTGTGAAATGTAATACACATGAAGAGAAGGATAAAACATAAACATAACGAATTACTGTAAAACAAAATATCACGGAACCATCACATAGGTCAAGAAATAGGATGATGGCAGCAACCCACAAGCCCTCCTCAAGGTTCATGACATAATGAGTCGTTCATTAAAATAATCCCATAATGTTTTTGGAGAATAAAAACATTGTAAATCATATCTTCAAAAATCAATATCCCAGATAAGTGGCATACTCCAGACTTATTTAAACAGTCCTGGTAAATTCAAACCAACAATAAGCCAAGACGTATATTTGCTTTGAGTGAAACATTTCAAGATAGGGGTTCAAGATAATGAATACAGTCAGCATCCAACAGAAAACTCAGCTTTGCCTTAGCGGTAGTGCCTTGCTTCATGATGATTATTATACTGTTAGGACCTGAAACCCACCTAGGGGATTTTCTTTGTGGTCTGAAAAGCCAATTCCCTGTCAGAGAAAACAGGCAAATGTCGTAAGGTCTAGAGGCAAAATCTGTGTGGGAGTGGATTAATACTGGCCTGATCTGGCATTGACTTTCTAGAATAAAGGGAGAACGTGTCTTCCTCACAGACAATGTACTTTGTGTTTTTGCTTATGTCATTCCCAGGATCTCATGCTTCCTCTAAGTTGGAAACTGTTTCTGGCAGCATTTCTGTGGTAGGTCACACAGAGCTGGAGATTCTTCACAAATGGATCCCAAGGTGGTTTCTTTTCAAAAGGGGCCATGTACCTACCATATACCTTCCCCCTCTTCTCTTTCACCAGATCTTCTTAAATATGTCTTTTGTTTTGTTTGGTTTGGTTTTTTTGGTGAGGAAGATTGGCCCTGAGCTAACATCTGTGCCCATCTTCCTCTACTTTATATATGGTACCCTGCCGCAGCGTGGCTTGATGAGAAGTGCGTAGGTCCTCGCCCAGGATCAGAACCTGCGAACCCAGGCCGCGGAAGCTGAGCCAGCAAACTTAACCACTACACCACTGGGCTGGCCCTTTAAATATGTTTTGAGAAGAGCATAGACTTTTGAAATTTTCTTACTGATTTTGCTAAATTTTGATAAGGATAACACCATAGCTGGGTGCAATTGTCTTGGTGAGTAAACTCCATCTCTGCCTCTATAGCTTTATCAAGAAAAACAGAAAGAATGAATGAATGAATAAATTGAGATCTACTTGTGTGCGCTTGCCAGCAGAATCTGGGCTGCTCATGTTTTGGAACTATTTCTTGTCCCAGCAGAAAGCATATCAGAAGCGTCTTGACTAGGACAAAAATTGACTTGCACACCAGATTCTTGTATCCTTACTCGGTTACCTGATCAACTGCTGCCCGGCTTCCCTGTCAAGGTGTTTTCCTCATCACCTCCTCTGCCCACTGGCTTCCCTCGTGATTGCCTCATGCAGATGTCCAGGTCTCTACTCCCTTGCCTGGGCTTCAGCTCTGTGTGGTCATCTGACTCCAACGTGGGTCCTGCGGATAGCCTGGTTCCGGCACAGCCTCACTGTTAACCTCTGGCACTTATGTGTTCCATATCTAACCAAACCGCTGGCTCACAAGACCTCATCTTTGCCTTTGTTCAAGTCCCTGAGCAGCTTCTGAACTTACCTTCCCTCCCAGACACTCAGCCTCGCCTCACTTTTCTCAGGGCCTGCCCTTGTCTTGTCGCATGACACATTCTGCTCTGAGCACCAGGCAGACACCATCATTGGTCGTTGTTTAATGCAATGTCTATTTTGTTCTTGCCTGTTAAATTATTTGTTTCTCCAACTCTACTGAAAGAGCTGATTCAAGACAGGTACTATTTCTGCATCCCCAGCATCCAGCTTTGTGCCTAGAACTTAACGTGCTTATAAGCACATTTGTTGACGAAAGATTTTAACGTGGACCAGACGACTTCAGTGACATGGAGTCTAACTTTGGATCTATCACTATCTAATACTATAATCATAGGCAAGTGATTTGGTATCCTTGGTTCCCAGTGTCCTCATTTGCAAAACAAAGATGATCATTGGGGTGATTTCTAAGATTACTTTCAGTTTCAAAATTGTTCAACTCTGCTTGATACTCAGAACCTTGATTATGAAATCTTCCAAAATGATAGTAGTCAATTTTCACCCTGAAAGGGGGGATCTGGATTGTTCTCACCATTATTCAAAACTGATTTTCAAAGAAAAGCAATTTTTTGAAGCAAATGATCCATATTTACCTTTCTCATGCCCATCACAACGCTTAGCAGATCAGTTCTTCAACCAGAGGACTAATGTAAGAGATGAATCGCCACCTAGTGGACATGTTCCTAGGCAGTGCCCTCCCCACCAGAACAAGAGGGAGCTTTGTTCTCCGTGGCTGATGGATCCTACCCATGGTTTCTCCTTCCTCCACCTGACACACATCTCAATCTTGGAATTGCTTTTGCTCTCTAAAAAAAAATCACAGAAATATTCATTTTGGTAAGAAAAAATGTATTTATTTTGACGATGTTTGATTTAATTTTTGCCGATTTGTGATTCCCATTTATAGTGTGGTAGGCATTCTAAGGAAAAAAGATAAGGGCCGGCAAATGCAGACTGGGTCTTTTTAGTCTCTTATCAATTTGGTTTGAAAACAATCCTTAAGCATTCAGAGACGCCTTGGCTAGACAGACAGAAAAGGGGTGGGAGAGTTCACATGTCTCCCCAGCAGAACGGTCTAGAGAGCCCAACCTTTCATCCAGTTCCTCACCAAAGCTCATAGTTTTACAATTTTCCTTGTTTAAAGGAAAACCGTTTAGAGGCTAATCTAGGCCTTTGGATTAGCTGTGATTTCAGTGCAAAGTGGAATCTTCGCCTGGATAATGTTTTCACTGAGTTTAAGGAAATCTAGGTGACCTTTACTTAAAATGAACAAAAGGATATGATTATACTAGGTTTTCTTTCTCCACCTAGGAAAAAAATATCCATGAGTTCTGTCAATGGAGAGTCAAAGAAGCTTAGGGGAAGGTAGTCTTGGTTAATTAATGAAATATCAAGAGAATTGCTGCAAACATTCAGCCCAACTTCTGATGCCTCAAAGATACTTTCTTATTTTAGCAGCAGAAACTTCTTCATTTAACCAGCACTGATGATTCCTTCCAGCAGCTCCAGATTGGCCAACTGTTCATATTGTAATTGCAGCACCGAGGCCCCGTATTTCTCCAGCCTTCTCCACAAACACACTTTTCTCCCTTTTCATTAGATTTTCTCTGCTACTAAGTGCCTCCAGCCAGCTCATGACATTCTGATATTTTAATTTCTGTTTCCTACAACCACAACTCAGTGCAAAATGTCTTCACTTCTCTACGGATTTTTGTTTAGTTTCTCCTTCTCTGACATCTCTTACTATATCTCCAAAAACTTTGGAAGTTCTTTGAACCTAAAAATAACTCTTCTATTGATCCTAATATCTACTGAAACTAAAATTCTCTCCCACCCTCCCCGTTTCCTCCCTCCCTTCCTTCCTTCCTTACAAGAAAATAGTTTAAAACAGTTCTAACTAAGGTATTAACACAATCTCCTTGAGTTCGGCAGACATATTTCCCAGCGGCAATTCTGTAGAGCCTCAGTCCTAATTACACCACTCAAAGGATTCTGTCAAGATCTCTAAGCTGTGTTCTTGTACCTCTGCTCTTGAACAGACTTTACAGGTTTGCTCTTGTTACCTGTACCTCTAGAAGTGGGTATGTAGGTCAATCCAAACAGCCGAATTGGAAGGACTCAGTGGAGGGGAAAAAAACGAAGAAATTACAAGCCTAGCGCTGGCTGTGGTCATGTTTCCTCCTGCCTCCAAAGGAAGATATCCTGTCCTACAAAGCTGCCCTGGTTCCTCTAGGACATTTACACCCTTAGCTAAATCTCTACAGAGGTCTTGGACAAAGACTAATTTCAAAATCAATGTACTAGTCAATAAGCATGCAATTAATACCTATGTATACGCATTAGGCTCTCTTAGGTGTTGAGTAGAAAATAGAAATAAATAGAAGACACAGTTCTTGGATTCTCAGAGCTGACAACATTACATTATTTGAATGGCAAAACTAATATTTAAATATTCATGGAAAACAAATAAGCAGGCATGTCATAAACCACATCGAGTTTTCATATAGAAATAATAGCAGAATTAAGGCTTGTGTTAAACCCTATAGAATGCTAAACTCTTTAGAGAATTAATCATGAGCACCACATTGAATTAAGTACAAATAGTACATCTGTCTGGTGTAAATGTTTCTAACAGGTGTATCAAGAGCTCAAACAGTGAAATGTGGTGTAGTTGGTAGAACGGTGGACTGACAAAAAAAAAATGTCCATATCTTAACCCTCTGAACATGAGAATGTGACTTTATTTGGAAAAAAGGGTCTTTGCACATGTAACTAAGTTAAGGATCTTAAAATGAGATTACCCTGGATTACCTTGGTGGGCCTTACGTCCCATGACAAGTATCCCTATAACAGACAGAAGAGAAGACACGGATGCAGAGGAAAAGCCCATGTGAAAACAGAAGCAGATATTCGAATTTTGCAGCCACAAACTGAGGAACTCCTGGAACCTCAGGAAGCTGGGAGAGGCAAAGTAGGTCCTCCCCCAGAGCTTTCAGAGGGACGTGGTCCTGCCAACACCTGGATTTCAGACTTCTAGTCCGTAACTGGAAGAAAAGAAATTTCTGTTGTTTTAAGCCACCAAGTTTGTAGTAATTTGTTATGGCAGCCACAAGATACTAATACACGTGGTAACCAATCGCATAAAACCTTTTGATGGTCTCATCAAATTACTTACCATAATTCCTGCCTTACTTTTACCGTAATGAATCAGAAATTAAAGGTATAGCCAAATAGGATTAAGGAAATTCGAGTTTCTATGGGGAGTGTGATAGCATCTTCAAATAGATGTCTGGGGATGATGATAAGTTTTAGAGAAACTTATCTATGTGTATCAGCTTTGCTCCCACCTTTTCCTTTCTTTAAAGTTCTGGATAACACAGAAAGGAATCAGGGAATAAATTTTGGCTTGTCTGTTACCTTCAAATCAAAGTCTGTCTGGCTTCTTGAGGTAAACCTAATTTAAAAATTTTACTGTTTTTCTTATATGTAACACAGTTGCAAAAAAAGGTCACAAATCTTTAAAATATTCAAACCAATCCTTTTGAGCACTTTGAGCTACTACAGAGTTACTTCATCACTGTGGAATCCTTAAAGCTATGCTTGAGTTTGATGACCAAATCATTGTCGACATTTGATCCTGAATGTGCATAATTAAAAGCATTTGTATCTTAGTCACAAGACTGACTCTTTATTAGATATTAATTGTTTGTATCCTTAGTCATTTTAGGGGAAATGTAAGACATAACTCTGAAGTAATGAGACTGATTCCTAAACAATGCCAGGTACCTAGAAGGCACTCAATAAATATTTGTTCAATGAATGAATTTATACAGCTAAAAAAAGTTTGACTTCAGGTAGCCTTCTGATGAGGATGTGCACAATTAAAATAAACCCATGAAAGCTGAAGATATCTAGAGAAAGTCAGAGACAGCTGTAAAATAAAATCTATCTTATTTCTTTATGCAGAAGAGACAGCCACAAATCCCTGAAGCTGGAAGGGTGAAGCTGCCTGGAGGTAAATAAGAGAGAGGTTGGGACTGGGATACGCCAGAGGGTACATGCTCTGTCTGAAGGGACCAGCCACTACTCAGCTGTAGCCAATTGTCGCCATGCAGAAATTTGAGCCTCATTTGCCATTCGTCTCATATTTTCAAGAGAAGACAGAAATATAGATGAGAACACTTGCCATTTTAAAAGTTGGCAGTGAATTCACTTTTCTCAAAAACGCTTTGTGATGGCCAAACAAAACACGTGTGCTGGCCAGATCTGCCTAGAGCTCTCCAGTCTGGGTCTCTACTTTTAGCATCTTCCCCTTTCTCTACTGCCCTTGGATTTCTCTCCTATCCCTTTTTCTTTCTCTCTTTCCCTTCAGCCTCTTGAACCACTAATTGTCTAGAAACTGGTGTCTAGGATAAAAGTTGTGCAGGGCAGAAAGACTGGAGAACTGGAGGCGTTCTGAATGTCAGACCAAGGCTTACCTCGAGCAAGTCAGAAAACAGACCAGGAAGTAGGTAAGTGGGCTTCTACGTCATAAATCCTGGGATTTAGGCCATAACCTAATGAATTGCCAATCATTGGAACATTACTTAACATTTTTGGTTCCTAGTTTCTCCACCTATAAAATGGAGATCATTGCACCAATATCCACTGCACCGTTATTGTGAAACCAAATGAGATAATAGTTTTAAATGAACCTTATCAATATAAAGGGCCATACAGCTATTAATCATACAATAATTATTAGTAATGAGAGGCTTATTTGTGTGCTGCGTGCTTCTTATCATATGATAGTTATAATTCACAGAGCACCAGAAGTGTGCATAGCTAGAAGTCAGTCATCAATCAGACACGCTGTAGTGAATTCTACAAGACAGTACATAATTCACTGCTAAATGATGTGGTAGAGACTAAAGTGCTATAAAATTTCAGAGGAGATTGATGACAACTAGAGTAATAGGAGAAAGAGTCTTGGAGAGAGTGAGACTTTTATACTCGACTTTGAAGGCTACAAAGAATACTCATAATATTATTGGGTTGTTTCAGGTGTCAAAACAAATTTCACTTTGGAATTACATTTCTATGAGTATGTCCTATGCGGAGCACCAAACAAATACAGTTGTTGGTTTCCCAAACTCCATTCATTTATTCATTCGTTCAGCTGATGCTTATCGACATCCTTATGTGCCAGGTACTTTGACGAGTGCCAAGGACACACTGTCTCTGCCTTCAGGGAGCTGACTGTCAAGAAGTTAAGTTTGGGAAATGCTAGGTTAATCAAGATAGAATCTTCTTGCATGGGGTTATTGTATGTTTGTGTGTGTGTCTATATGTGTGTTTAACTGAGGGATTTCAGATCTTTTAATACCATTGAGTCTGGCAATAGAGAGAAAAATAGTGTATTGAGAGTTCTTTTACGATTAGCAATTGGTCCCATTGTTTAAATTTAGAGATACTGCTTGAAAAGTTGTCTAGAGGTTGAAGGAAAAATTTTGTGCATATCATTTGAAAATGTAAATATTAAACTGTTTAAACATGAATTTATCTTATGTTTCCTGATTTCTCAGACACCATGTATAATAATTGTAGCCAATTTGTGTATTACAGAGATATTTGAAGGTATCCGTGAACTCCTCTAGTCTCATTAGTTAATGGGGCTTGTCCATATGTATGACCACTGTGATTAACAAAACACAAAACCACCTAAAATTGTTCAGTCATGTTGTTATTACATACTTTATCAATTTATAGAATGTCTGTCATGCAGTTGCACTCAATTTTTTTGATTTTAGAAAAGGATTCTCTGACACACATTACTAACAGTCTTACTGATGCATTACAGTACATGTGTAGATTTAAATTTTATATTTAACTATTTCGCTCTACTGTTTTCTTACTAAAGTAGAACCTTTCATTTAGGAGCTTCAAAAGTTATATGAAAAAAGATTGGTCTCATATAAAGTTGACTACAGTGGCAGGTCTGTATCTTACCAATAACCTAAATTTTTGGAACATAGGATTTGTGTGAAAGATTTTTAATGAAATTACTGTTTCATTCTCCTCTAAATCCATAGTTTATCCATTACACTATGCAATTACCCATAAACCATCACCTAACATGTGCTTTTAAATAAACTTTCTATTTGTTTCCTCTAATTTCAACTTCATTGTTTTGTTTTTTATAAAAAATGCCAAATATCTATCCATTTTTGAGGGGTTAAATGAAGAAGCATTTAAATGATAGTGTTTTCAGAGTAGAAAAGTAAGATAGATTTAAGAAAAACAGACCCTCATGAAAAAGACAGAAAAAAAAAAATAGGCATAAAACATAAGCAGCCTAAAGCAATGATTCTCAAGTAGAATTGTTTCCCAACAAAATAACTTACCAAGTTTTCCAAAAGGTATCTAGGTTTCTTGAAGATAAATTATGTATTATAACATTTAAGGTAAAATTCAGCTGCTTTTTCTATATTAACCTTTATCCACTAACACAAATATTAATTGAACTTAAGTTACTAAACTTTAACTTTTTTTTGAAAAAATTTTAATTGGAGGATATAGAAAGCTTTACCATTTCTTCAGTAATTTTAAGCTACTTTCCAGCATAAGTAGTATTCTCTTTAAATTCCTTTAAGAAACTATCATGTTTGAAAGCAGAATGCAGAAATACAGTCACTTTTGTCTCTGCTTTTTCCTATAACTGTAAGCTCTTTGCTCTAGCCCTCTCGGTATCAATGACATGTGTTTCTAGTAATGTAATCAGCGGGATTTTATTCCCACTAAACAAGTGCTGGTAGTAACAATGGTAAGGGCAAAACATAAATAAATACATAAAAACAAACAAATTAACAAATCAAACCAAATCCCAACAACAACTATAACGAATAAAGCTTGTA
This sequence comes from Diceros bicornis minor, assembly GCF_020826845.1. Classification (NCBI taxonomy): domain Eukaryota; kingdom Metazoa; phylum Chordata; class Mammalia; order Perissodactyla; family Rhinocerotidae; genus Diceros; species Diceros bicornis. The sequence goes on from NC_080740.1 coordinate 11,318,008, forward strand.
CCTATTGAGCCTGAAGATGGAGTGGGAGACGACTAATCAAAGAAATCTTCATTAAAAGGGGAATAAACTTGGGGGCCAGCCGGGTGGTGCCAGCGGTTAAGTTCTCGCGCTCCGCTGTGGTGGCCCGAGGTTCGCCGGTTCGGATCCTGGCGCGCACGGACGCACCGCTTGTCAAGCCATGCTGTGGCGGCGTCCCATATAAAGTGGAGGAAGATGGGCACGGATGTTAGCCCACGGCCAGTCTTCCTCAGCAAAAAAAAGAGGAGGATTGGCAGATGTTAGCATAGGGCTGATCTCCTCAAAAAAAAAGGGGGAACAAACTTTATTTATCACCTGATAGATCGGTGTAGACTAAAAACAGTATTCTATCTAATGTTTCTCAGGGCAGAGAGAAGTAGTTGCACTAAATGAGTAACCTGGAGGGAAGTGTAAAATGTGCACACCCTTCCTACCGAAATGTCTGTCCCAGCTTTGGTTTCAGTGATCCCACTTGGAACTACCCAAATAACAAATAATATGGGACTGGACTAGTAAATCACTGTGCATCCAGACAGAAGCTTAAGAAATTTTTTAAATGTTCTGTGAAATTAATGTTTCATGAAAAAGAAGTTCTTTTCAAATTATTTTAGTTATTTAGTATTACTATATTATTATATTAATAGTATTTAGTATTTTAATAATTTTACTCAGTAAACACTGAGTTAAACATACTCCAGGACTACTAGAGTCTTTAAGATGCTAACGTACATTATGGATTTTCAAAAGGAAGGTTAGTATTCAACGTTTTCAGGATCAGGGAATCCTTTTTCCGAGACATAGTTAATGGGATTAGTGCTCTAAGAAACTAGTTTGGATTCTCTGCTTTCTGCCATATAACCTCCCCTTTTAATTCTATGTCCTTCAGTTATCTCAACATTTTCAAAATTATAATATTTTTAAAGGTAAAAATGGCTCATAAAACATTGCATATGAGATAGTACTTTTTTCTTATTTTATGCACTTACAAATATAGGAAATAGATATGCATATACACATATATATGAAAATATGTAAATAAAAACATCTAGGAAGCTATGCACTAAAGACTTTGCAGTTGTTGTCTCTGAGGAGTGGCATGAAGAGTAAGATTTCTTTTCTTTATTATATTAATTTTTTCCAGTAAAATGTATGTATTGAAATAGAATTTATTATTTGTAATGTTTTCTAAATGAATGTTTTCAAGAGTATAGCATATAAAGATTAGAAAGGTGGAAGGTATGAGCTTAAACCTGAGATTTAGAGCAGGACAGTAGAGGAGATCCATGAGAAACAACGTAGGATTTAGGGAATTTGGGGCATTAAGAAAGCAGGCATCTTTAGATGAGGATGTCAGAAGAGAAGCTGTATCTCTTGCAGAAAATGTATAACTGATTCACATGGGAACAGTGGTTCAGTTGCATCCATTGGCGAGCTGGGGCTAGCTTGTACCATCAGTACAGGGCCAATTATGTGCATCTCTTCCCAAGTACACACTCAGTGACACTGCATTGGTAACTTGAAATTGGCCATGGTGAGAGTATTTAAGCCACGGAAATTGGGAAACACTATAAATCAGGGATCTTGCACCTCCAACACAGATAGCCAATTGTTAAACACCTACCAACACAGATCTGGTTATATCCAACTTGGTCATGCACCCCAAAGTATGCTTTTCTTATTGTTACCCACTACATGTGTATCTCTAATGGTAATCCACTTCTGCTTACACTAGTTAAAGTCTTTAGGGGAGAAATGAATACATTAATTTGGCTGATTTCAAGTTGATAAAGCAGTCTTAAGAAAAAAAGTTTGAGGAATCCTGTCTACTAAAAATATCCACTAGAGATATTTTTTCTCCATCTTGACTCCATCCATCCATCTATCTGGCCATCCACTTATCCAGCATTATAACCCTGAAAAGTAAAAGACGGAGGAGACACTCAACACACAGACTAATCTTGTATTATTTCAATCTGGAATACCTAAGTGAGCTAATAGATTATTTCCTTTCAGTTGGCTTTGGTTTATGCTTGGCGAATGGACTCTTATTTTAGATTTCAGTCATTTCCTTGGCTGGAGATATTTATTTTCTGTCTAATTTGGCGTTAATATTGGTTTTTAAATTTTAAAAAATCCAAAATTTAAGAAAACAATTCTATTTACTATAGCGTCTCAAAGAATAAAATACTTAGGAATTAATTTAACCAAGGAGGTGAAGGATTTGTACAATGAAAACTGCCAAACCTTGCTAAATAAATTAAAGAAGATGTAGATAAATAGAAAGACATCCCATGTTCATAGATTGGAAGACTTAATATTGTTATTGTTAAGATGTCAATGCAACACAAAGTGATCTACAGATTGAATGTAATCCCTGTAAAAATCCCAATGACTTTTTTTGCAGAAATAGAAAAACCCATCCTAAAATTCTTGTGGAATCTCAAGGGACTCTGAATAGCCAAAATCCTGAAAAAGAAGAACAAAGCTGGAGGATTCATACTTCCTGATTTCAAAATTTACTACAAATCTATAGTAGTCAAAACAGTGTGGTACAGGCATAAAGACAGACATTTCACTTATGTGAGGTACATAGAATAGTCAAAATCATAGAGATGGAAAGTAGGATGGCGGTTGCCAGGGGCTGCGGGGACAGAGGAATGAGGAGTTACTGTTTAATGGGTGCAGAGTTTCAGTTTTGCAAGATGAAAAGAGTTCTGGAGACGGAAATGGTGTTGGTTGCACAACAATATGAATGTACTTAGTATCTCTGAACAGCACACTTAAAAATTGTTATTTAATTAGAATGGCTATAATCACCAAGACAAAAAACAACAAATGTTGGAGAAGATGTGGAGAAACAGGAGCCCTCATACACAGCTGGTGGGAATGCAAATTGGTGCAGCCTCTATGGAAAACGGTATGGAGATTCCTCAAAGAATTAAAAATAGAGATACCCTATGATCCAGCCATCCCACTACTGGGAATCTATCCAACGCACCTGAAATCAACAATCCAAAGAGGCTTATGCACCCCTATGTTCATTGCAGCATTATTCACCATAGCCAAGAAGTGGAAGCAACCTAAGTGTCCCTCGACTGACGATTAGATTAAGAAAATGTGGTATATATATACAATGGAATACTACTCAGCCATAAAAAAAGACAAAATCGTCCCATTTGCAACAACATGGATGGGCCTGGAGCGTATTATGTTAAGTGAAATAAGCCAGAAAGAGAAAGACAAACACTGTATGATCTCACTCATATGTGGAATATAAACCAACACATGGACAGAGAAAACTGGACTGTGGTTACCAGGGCAGTGGGGATGGGGGGTGGGCACAAGGGGTGAAGGGAGTCATATATGTGGTGATGGACAAACAAAAATGTACAACCCAAAATTTCACAATGTTAGAAACCATTAAAACATCAATAAAAAAATTGTTATTTAAAGTAGTACATTTTATATTGTGTGTATTTTACCACAATACAAAAATTGGAAAAAATATTAAAAAATTGATTTTTCAATAATTATGATAAAACATTGACTTTGTAGTTTTTAAAGACTTCAGCCTACACCACTTAAGCTTTCTCTTGTTTCTCGCTCTTCATTCTTTACTATTGTTTTTGTTTTGCCTCACTTCAGGGCCTTTGGCATCAAAAAGTTAATGTTTGAAGCTCTTGAAAAGTGGGCACATTTATTTACAGGCCTTTTATACACAGTGAGGGTATTTCGCTTCCCCCGTTCCACTCCCGGTCTGAACCTGCACTGCAGGGATTATTACAAATGAACGCCTTGTAATCAGGGCCCCCTATTTGCCTCGGGACACTCACCACCTGTGAGACACTCTCTCAGAGATTGCTCAACCTTCTGGGAACCGTTTCACTTCCCCAGAAGGTTTGCCGCTTTCCACCCCCACTGCCTCAGTTGTGTGCAAGTCAGTTGTTTCATCCAAAGGCTAGGTTAATTTTCTCATCTGAACTGGCTTTCAGTTGAAACAATGTAAAGATGGAAGGATAATGTGAGGGGAATGGGTACTAAAATGTGCACTAATTAGAAGAGATCCACAGTCCATGAGCTCTCCTCTCCGTAACATCCCAGAAAATGACAGCCAATGGCTCAGCTCAGAGTGTTTCAGGGACTGATCTTCCTGTTGGGTTGTCGGAGGGTGGCAGTTAGTTTGCCCTAACTCCCCAAAGCCAGGAAATACTCCCTTGACAGATGAAGCGCTCTCTTGACGCTAGAGAAGATGCGAAGCATTACGTAGTATCTGTTAATCAGCCACCAGAGTGCCTCAGTCAAGCGGGTTCTTTACGAACCCTGTTTAGTGAGAGTTGCTTGATGAACCATATCAGACGTAAAGTAAAATAACCTGAAAATTCCTTAGAAGTATCTCTTGCAGTTCAGCTATGTGTCATTGGGTTTCTAAGCTACCCGAACTGAATCAATAACTATTTTCATTTATTAAGTTCTTAGAATTGACTGGATACAGTGCTGAGCAACTCTACGCTCCACTGTCTTCTCTGATGCTAACGTGCAAATCGCACAAAATCAACTAACTGGCCAGGGAAGAGTGATATGTCCCCCTTGCTTCTCTTCTCCCCAAATCAATGGATGAGAAATTGCATTTTCTTATAGTCAATCTACTTTATGTTAGAGATCCAACCGCCAAATGCAACACAACATAAATATTAGATGAATTATTTGGTGTCCGTTGTAGACTGAAATATTAGAAAGCATGAGATATGACTGCAGTTTCATTTAAAGATCACATCTTTCTTGGGTTACCTGGTAAATTAAACTGTTCACAGCATAAGAATGAAGACATACAAGACTTACACTTATGACCAAAATGGAAAAAAGGGGCTAGATCTATCCTGCCAGAAACGACTGGATAACTGGACAAAATATATTAAACAATGGCTTTCAAGTAGCTGGAATTCAGGCAAAAAAGGATAGCGATACCTGACAGACAGGAAATAACAAAGTGAGTCCTACCATTGTCCCAGTTTACTGTCTTGAGAGAGTTTGCAGGCCATGGTGCCAAGTGCTCAGGCCATGGAGGAAATGAAGCTCTCAGGCACCGATTGTGGTCATATAAAGGACTCAATGACTTTGGAAAACAATTTAGCAGTTTCTTTAAAAAGTTAAACATATACCTAACATCAGATCCAGCTATTCCACTCCTAGTTATTCACCCAAGAGAATGAAAGCATATGTCATTAGAAAGATTTGTATGTGACTCTTCATAGCATCTTTACTTCCAATGGCTAAAAAACTGGAAACAACCCAAATGCCCATCAAAAGATGAATAGATAAACACACTGTGATATAATACATACAATGGAATACTACTCAGCAATAAAAAAGGAATAAACAACCCAAATATCCATCAAGAGATGAATGGATAAACATGCTGTGATATAATACATACAATGGAACACTACTCAGAAATAAAAAGGAATAAACAACCCAAATATCCATCAAGAGATGAATGGATAAACACACTGTGATATAATACATACAATGGAGTCCTACTCAGCAATAAAAATGATCTGTTGATACTCACAACTGCATGGATAAATCTAAAGAAAGAAGCCAGACAAAATAGAGTACTTACTGATTCCACTTATATAAAATTCTAGAAAATATCCATTAATCTATAGTGACAGAAAGATCAGTGGTTGGCTGGGGTTGGGGCATGGGGGTGGAGGAAGGCAGGATTATACAGGACACAATGAATATTTTGGAGATGACAAACGTGTTCATTGTTTTTACTGTGCTGGTGGTGTCACGGGTGGATACAAATGTTAAAAGTTGTCAAAAATATTGTACACTTTTAATAGGTGAAGTTTCTTGTATGTCATTTAAAAATATTTTTTAAATGTTTAAAATGGTGGTAAAATATACGTACCAAATTAACATTTTAATCATTTTTAACTGCACAGTTCAGTGATACTAAGTACATTCACATTGTGCAACCATCACCAGAACTTTTTTCATCTTGCAACTCTGGACCCATTAATATGTTTCTCACTCCTATTTCAATAAAGCTATTGGAGGAGGGAGAGGGGAAGAGGTGGGGAGGAGGAGGGAGAGGAGAAGCTCAGAGTGAGGATTTTTTTTTCCTCAGTTTTTTACAATGAAAATGGCTTTTGAGACACTAGCCTGATAGTTGGTCATTTATATGGGCTGTTTCCATGTGCTGGGCGTTGGGCAAAGTCCTCTGTGTACATCACGCCCTTCAATCCCCAGAACGCTGTGAGGTAAGTAGTGTTACAATCCCTATTTTACAGATGAGTAGATTGAGGACTTCTTTTTGTGGAGAGAAGGGAATTAAGTTACTTGTCCAAGTTTATTTAGCTAGTGAAATGGCGAAGCCACGTTTCAGGCAGTCGATTGCTACAACCCTTATATGTCCATGAATGATTTTCCAATGATGACGAAGTAGGTGCACTAATGATTTTACTGCATTTTGAGAACTGAGAAGGAAACAAAAGTATCTCTGAAATAGAAACCAGATGTGTTCTTTCTCGTCATTCATTTTTTCACCAAATCCTTTTTCAGGATATCTACATGTCAAGCACTGCTCCAGAAATTTGGGATACAAGAACAAAAAGAGAAAAAAAAACAAAAAAAATCCCCAAACCATTAGTCCTTGCTTTTAAAGTCCCGTGTAATCCGTGAATTGTAGCATACTGGGATAAATGTAATAAGGGAAGTGAAACAACGCACAGTAGCTGCCTCTTCTGAGAGGCGGCAGCAGGGTGAGGTTGGGGTGCAGCAGGGGGCTTACTTCGGAAAAACTTCATGGAGTTCTATAAGCTTAATCCAGGTCTTGAAACTTTGGTCAGTTTTTTTCCAGATAAACAAGGTGGGAAGCAGGGAAAGAAGTTTACAGGTTCTAGAAACAACATATATGAAGCCAAGCAGAATGCTATAAAAGAGCAGATGTTTTCAAAGGTAGAAGCCACAGGGAAATGAACTTTTAAGTGAATATTTGAGTTGGAAATTTCTGGAACGTGAAAAGTGTTCATTAGGAGTTCATTAGGCTATTGTAATTTCCAGAAATAATTAAACGTGAAACCCATTGTGCTCTGTGGCCAAGAGGTAACAAAAATAGATGAACTTGAGGAAGTTCGCTGCGATACACACTTGAGGTCACCGTGTGTGACCCAGGATTGCTAAGTGCATGGTATCTCTAAGTGGTCTATCAGGAAAATGAAAACAATTTGGGTCTGGACTAAACTTTTCCTGGCAAGCTAAATTTTACATGGCAACAAGACCACCTCAAAGCTATTTTAACAAATGAACTGATGTTTATTAAACAAGCTTTACAAACTTTATACTTTCACGAAAATGTCATGAAACTAGTTTTATAAATCCATTTTCTCTTTATTTAAGAAAATGGAGCAAATACCAAAACTTTTAACACTCATTTCCCCTTTAAGGAGTCCTATTCTTATGAAATCACCGTTTTACTTTTGTTGGAAAATTTTGTCTATAATTTTTACTACCATATAAACAGAGGTTTCTTAGTTATCTTAAATGATTCCTGGTTTTATTTTTATAGATTATTGACCCAATTTGTAAACATTGCATTAACTTTAGAGAAACCTCCAAAGACAGTTTTTTTTAAGGCCAGAATTTCCTGAAGATTTTGAGGTTTCAGTTCGTGTTTATTATGACTACCTCAGCTACTGATAGGAGTCTGAGAACATGGGTAAAGTTATTACAAAAAGTCCTACTGAGCTTATTTCAAGAACATTTCTATCTGTGAAGGCTATACCCAAGGCTGATGCTATGGTGTTGTGTCCCTTTGAAGGGTGATAGAGAGAAGAAAAAAAGAAAAAAGGTAAAAAGCAGCGTTTAATTGGATAAAAGCAATGGAACAAAACACCAATTGATTTTTCTATGTTCTTGCGTAAAACTGAATGAGGTAGAAGACAAATTATCAAAACCAAAATAACATATCCCCAGAACAGGGTTTATCAGAACGTCTGGGATGGTAAGGATTTACAGAGCACTTCACTAAGTCTGAGGCCACTTATATGTGATAAGTAGCTTTGCCACACACTTCCCCCTCCCTTTTTCTGAAGGAGAGTGGGAGCAAGGCAGTCCTTGTTCTGTTCAGCTTCAGTTTAGTAAAGAAGCAAAAAAAATGTGGCCCCCTAGAGAAATAACAGCAACTCCCTGGGAAAGTTACAACGTACTTATTCTTTGGAAATTAGGTTGCAACCTTTCACTAGAGTAAGTGATGCTTTGAATCAGATGGCATCTCAGGTCTGAAAAGAACAAAATACTACGTCACAATAAATCCACACTCTCATGCTCTCATAAGACATATATGAGCTTGCTTGCTGCAATCTCTGCTCTCAGACACTTTCTCTCATGTGCTCCAAAAAACATGAGAATATATGACTATATAGAGACATATACAGTACGTTGTACATGGAAGTAGCAGGGAATCAGTCGTATCTTGGCTGCTTGAGGTAGCGTCCTTCCCCTCTGAACTTTAGTTTTCTCTTCTGTAAAGCTAGAATAATAATACCTACTTTTCAAGATTATCCTGAAGATATATTTGGCCTATATTGGGTGATCAACAATTGGTGGATATTATGACTATTATTTTTATTATTTTCATTATTTGTATTACCATCATAATCATATTTGGAGAATGAGTGAGAGAAATTTAGAGCTTATCTGATATTATAGCATCTTTTGTATCTTTTGGACAAATACTACCCTGGACAAATACTACCAAAAACAAAATATTTTGGTTTCCATAGCAGGGAGATAGTATAATGATTAGATTTGTCACCAAAATAGAAGTTCGAAATCAATGCCAGCATTGTGCTACCATAGCCAACGAGAACATCCTTTTTAAAACCTAACGGTGGTTGTCCTATTCAAATTAACTGCTACTCCTGCAAGCTTTTTGAAAGCAGCTTTACCTAGCATTTTAGGTCAAAGTTGTTGCAAAACCACTTTTTGAAGTTGGCTAACAGTACTGCCCCAAGCCAGTCCCCAGCAGCCACGTAAGCCCAGCACCCCAGGAGCCTTCACCTCAGCCAGAGCCTCCTGCTTCCCTTCTAGCTCTTGGGAAGAACTGGAGACCATCTCAGCCTTGCAAATGCAAAGCTAATTTTCAAGCAATATGAGAGTAGTTGAAAGCACTTCTACTAATTACAACTTGTGACATAGTAGATATAGTAGTGTTTTGTTTATAGTAATATAGCAGTAGTTATGGGGAGGAAAATTTCCGAGTCAGTAAAAAATGCTTGCTTTTAAGACTATTCCATTTCCTATGAAACATACTTGCAGAAGGGGAAAAACATGTGACTTTTCAAGGAAGGGGAAAACTTTTGTGAATTAAACTATGAATCCCAGGGTATCTTTAGATAAATATCTCTTAGGTCTGTGGATGTAAAACTCAGTTTTATAAATGCTTGTATTATGCATATGTGTTTTAGAACAACTGGCACATAATTACAGAATGAAGTTACAATCCGTTTAAATATAAAATTTTGACACTTTTTCTTAAGGCTGCAGAGTTGCTATGATATATCCTACTGATAAAAATGATACTTTGTACTTGTTGTTACAGATTAATTATTTTAATCATCACTTAACCATATCTCCCAATTAAAGTGCAATTTTAAGTGCAGAAAATCAAATTGGACCCTTCAAAAAATGAATCCCCAAATATCAAATGTTTTAAGTAAACTAAATCTGAATCCTATATCTAATCTTTCTTTCATAAAAAGAGTCTCTAGTCATTTATGTCAAAATTGGACCTCCCAAATGGAGTTACTGTGTACCTATTTCCATCCTGAAACCACACATTTGGTTCACAAATCAAGTAATTATGAGTACAAAGGGACCGTGGGAAGTGCAATCACTTCCCTGGCACATGTAAGTAAGATATGGATGCTCAATTTCCATCTTAATGCATGCAAATGATAGACCCCCACACATGGGCATTATAGCTGCCCCTGTGCACAGCCTGTCACTTTGGCTATTGAATTTAAGGAGATATCCTGTTCCTCTGAACATGTCGAACAACGTTCAGCGGGAGAATTGTCTCCAATTCTATTTTTGTTTAAATTTCTTATTTTCATTTCTAAGTAAGTAAATATTGAATTCTAGTACTTAACATATTTTTATCTTTTGCCTAAGAAGGTTGATATGTTACTATATTTCATTTTATAATGAAACTGGCATATTATCCTCCCTAGGTTCTATAATCCTTGTAGGGCTTGGGATCTAGGATATACTGAAGGTGTGGCCTATAACCTCCTTGAGAGTGCCTGTCCTCCTCTGAGAAGTGGGATTGTATTCAGGGTTACCATGTACAGCACCGAGGCTGTACACTGTGCACTGTGAAAGACGCTTGCACAACTGTACACGGCAGCTCAACCATATCAGTTAGGATATAGGTTTAATCTTTGTAACAGAGGCTCAAAATTAGAGTGACTTAAGCTGTCAGTTTATTTCTCTCTCATGGAACAATGATTAACTGAATGTAAGCAGATCAATACTGGCATGGCAGATTCCCAGTGTCAGGGACCCAGGCTCCTTCTCCCTTGCTTCTCTGCCATCCCTAGGCTGTCGTCCTTACACGCATGATCTAAGAAGGCTAACTACCACATCTACGTTTCAAGCAGCGAGATGGAGGAAGGAGGAAAGAGAGGCCATGGTGCCGTCCTTGAAGGACGTATCCTAGTTTCTCACATCCTTTCCCCTCCTGTCACAATGGCCAGCATTTGGTCATGTGGTCCTTCCCGACTACAAGGGAATCTGGGAAATGTTGTCGTTTTCCCAGAAGTGAAGATCCAAGTGAGCTAGGGAAAAAGGGGGGACCTATTGAGCAGATAATTAGTTGAAGGGAGTATCTTGGCTGTATTTCCTTGTTTTCTGTATCCTCGATGCTGTGATATTTGGGACCTTGATCCTGGAGAGACTGCCTCTCCTGAAGCTAGCCAATTCCTAGCTAGCACTGTTCGCTGACACTCTTAGATGGCAAACACTTCCCCTGTGAGCGCACCTTCCGTGTACAAACCAACCAATCCAGAGCTCACACCCCCGACCATCTCCTTTATCAAACTCTCATACACCAAGCCAACTCCTGCCCTAAATCTCCCCAGGGCCAGGTACCAGACAACTAGGGACCACCTCTATAGCCCAGAGCCCGCCAAAACTATTCAAACTACCCAATCCTGAAGTTACTCGGTGTACCCACCCTGTCTCGCCTATTCCTTTCCACAAGAAAAGAAACAAAAACAATACAGGCTCTGGGCCATACTCTGCTCTCGCCTCTCTTCCTGCTCCTGACCATCCCTGGTCGCTCCCCAGGTGGCCCTGTGTGGCATGCTGTGCATCTAGGGATCTGTGAGCAGGAACTTCTGCCTTCACAACAACCATTTCAGTGTCTGCTATCTTACCATGCCCGATTAAAACAAATCCTGGGCAGGATTTGTGAGGAAGATCAGCCCTGAGCTAACATCCATGCTAATCCTCCTCTGTTTGCTGAGGAAGATCAGCTCTGAGCTAACATCTATTGCCAATCCTCCTCCTTTTTTTTTTCCCCCAAAGCCCCAGTAGATAGTTGTATGTCATAGTTGCACATCCTTCTAGTTGCTGTATGTGGGACGCGGCCTCAGCATGGCCGGAGAAGCGGTGCGTTGGTGCGCGCTGGGGATCCGAACGGGCGCCAATAGCGGAGTGCGTGCACTTAACCGCTAAGCCACGGGGCCGGCCCCTGGGGGCATTTTTAACACAGGGAGCAACTGGAAGTCTCCACAGATGGCCTGTTAATACCTTCCATATGTATTACACAGGGATAGTTGGAGCATTAAGTGACTAGTGAATTCTAACTTTGTAACTTAGTAAATACTAACTTTGTAAATACTAACATTCCGCACGAATATAAACACAGTTATGCAATCCAATCGTAAAAGATCTTTAATATGAAAATTTCACTATTCCTTGTGCATGCAGTTGAAATTTATATCCTTCACCACAAACTTTTATTCTGCTTTAGCAAACACTGTAAAAGGAATGGCTGGGGTGGAGATGTGGATGATGAAATCTCATCCCAGTGGTTGGTGGTGAAGGGGCAAGTAGAAACTAGATCCCCCAAGTTTTAGACACTTTCCAGGGAGGCTTCTTGTCTTTATTTTGTTCGATGGTGGGGAAGATGATGATAGAAATTTCTACCATGAAGTACTGAAATTTTACTTGTTTTTCCTTTTACTACCTTTAATTTTTATCGTTGAGCACACCAGCAAGAAAACTGGAAAGACAGAATCTTCCACTTAGTTGTCTATTAACAATGAGAAAAGAGTTTTTTAGCCAAACCGTTTCTCAACTGTTGGACTTCAATGCCATACTTATTACCAGGAAAAATCTTTCAGCAAAAGCTATAACAAAAATAGAATACAATTCATTTGTAGGACTAACTGGTTGTGTGGTTGACAAACAATGCATATGAGAATGATCCAGTGTACTTGTTTATATTGTACATTCCTGGATTTCACTCACAGAAATTCCAATTTAGGAAGTCTGGAGAAGGGCTCAGGCACCCGTATTTTTACAAAACATCACAAGTAAATTTTTTTTTTTTTTGGTGAGGAAGATTAGCCCTGAGCTAACATCTGTGTCCATCTTCCTCTACTTTATATGTGGGATGCCTGCCATAGCATGGCTTGATAAGCCGTGTGTAGGTCCGTGCCCAGGATCTGAACCTGCGAACCCTGGCCACCGAAGCAGAGCACAGAAACTTAACCACTAAGCCACTGGGCCGGCCCCTCACCACAAGTAATTTTTTAAAATATACTTTTACTTTTTTTGTAACACCTTTGAGATATAATTCACATACCATACAATTCACCCATTTAAAGTGTACAGTTAAATGCTTTTTATTATAGTCACAGAGTTATGCATCCATCAGTGCTAACATAACCCAGAATATTTTCATTACCACAAAAAGAAAGACCCCCCCCCAAAAAAAGGCAACACCATATCCAACAGCCATTAGCAACCAACTCCATTTCCCCATTCTCCTCAGCTCTAGGCAAGCACGAATCTACCTTCTGTCTCTATAGATTTGCCTATTCTGGACATTTCATATAAGTGGAATCATACAATATGTGGTCTTTTGTGTCTGGCTTCTTTCCCTTAGCATAACGTTTTCAAGTTTCATCCATGTTGTAGCATGTGTCAGGACTTCAGTCCTTTTTATTGCTGAATAATATTCCCTTATATGGATATACCATATTTTATTTATTCATTCATCAGCTGATGGACATGTAGGTTGTTTCCATCTTTGGCTATTGTGAATAATGCTTCTATGAACATTTGTATAGAAGTTTTTGTGTGGATATATGTTTTAATTTCTCTCAGATATATACCTAGGAGTGGAATTGCTGAGGCAAATGGGTAACTTTATGTTTAACCTTTTGAGGAACTGCCAGACCATTTTCCAAAGTGGCTGCACCATCTTACATTTCCACCAAGAGTGTGTGAATCTTCTGAATTCTGCATATTCTCACCAATGCTTGTTGTTACCTGACATTTTGATTCTAGCCATCTTAGTGGGTGTGAAGTAGTATCTCATTGCGGTTTTGAATTGTATTTTCCTGATAGCTAATGATATTCAGCATTTTTTCATGTGTTTATTGGTTATTTGTGTATCTTCTTTGGAGAAATGTCCATTCAGACACTTTGCTCATTTTTAAAAATTAGGTTGTCTTTTCATAATTGAGTTGTAAAAGTTCTGTACATACTCTAGATACAAGTTCCTTATCAGATATATAATTTGCAAAAATTTTCTCCTGTTTCGTGGCTTGTCTTTTGACTTTCCTGATGGTGTCCTTTGAAGCACAAAAGTTTTTAAATGTGACAATGTCCCATTTTTAAATTTTTCTTTTATTGCTCGTGTTTTTGGTGTCAGAGTTATAAAATCCAAATCCTCTTTTGCAGTGGCACGAGATATACATTGAGAAACACTTATCTGGTTGCAGATGGTCCTTCACTTGAACCAGTTCATTCTCTTGGAGCCTGCTCTTGTAGATTTTTTGAGAGCTATCCTCCGTAGGAAGGTTCGCGTGAGCCACGCCCCAGTAACAAGACATGTCTTCCATTTATTCGTTCATCTAGTGGCTATTAAAGTGTTACAGGCTCTGTGAAAATTAGAAAGAGGTGCCAGCTGTGGGAAGACAGAGTACCTCAGTACAAGTCTTGGTAGGTTTGTGTCAGAGATGGAAGAGAATTTGCCCCTTCCTCCTGTCCATTGTAGGCCTGCACTAGGTCAATGGCTTAACTAGCAGAGCTTGGGTGCTATTTCAACCCCTGCTCGTTCACTTGGCTGGATACTTTTGTAGAGTGCACAGATCGCACAACCGTACATGTGGCCCTGACCACTTCCTTGGGTGCTTTATTTTGTTACCTCATCAAATCCTCATGTTAACCCTGTTGTGCAGATATGGTTAACCCTGTTTTGCCAGTGAGGAAGCTCGGGCGGTTCAGCTGGCTTGCTCACTTCAGGAAACTTGTAAGTAGTAGAACTGAGATTTGTGCCCTGATCCTTTGACTTCAATTCTAATGATCTTTCCATTATGCTACTTGTATTCTGTTTGTCACTCAAGTTTTAAGACCTTAAATCTTATTAAATTCCTCCATCTGAAACCAGATCAGGAACTGCCTGATGTGTTGGGAACCTATTTACCTTGCCTGAGTCTGCATTCAGATTGCTACGACCTTCCCATTGCTCCCCTCTGGCAAACAACTGGCCTTTCGACTCAGGCCTTCCAGGGGCTCCGCAGTGTTTCTCTTCCCCAACTGCTGGACCGTAGCAAGATCTCGCCTACCTCCATGAAGTCTATGGAGGTGCTATGAATCAGAAGAAATCCTGAAATGTGGTAGGAGTTGCCTTATCGCTGGAATGCCTGGAAGCTTTTTATTCAAATGAGACATAAGGTCTAGGGTAGGATGCGCGTGCGCACGTACAGATACCTAAGGACACAGATAGAAAGCCAAGGGGCCATGGCAGAGGAGACAGGAGGAGAGGATTTTGTAACTCCTCTCTATGTAGGCAAATCTTTTTTCATCAGCAAGCTACATATTGTTGCATTTTTGGACAACCTGACAGTGTTTCTCCTCACCGATATCTCTTGCACTGCCCTCCACCTAGAGTACTATATTGCACTATTTTTTTGTGGAAAGTGCTGTCTGTTTTCTCTCTTCTCCTCAAGAGAGATGTGAAGGGGAGGCCCCAAGAGAATAATTCACAGAACCTGAAGATGTCTGTAAGATGTGGAGCTCAACGTATCTACTCAGGAAGTGGATTTGTTGATCATTCTTGTACTGACCCGAACAGAGGCAAAGGCATTTGAAGAGAAGTGAGTGAAAGGAGAGAGGGCATGGGTAGCCTGTGCTCCTACTATGTGGTCTGGCAAGGGTCAGGACTTGGGTTATTTTTGATGGGCTAAGTGATAGAGCAGAAAATAGCTGCACTAAAGCTGCCCTGCTGCTGTCCCAAGCGTGGCACCTTAATCCTAACCCTAACCCAGCAGCGGGGGATATGGGGCATATCAACTGAGATCGAGTTGAGGAGTGTACATCTCCTAGGCGGGGAATGGCACGGGGGGATGCCCCGTAAAGACTCCTGGAAAGTGCACACGTGTCCTCAGGGTGGTCAGCTTTGGGACGCATGCCGCACCAAGGGCATCAGCTGTCAGTCACTGTTATCCAGGGAAGCCTTAATGATCCCCAAGAGGATTATAACAGCAGCCAGTTAAGTAAGAGAGTTTTGTCCCTTTCCTTCGCCCTCACTTCTGCCTCTTCATAACAGAGACACTGAAGCCGAGAAAATAGCAAGAGCAGAGGTCGCAGAGCAGCCTGCCCAGCCCCGGCCCACACCGGCATCTGGAAGGAGCAGGAAGAGGGAAAAAGCAGACCTCCTCCCCTCCCCAGTTCACGTCCCTTGAGTCACAGGCATAGAAACTTTGGTGGAAGGAAAGTCTTAATTAGTGTATGAGGTCAGCATTTTAAATTATGTAAAAACAGGCATATATTAATGAAAAGTGTACAGAGAGTTATGGAATCTGCCTGAGATTCAAGAACCTTCTTCTCAATGGGAAGGGGACATCTGACATAGCAGTTTGGACAGGGATTGGAAAGAAAAATAACTTTCAAGTTTTTATTTTCTAGTCTCACTGAGTAGAATCTGCCAGATAACCTGGTTTCAAGCAACCTAATTCTTTGCTCGCCTTTGCTCGTTACTACTCCCTTTCCCGCTGTTTCCACACAGCATCAATCTGTCTGTTCCCAAGCTAACCCTGTCCTCGCCCAGGTTCTTCTGTTTGCCATCCGTCCCTTCTGTCTTCATTAGGCCTCTCTTGGTCGCCTTAGGAAATAATTCCCAATTATAATCCGGTTTCCGGCTTATTCCTCAGGCGTGAGCACTCTTGAAATCTGCCTCCCCACTTCTTCCACCTCCGAAGAGGCAATTATCTTTGCCACAGTAGATGTTCTTTCCTACTTTATTTACAGACTGATGTGCCAGTCTCTATTTATGAATAGTGTAAAATTGCTCTTTTAGACTCAGAAGACATTGTCTCAAAGACACAAAACCACGCGGAGTCTGCTGCTGGAGAACGCGCACTGACGAGGCAGGGCTGACAGTCTTACTGCTCAGGACCCTCGGGAAAACGCAAGCTCTGTGGCCACTTGGCTTGCGAACTTGGATCGTCAACTGCAAAGGGAAGAAGGACTCTCTTGGCCCCTGGAACAGGGGCTCCAGTGGAGTCAGGGCTGCTGGTGGCACACGGTGAGGACAGATGGCCCAAAGAGGGATGGGGCATCTTCCCTGCCTGCTACAATTGGTCTCAGCCTTCCTTGTTTCTTCAGAAGTCCTCATGTACTGGTCCCCTTCCTTCCTTGAACTCTCCCTGCCATTGCTTCTTCCCCTTCCTAAGCCTCTTCAGAACACACTGGCCACTTGGGGATTCATAACGGTGTGACTGATGGGGGATTAAAATAAAAAAAAAAAAAAACAAGAAAAGGGGAGAGTGGATAAAGAGAATAAAATGAATCCTACCCGCGCTCACTTCCCATCAGCTTTCCCTTTGATCATTTAATCTTACAGTGACAATCTTAGGATCCTTCAGGTGGGAATCAGCCCACAGACCTGTTTCGTTGGCCTATTGAATGTTTTAAGAGCTGGAAGCACCGGACCCACAGTGCCACATTACGAGTGGCTGGAACTAAGTAGAAGGAGCTCTCTTGCTTATCACACTGCTCACCATCCTCTATCGTTTGCTTCTCTGCCTACTTCACTCTTTTAGAGCATCCTCATGGCCTTGGTAAGGCATTTGAGTTTGCAGTGTTTCTTGAGGCAGACAGCATGTTTTATTCCTATTTTCATCTCTCTTCTCTGTGATAGTTCTCAGGACATAGAACATACTCAACAGAGGTATTCATTCCATATCTATGCAACAGATATATATTGAACACCGACTACGGGCCAGGCACTGTGCTAAAGAACTGTATGTATAGTATGAACGTGACATATGAAGACCCTGCTCTCATGGAGCTTCCCCCGGTGACTACGTGTCTGAAGTAAGAGGGTTTTGCGTTAGGTGAAATTACAGCCCCTCTAGATCTCACCTTCTATGAATTTAAGATTCTTTTATGAGTCCCAGGACAACAGTTTCAGGCCTCATCTGGCTAGTTCTTCCTGGGAGTTGAGATGTGTGAGGAAGTCAGACTAGATCTGTGGGAGGGAGAAGAGGCCCTGAAATTCACACGGGAGATTCTGCTAAGGAGGCAGCACCGGGTGTGGAAAAGGTAGCAGTAGGGATGATCCTGGAGTGGGGGGAAGGTGGCCTGAGAGGGAGGAGCCGCTGGATGGAGTCACACTCCTCTCTGATATCATAGGACTTACCACCTCATCTTGCCCCAACCAACAAGGAAACCGATTGTTGACAGTCCTGCAATCCTAGCCAGCCTTGCTGGTGATTAGAATATGGAGAATTAGAGCAGATGCGATTGGTACCCCTTCCATATCCCCTTACCTTTATCATTTCTGTGCATGCTGGCCCAACTTCTCATTGCAGCCCCTGCATCTTTTAGCCTAAGAGCTTTCTCTGGCCGCCAGAGCTCAGTCTGCCTGCACACATGCAGAAGTGGCAGGGGATTAACACCTCTTGGAAAAGCCCTCAACCAACGACAGGCGTCTAAACACTCTGGCTCCCTCTCTCTCAGATGGGATACCTCTGAGGTGCAGGTTCTCCACTGATTCCCAGCATTCCCCAGGGGAAGTAAGCTCCAGGTGACCATAGTGGCAACCTGCTCCTTCCCTCCCTATCTCATTCCCTGCCTCTCTATAGATGTTTCTTGGCCTTGCCTCCGAAATAAACTACTTGCATTTGAATCCTTGACTCAGGGCTTGCCTCTGCAGGAACCCAAACTAAGATAGACATCATGTTTCCTACTTCTGTGAAAAATATCATTGGAATTTTGATAGAGATTGCATTAAATCTATAGATGGCTTCAGGTAGTATGGCCATTTTAACAGTATTAACTTTTCCGATCCATGACCACAGAGTATCTTTCCATTTATTTGTGTCTTCTTCAATTTCCTTCCTCAATGTCTTATCATTTCCAGTACATAGATCTTTCACTTCCTTGCTTAAATTTATTCCTAAGTATTTTATTGTTTTTGATGCTATTGTAAATGGGATTGTTTTCTTTATTTCTTTTTCTGGTAGTTGTTACTGTATAGAAATGCAACTGATTTTTGTATATTGATTTTGCATCCTGAAACTACTGAATTCATTTATTAGATCTAAGTTTTTTGACGAAGTCTTTAGATTTTTTTATATACAAGATCATGTCATCAGCAAACAGAGACAATTTTACTTCTTCTTTTCTGATTTGTCTGCCTTTTATTTCTTTTTCTTTCCTAATTGGTCTGGCTAGGACTTCCAGTACTATGTTGAATAAGACAGGTGAGAGTGGGAGCCTTTGTCTTCTTCCTGATCTTAATGGGAAAACTTTCAGTCTTTCACCATTGAGTATGAGTAGCTGTGGGCTTGTCATATATGGCCTTTTTATTATGTTGAGAGTAGACTGGTGTTTGCCAGGGGCGGAAGGGTGGGGAAAATGGGGGATGTTGGTCAAAGAGTGTAAACTTTCGGTTATAAGATGGATAAGCTCCAGTGATCTAATGTCCAGCATGGTGACTATAGTTAACAATACCATATTGTGTACTTGAAAGTGGCTGTGAGAGTAGACGTTCTCACCATAACACAACAACAACGAAAAGGTGATTATTTGAGGTAAATATGTGTTAAGCTTATTGTGGTAAACATTTCACAATATACACATGTATCAAATCATAACATTTACAACATAAACTTACACAATGTTATATGTTAATTATATCTTGATAAAGCAGGGGGAAAAAAAGAGAGAGATATTGTGTGAGATGATATGGGAGGGAGGAGGCAGTCACAGGCAGCTACCACCAGAGAGAAAAAGCGATAACAAGTCCCCAAAAGAGTTGCAGAAATGGGGGACGGGGAGGACCATTACACATTCTCGACTGCATTTTTGAGGGGATCCTGTTAATTCAATACTATATTTAAAATCAAATTATTTCAGCTTCGTGATGACTAAGAAGAAGAAGAATTTTTAGCACATTGTTCTTTTCTCTTGTTTTCTAATGCCTGTATTTGGTACTCTTATCCAGCAGCCAGAGATCCTAGTGTCCTTGGAAGGATCAATTTCCCTGACCTTCTTTTCTGGTCAGGATGACATTTAATGCTTTCCCTCCACCACTCAACTTTGGTTTGATTTATCAACTCTGGAAGACATTCAGAAACTTAAAATGAACCCTGAAAACATGGCATCTAACCAACTGTTTTTATTATGGAAAAATAAGAACACAGTTTCTTCATGTGTAACAAGATTAATGCCCAGGATTCAATGTTGGTAGAATATGTGCATGGCAGAGATTTTCCATTAAAGGAGATAGACTTATTGAGCTGCCGTTCTCCCCTGATCCATTTGTAGTCAGCGGCATGTTTTTAAAAGATGGCTAACTAGACCAACGAGGGACACACACACACACAAAAATACCTTTTTCCCCCTCTAAGTTCGTTAGTCATGATATAGATTAAGTCATAACCTTGGCTACCCTAATAAATCAATTTTTTCTATAGAGATTATAAACTCCACTCCTTTAGGATAGGAAGCAATTCTTACCTTTTGAATAATGCCTGAATGCCTTAAGTCTAAAACAGTGCACATAGAAGGTGCTCAATAAATGTTGAACTGAACAAAGAAAATAGAAATGACATTGAGAGCAGTCTGTTTGTGATAAGTATTTGCTGAGTCTTATAGCTATTCTCCTCTTTGTTTTTCTTCATGAGTTATAGCAAATATTTGATCTCCTTTGAATTGCAGGGTTAAAATGTGATCATTCATTGTGCCGCAAGAGCCTAAAGTCCCTTGCATTCAACTAGTCCTGCATTCTATTTACTGATAGAATAAAAATGGGATGCCTGCTTGTTACTTCCACGTGCTGTCCTAATACCTGTGCTGGAATTCTCCAAACGTTCTTCTCACTATGTAGAACTTTCTTCGTTTCCTGTCTTGCTTCCCACCTTTGCTCACCAGAGACACTAATGATGCCACAGTGGCTTTTTGCGTCATCCATGGGGCTTTCTTTAAACTTCTTGTCTCTGATCCCACCTATTCCAACTAAATAAACGGAGTCTGGTACTCACTGAGAATAAACAGCAACTGCAAAAGTTTTGCCTCTTAAGAAAACCTCTGTGTTGTTCTCTGCCCTGCCTCATCGATTCTAAGATCTCTACCGCTTCCTTGTGTTCAGAAACCAGATTCTTCAGTTTGTCTTGGTTCAGTCAGACAACTCCTTTATTAAAAACATGACCTATATTTTTCAGGCCGTTGGAAGGGATAGAAGAGTTTGAGAAAGTGACTAAGGAGGGAAGTAAGGTTGATGCTATCTTTGATTCAATTTAATTGACTGCTTTATTTATGCCTTGATCTTTTTCTTTATAAAAGTGATGGCATTTTCGTTACTCTGCTCCAGGCAGCCTCCCAGGGGTGAGTACAGATGTGTTGAGCCATTTGGCTGCCGTGTGGACCGACTCAGAGAGCCTCTTTTCTCCCTAATGAAGTCATCCCCTCTCAGCAGCCCAGCCTTTCCCATCACTCCATGGTGGAACTTGGCTGTGGCTTACATAGTTCCGTCATGATGTAGATGGTCTTCCAGTTAAGTCCTGGAGAAATCTGCCCAAGCATGAACAGGACATTTACAGCAAAGAAAAAAAAACTCTTTTATTGAAAGAAACATTTTACTGTAACATTTTGATTTGGGGGTTGGGGAGCAAAGGCTCGGTATCTGATTTCTGGGAAAAATCAAATTTTTCATGGCTTTCTAAGGGTATTTGTCTGTGTGTAACTTCTCCGAGTAATGTATATGCTTCAGGCTAAAGTGTAATGAGATTGTCACCATCACTTTGCCTTCTGTAGGGTTTATTTTTTTAAAGAAGGCAATGAAGACCTTATATTACTTCTGCATTTCCTAGAAAACCAAAGAGATTTTAAAGTGTTGGATAAAATGTCTGTCCCTAATCTGTAGAATTAAATAAAAATTTTTTTCTTAATGAAGCAATCTTAGAGGGTTGGCTTCCTTTTTCTAGGGTCTTTGGAATTCATTATAGGTGCATTTTTAATCTGTCACATTCCTTCACCAGCCAGGAAGGATATTTGCTTCATTGTGCCTAGGATCAGCCTGATCAGGGACTTGAAATGTGAACTCTGGTTTCTGAATGTGGATGGGACCGGAATCTTGTCAACCATAGTGCAGCAACAGACACTACCACATCTAGGAACAGT
This sequence comes from Diceros bicornis minor, assembly GCF_020826845.1. Taxonomy (NCBI): domain Eukaryota; kingdom Metazoa; phylum Chordata; class Mammalia; order Perissodactyla; family Rhinocerotidae; genus Diceros; species Diceros bicornis. The sequence continues at coordinate 11,339,959 of NC_080740.1, forward strand.
TCACCTGATCAATAAAAAAAGAGAAACAGGAAATGTGATGCCAAAGGACCTCAGAAGGAGGCGCAGATGAAGATAGTGAAATTCCCCAGAGACCCACTTGCCATGTACACCTTTCTTCTCCAAGTCATTGGCTGGCTGCCTCTGACCTCAGCCAAGTTCCTCAAGACAAGATCGAGGCAACGAAGCAAGGCACGTAAAGCTTCTGGGTTCTGGTTTCTTGTAGACACCAACATTAGGAATGAAGATCTTGTTTTATCTACACCTGGGACCGTGGAGTTTACCTACAGAACGTCCCTAGTACAAGGATATGATTTAAAGGGGGATATACAGAATGATATTTTAATACTATTTGATTCAGACTTGAGTGTAATAGGCAAATATAGTTGTAGTTATAAAAGCTGCAAAAAACATAATTTCTCCTTCAAAAACTTCTGATAATTTTTCAGACATGGGAGAATCTGAAATAACTGCTCTCTCATTCTCTTTTTCTTGATGGAAAGAAAGGAAGGAAGAAATAAAGAAAGGAAGGAAGGAGGAAAAGAAGGAAGGAAGGAAAGAAGAAAGGAAAGGAAGAAGGAAGGAAGGAAGAAAAAAAAGAATGAAAGGGAAAGAGATACAGAAGTCCTCAAGGACAGTTACATAGAAATAACACAGCTGTAGACTCTACCCTGAATGTATCTGGTACATTCCTTCTCTATTATAGATAGCTAGAGGGGAAAGTCTGCCTTAGAGAAAGAAAGCAGATATTCAGTGGTGTCATTTTATTTTAATTATTTGACAGCCTAAAGAAGTGTTTAATTTTCTACATAATAATGTTACAAGCCAAAGTAAAGAACAGGCATGCAGTACAAAGCTTTTCAACATTGTCCGTGTTCTGACTAGTTAAGTCTGCCTGAGAAAGTGCCTTTGCCCTGGAGAACTACTCAGTCAAGAGTTGTGATATCTATGGACATTGTAAGGAACTATCAACGTTGGAGGGCTAGAGAAACACATTTGGCAAGATAAAGGAAGATATCTCAGGATGTAAAGAGTATCTGACCCATAATTTTTCATCACGTTCCATCATGTACAGATGGCATTATTTATAGTGAATGTCAACTATTAACATTTCCTTGAAAATGGATATTAATCTGCTATTAGGTGTTTGTTTCTGCTCTAGATCTCCTTTGTAGAAATGTTTTACTTAACTGTATTATGAAGGGTAATAGAGAGATAATAAGCTTTGTAGATTGGCAGATCTACCGCTTAGAAAGAGGCCTTGGGCAGGACACTTAAACTCTTTGGAACTTACGCAGGTTTACTAATATGTGAGAATGAGAATAATAATACATACCTTGAAGTGCTTCAGGGAAAGGTCTACCCTAATGCCTGGAGTATAAATTTCAATGAAGATTCTTTTATTTCATTTTTGTTCCTTTCTGAGTGAAGTCATCTTGATTATAAAGTTGCTCTGAGGAGCACCGAAAAGACCACTGGAGCAGGAGTCAAGAGTTGTGTTCTGGTTACAGCTCTGCTATTAATTGTGTAACTTTAGGAAGTCACTCTCTGGGCCTTAGTTTGCTATCTGTTACATGTGAAGCTTGAAGTCTGATTCTGTTCTATGATTCTGTTATTCTAAATATTTAATGGAACAGAATTTCAGTGCTAGGAATAGTAGTTTAAAAACCATACTAAGAAGGGGCCGGCCCCGTGGCTTAGCGGTAAAGCGCGCGTGCTCTGCTACTGGCGGCCTGGGTTTGGATCCCGGATGTGCACCAATGCATCGATGCATCGCTTGTCCAGCCATGCTGAGGCGGCATCCCACATACAGCAACTAGAAGGATGTGCAACTATGACATACAATTACCTACTGGGGCTTTGGGGAGTAAAAGGGGGAAAAAAAGGAGGAGGATTGGCAATAGATGTTAGCTCAGGGCTGGTCTTCCTCAGCAAAAAAAGAGGAGGATTGGCATGGATGTTAGCTCAGGGCTGATCTTCCTCACACACACAAAAAAAGATACTAAGAAAAAATAAATCATTGTGAAAACAAACAGATTTCCAAATCCTATAATTAATAGTTATGTCATTCACTGTAGTGAGCTGATAAATAAAAAAAGAAATGAAAGATGCACATTTTGAGAACTGAAATTCTCCTGATAAACCTTCTACCTGTTTATGACTTAAGATCTATGATCATGCAAAACGCATACAACTTGCAAAAGGTGCATGACAGGGGTCTAGGCTGCTACAAGTTTAAAGTATGAGCTTAAGCCAAACTACTCAAAGAAATTCAGCATGAAAATGGACTTTCTCCTTTAATCATCACTGTTGTGAGATACTGTGTTTGATATAGTTTTCTAAGTGGAGACTTCAGAGAGAATTATGAGGATATTTCCATATTTGCATAGAAAGAAAAGTTTGCTATCCATTCCAATATCCCCAGTGTTAAACTCATGTGCACATTGGACTTATTTTGTTCCCATTGTATAAACTCATACTTGACTTCAAAGACAAGGAAAATACAAAGTCCCTCTTTTCTAAGGGGCAGAAATCCTTTGTGTCAACTGGTTGACCCTTTGCTCTGTAGGGTCCTATTGGAAATCTTTTGTAACACAATGCAGGGGACTCTTCCGTGTGCTGATGTTGTTTACGTAGTTAGATGGGCCTGGCTGAAAAATCACATAAACTAGTGAAAGATTGTGGTCCCATTTCCTGACCACAAGGAAGGTGACTGATACATCCAAGGAGTCTCTGTCACTCAGGAAAATTATTAGCTATTCAACCACGAGGAACACTTTGAAAGACTGAGGGAAAGGAAGAAGGAAGAATGCAGAATCTACATTTGTGTAGGGTTGTGGCAGAGGAAGAGGATCTGTTAGAATCCGACAAGGGATTTACTTGGGGGAATTTCCTGTCCAGCCCTTTATTACCAAAGTCTTTGTAGATTGCGCAGTGACGTTGGGCTCCCCCTTGGGCAGTTCCTGGGGAAGGCAGTGGGGAATTCTTACACTTTCCCTCTAGGTCTCAGAAGGATCTCGTTTTCCCTGTGTCTCTTTCAGGTTGGCAGAAGCTTCGAGCCTGACACTTCCCTCAGATGGGACAGGCAGGCTCTGTGGCCGCATAAACACGCTGTAACCAAGTTCTTTGCTGATTTTACAGAGTTTCATTTGCTCCCAAGAAGAACTGACGGTACTCAATTGTCTGGTGCTGGCCTGCCCCACAAGAGCCTGGGGGCTCCCTTCCCCTAACCCAGAACCGGCAGCTCGGGGGGAGGGGAAGTGAGGGTGGGGAGGGGTGGGAGGGCAGTGGTTTCCTCGCGCACAGCGCGATGTTACTTAGTGAGTCGCTGAATGGGGAGCGCTGCTGTCCCCGAGCCGATTGGTACTTCTTGTCAGGAAGAAACGCTAAGAGGTGGGAGTGCTTGGGGAGGGAGGCAGGCGGTCCCTACCGCAGGCGCGGGGAGCTGCCTTTCCGCCCCTCTGCCTGCTTTCCAAGCCTGGGCTCTTAGGAGTGGCTGAAGCTGCGGAGCGCTTCAGGAGCCTGTGAATGAACCCTCCTCCTCTTCCTCCTCCTCCTCCTCGCTGAGTCTCCTCCTCGGTGCTGACGGTACAGTGATATAATGATGATGGGTGTCACAACCCGCATTTGAACTTGCAGGCGAGCTGCCCCGAGCCTTTCTGGGGAAGAACTCCAGGCGGGCGGGCGCAACAGCCGCGAACAGTAGGTGCTGTGGAGACGCGCTGGGACCGGGATCTGCGGCAGCCCCGCATCCTCCAGCACCGTCCCGCACCCTTTCCCAGGCCACGGCGCGTCCTATGTGACCCGCCCCGACAACGCCGAGCCCATTCGCGCAGCGCTGCGGTGAATTTTTCCCCCCAACTGCAATAAGCCGCCTTTCAAGGTAATCACGTTTCTTTTGTTCCCCCTTAAAAAAAAAAAAAAAACTTATAGAAAAAAAAGCGAGCTTAGGAAAAAAGCACATTGTAATTGGTAGAAGGCTTTAATCAAGGCAAAGAGAACTAGCTGTAAGGCAAAGTTAAGAAAATATAGGCACTTTAAAAATGCAGGTAACTTTCAGAAGGACGTTTGGAGAGAGGAATACAGAGGCACCGTGATGCTGAAAAAGATCCAGACAAAAGAAGCCCGGGGTGGGGTGGGGGTAGAAGGACTAACGGAATTGGGGGAAGGGAGGGAAGAAAATTGTAGAGAACCCCTAGAAAAGTCGTGGGGTCTTGAGCTGGAGAGGAGGGAGGGACCCCCGGCACCTTGATCTTTTTGTTAACCTGCTCGAGGCAAAAGTTTGAATGGGGACTCCCGAGACTTGCCCACATACAAGTCCCCGAAGCCGCGTGGGTGCAGGCCACCTGGTTCCCCTGGTGTGTGGTCAGTGCCTGGCGTTCCTGGAAAGCTGCTCCCGGGCAGCTCCTGACAGGGCGATCGGGCGCCCCAGGAGCCCGGGAGCTGCGCGGACCTGCACCCCTCAGCCCGCAGGCAGCCTGGGAGGAGGTCCGGCCAGGGAGGTGCAGGGTCCGCGGCCGCGCCTCTTTGGCGACTTAGGGGCTGTCAAGGCTCTCTGGTGCCTCCGGGTTCTTTTGTCCTGCGCGCCGTGCGCGGGGGCCGGCCGGGAGGGAGCAGGGGATGGGGGTGGGGTTGTTGGAGCGCCGCGGAGGGCTGGGAGGCGCCTGGGCGGGAAAAGCTTGCCCTGAACCGCAGGGATGTGCAAGAATTTTATCTCACCCTGAAGAGCGAAGTGGAGGTTTTCGCTCGTGTCTCAACGAGCAAACCAGCGCTCAGAGCGCTCTCCAGACAAAGGTGGCGCGGGGACCCGAATCTGGGGCCTCTAGGACCAGCCCTCTCACTCTGACTACAGCAGTGCTCCTTTTCCTTCCATCTCCCCAACCCCTCCCAGCTCTGGGCTCTAGTTGAGCAACTTTACAGGCGGGTCGGGCGGCCGCGGAGAGCGTGTGCCGGGAGCCCCGGGGCACGCCCTCGGCTGGAGCGTCCCACCGCCCTGCGGAGGCGTGGGCGCCGCCGGGCGACATCCCTGGTGCGTGCTGACTGGGGGGCATCAGGGTTCTCCCGGCTCGCTGTCTGTGTCACTGGGCGTGGAGCGATCACTGTGTTAGGCAGCGGAGAGCGAGGTAGAAAAATGTCATCGCTTAAACTCTTTGCCCTCGGAGCCAGCTGTGCCTCAGCAAGTCCAGCACGTCCCCGGGAGATGCTGCGGGAGGGAGGAGAAATCTACGCGGCTCCCGGAGTGTTGTCCCGCCGTGCGCACACCCACAGGCGGAAAGACAGTCTCGCTATCTGTGTCCCGTTTCTCATCTTTGTCTCTCCCTCTCTGTCTCCATCTTCTATGCCTCCCTTCCTCTCTCCCAGCCTCTGCTGCGCCTCTCTCGCTCCTACGTCCCCTCCCCCAAGGCTGACAAATGAATGGCTAGTGTGAAATCCCTGCCTCCCCTGTCCGCCGAGGCAGGCAAGGAGGGAGGAGAGAAGGAGGCGGTGCGCTCCTTGGGATCTGCCCCCAGTTGTCTTGTTTCGGGCTTGCAGAACCCAGATGTCTAGGAACCGGGAGTTTTGTGGCGGCTGTGGGCGCCCCCTGATGGAGAAATCCAGCACAACTGGAGAAAAATGAGCCCCTCCAAAACCAAGCGAGCCGCTTTCACAACCATATATTCAAGGATGGAGGATCCTAGCTTCTCCTTTAGTCTTTGGTTTTTCTACTTAAGAATCTGCAGCCTGCAATCTAGGGGTTTGGAGGACCCGGAAAGAAAGAGACCTTGTCTTAGCGAAGTGGAGGAGCGCCTTCTCCCGCGTCAGCTGGGATGTGCGCGGCTCTCTGGGCCGAGTCTGCAGCTTGGTGGACGAACACGCATGGCCGGGGCGGATCCAGGTTTTCGGGGGCTTGATGCTTCATCTTGGGCGTCACTTTAAGAAAGATAATACAGAATGCCTTACTTTTGGAAATTTTACTGAGGCCATGGCCACTTGAACCCAATGCTAGGTCCCCACCCCAGGACATTACAAAAGAAGGTCCCCTAATCCAAAGTTTACACTTCCTCAACTTCACGACACACGTCGAACGTGGAAATCTGGGAGAAGGCAGGCACCGGCAGGAAAAAAAGAGAAAGGAAGGGAAAGGAAGGAAGGCGACCGTAGAGAGAAGGGGAGGAAGGAAGGAACAGAGAGGGGGCAGATGCATGCAAACAGCCGGGAGCGCACCGGCAGGCCTCGTTTCAGGTTTTGGACTGAATTTCGCCTCTCGTGTTAAGGTATTTTTTAATCCCACGAGCGATTACAAACGCGACTGAAGCGGCGTGCGAGGATGGAAAGGTGGGAGAGGAACTAGCCCCTCTGAGCGGCCGGGGCTGGGGCCCGCCCCCTCTCGCTCAGTCCGCGTGGAGGGAGGAACCGCGCGGGGCGCTTCCCGCAGTGCGGGATTCAGCAGCCGCCGCCACGTGGGCGGGGGCTTCGGCTCCCGGCCCGAGACGGGTGTGACTTCTTGGGCTCGGAGACAGCTGCACCGCCGAACCCGCACTCCGCTCGGCGCGGGACCTGGCGGGGCGCCTCGGGGTCCCCGCCCCAGGCGGGGCGGGGCCGTGCTCCTGCCGCGGGGCGGGGCCCGGCTCGGCGCGGAGAGCCCAGCGGCCGCGCCCCCGAGCCTCGGAGACCCGCTGCAGCTGCAGCCCACCCCGTTTCTATGCAGACGGCGCTAAACACTTTTATTAAAAGTCTATTTGAATTTTTTTTCTTGCTTCTTGGAAGTGGTAGGAGGAGTTTTTGCCTTGCGACCGGGAAGAAGTAAAGATTTATTCCAAGCAAACTTTTTTGGCAGAAAAATGAGACGACTTTATCCTGTGCTGCATATATTGACTTTTTAAATACGTCCAAGTAGGTTTAAAGACCATTTTTAGTCACTTACAGGCTAAGCACGTTCCAGACTGTCATAAAAGAGTTGGTCTAGAATGCCGAACGATTGCCGTTTGACAGGACTGATGGAATTCCGGAGGGCAAACATTAAGGGGCTGCGGCTGTAACTCGGGTCCCTGCGCCTCAGGAGCCGGAGCGCGGCCCGGCCCACAGTGGGAGCTCAGCACATATTTATGAAATGACTGAGCGAGGACCCGGGAACGTGGCGCAGACTAGACGCTGCCGCTTAGAGCTGCATTTTAAACTCTCCGTACTTCTTTGCTTTATCTTGGAAGAACAGGGTTTTAATGACCTCTTCGATCTCAAATTTGATATATCTAATTGATCCATTTTCCCTGTATTTTTGACTCCTTCTAAAAGCTGTGACAAATTATTTTAAGTACTGCTTGGCATTTGTGCCAAACCTATCGTGAAAATATTCAGACAAAGTCGTAAAATAGGATGTTGTGAGTTTAAAATAAAAATAGGAAGGCACCAATGGAAGCAACAGCTAGTTTTCTGAGATAAAATCTGTTCCCAGTTTGGGGAATGTGTAACTTGGAATATAAGAGCATATCAAGCAGAAGGTCTCAGAGACTGACTTCTAGTTCTGAGCTCTAAGCAAGGAACGGAATATTTAACAATTGTATATGCCTGTCCCAACTAATACTGCAAAGGGTTCCAATGGATTCCAAAGAGATTGAGCAATTACTTCCTCCAGCAGGAAGTCCACAGTACTTAATCTTGTGGGTGGTGGGAAGAGGGATGAGATTCAAGACAATCGCTGAGGATTTATGAGGGAATTCCAAGTTTTCCTTTGCTATTCTTAGTAGATAAAAAAAGAAATTAAAAGCTATTCCTAAATTGTATTTCCTGCTTTTAAAAATGAAGTTTGAAAAGAATTCCCCTAGATTTATATATGTTTACAGACGTAGATTTCTTCTTCTGTTTCTCTGTGCTTGCAAAGTGGAAGGGAATACCTCTGGTATTCTAAGATACCTGTATCAGCACCCTTGCCAATTCTGTTTGGAAAAGACCCCAAAAGCTAATTTAAGGCTGAATATGATTAATGTTAAAGATATAGTCATTGCCCTCTCTGTCCTCATATTATATGTAAGTACTTTGTGGTTAATGATTGGTCACTAATTGAGGATCAGAGCCTTTGAGACCACAAAGATCAACCAACAGTGTCTCCCAACAGTCATATAACTAAGCTCTCCTTTCCTAGTGGGGTTTAAACATTTTTGTTGACTTAATTCATGGACAAACCATCACTAGACACTGTATTTAAAATAGGCTATTGCCCTGTGACTGAGCAGAACTTCTCAAGACACATGGTTCTTTTGAGGAAAAGAATGAATGACTGTAGTAGGCTATTATTTCACCACCCACCTAGAGAAACCAGTTAGGACTCACAAACGCTCATTGTTGGGGGTTCTTCGCTCTCCTCTGAGAAAACATGCTGATTGTTGCATAGGTCTGTACTTTACCAGAAAACACAAGGCCTGTACTCTCTCTGATTTGGAATCAGAACAAGGGAAAGTAGAGATAAATGTCTTGGCCAAGCTCCACTTGGATTAGTGAATTTGTGCCAGTTTTCTCTGGTAGCCTAGACTTGGTAAATTACATATACATACATTTATATATTTATATTATATATATATATTCTCCAGGGTTTTTGACTCTGCTAAGTTCTTATCACTGAACGTGCCAGAGGTGGTTGTATTTCAGTAGTCAGTGCAAAGTATCTTTGTTTAATGTGTTTGTCAGTTATGTTTCCTGAAACTCCTTTGGGTAGATCTGTCATCTATGAAAAGGGTATAAATGCAGATCTACATTTAAATTTACCTTATTTCTGTATCTATATACATCCTACCTCATTCCTCTAAGAATTTTAAGAGGCGTTTATGTCTATAAAAATGAGATTACATAGCTTATAATAAACACATCTATAATATGTAAATTATAACTTTTTATTATTAAATTACTGAGCTGTTGGTACCTGTGATGTAATGGAAGGAGCACTAGACTTAGAATCAGAAAGCTTGAGTTGCACTTACCAGCTGAGAAAACCAGGATAAGACACAACTTCTAGACTTTCAGTGTCAAAACCTATTAAATAGATATAGAGTTATAAACATCAAAAGGGTGAATAACCGTGGAAAGGCTTTGGCAAATGAAAAACTCTAAAAATTAGTGGTGTTAATACATTATGTCTGTGGGACTCATACTGATCTAATTCTATAATCTTAATAATAACAGCATTACCTAAATCATGTATTTCCTACTAAATCTATAAAATGAATTGGATAGAGGCATATTGTTTTAAGAATTGTCTAGTTTCATTGAACAAAAGACAGAGTCCAGAAATAGACTGAAATGGACATGGAAATTCAGTGGGAAAACATTATTTAAAAAATGGTTTGGGTGCAACTGATGGGTCCACTCAAAGTAAGAGTCAATCTCTACCTCATTTCTTATCCTAAAATAAAGTTAAGATGGATCAAATATGAAACGTAGGGAATGACATTTAAAAAAACAACTAGAGGAACTCATAGGATTTTTAAAATAATAAGGTAGGAGTAGAGAAACTTGTTCTAAGCAAAAGATAAAAATGAGAAGCCATCCTAGAAAAGATTGATAAGTCTGACTAAATAACAATTAAATTATTTACACAAAAACAAAGAGCACATTTGGAAAATATCTGCAACATATGAGTGACAAATAGCTATTAACTTTTTTGATATACCAAGAACTTTTACAAGTAAATAAAAGACTACAATCTATCAAAAAAATGGCAAATGTTATGTACAGGCAGTTGGCAGAAAGAGAAATGAAAATGTTTTTTAATCATATAGGAAGTTGCTCAGCCTCATTTATAATTAAAGAAATAGTAATTAAAACAACAATGATATGCTCTACTAGTTTTTTCATCAATCAGAACAGTGAAGATGGAAAAGTTGGATGAAAGTTTGTGTTGACCGAGTTGTGGGGAAGCTGGATCTCTCATGTACTACTGTGGGAATGTAAATAGGTTGATCTTCTCTGGAAAATAATTTGGTAATAACTATCAAAATTTTTGGAAATGCATATACCCTTTGACCCAGCAATTCCTCTTCTAGATATTGTCATATAGATAGTGGTACAAATGTCACCCAAGACAAATGGACAGGGATGCCCTTTGCAGCATTGTTTCTAATAGCAAAAATTTAGAACTACCTTAAAGGCTCATCACAGGAAGTGGCAAAATGAAAGATGCTACGTTCATCTAATGGAAAACTATGCAGTTGTTAAAAATAACACAGAAAAACTGTATTTGCTGATTTGGAACATTCTCCAAGATAAATTGTATTTTAAGTGAAGAAAGTAATGTACCCAATAGTGTATATAATATGCATCTAATTATGTAAAAAATGGGCATATTCATTCATTCAACAAATGTTTACTGAGTGTCCTGGGCATTGTGGATACAGCAGTGAACAAAACACCAAAGACTGCTCTCTCGGAGCTTATAGTATCGTGGGTGGAGAAAGGCAATTTCCAAATACGTAAATAAAGTTTAGTGATATGTGCTATGATGAAAATAGCACATGGGAAAGGAAATTGAGAGTGCAGTATGTTTTAGATAGAGTGATGAGGAAGCAGTTCATCAGGCAGAGAACTAAGGGGCAATGACATGAAACAGCTTAGCCAAGTCCAGGTTCAGGAATCCAGTCACAGGTTAGTGATAAATTCATGTGGCTGCATTACTCCTGTGAGGTAAATTCATGAGATTTCATGTTTACATCACGAGATTTGTCTCTGCATTACAGCGATTCCTCCTGTGAGAAAGCACCCAGGAGCAATATGATAGGCACTGCTCACTATGTTTACTTTGTGGCTAAGGTGTCCCAGACAGTTGGTTTCTAGGGTAACTAATTTGAAGACTGGAAGACACAACCACAATGTCTGCATCGTTAAGTCACCCTTTGCTCAGAGGGGCTTCCCCAAGATCAAGGAAGAATATTAAATATCAATTTACTAGAACCTTGCTTTCCTCTTTGTTTGAGACAGCCCACCCCTGCCGTGACACTTACCCTCTCTGCAGACATTTCTCATAGATAGTTCTGTTGACCTTGTCTCTTGTGTCTCTCAGTCAGCTGTGCCTTGATCGTTCAATGACTTTCTCCTCTTCTCATTGAGTTCACTGCAGTAGAAGGCTAATTATAGGCACTGGCTGTCATATCTCCCAGGTCTTTCTATGCAGACAGACTTGTTATCACTAACAGATTATGCTTACAAGACAGACATGGAAGAACGGAAGAATGGGAAAGGGGGTCGGAGTGGTGCTAAAAACAAAGACAGAGGCTTTAGAAAGTTTTTCATTTACTAAGATCAAATGCAGAAGGCAAATAGTGTGCCTTAACAACCATGAACGTGGACATAGCCTTAAGAAAATTAGGGAAATGGAATGAATGCCAGTGGACTCCAAGGAAGAGGCCATGGAAATGTAGTTCTGAAGCAACTAAGGTTGGTAAAAGCACTCTGAGATATTTACTAAAGAGATTAATGACCATCCTTTAAATCAAGGGCTGCAAACTCAGGTGCCTACAGGAAACAGTGGAAATGCATGAGAAGCCGCCTGGGGCCTGTGATAACCCTGAACGCACAGAGCCAGCGTGCTGCTTGCTGAGTGCTGATGATTGGCAGTTAGACTATGGATCTAGGGTTGCTGGGTCTGATTTTTCGAAAGAAGTCAGAGATCCGAGGCTTAGTGTGAAAACTCCAATTTTTAAATGTTGGCAACTTATTCAAACATATTTATGCAAATATAACTTATATTTGCATGACTGATCTCTCTCTTGTATTTTTAATGCACTGGCTTCCTTTCCTGGCCTTGTCTGAGGGACAATCTAAAAGCAAGTGAAGAGTATACTTGTTATATAGATAAAAGACCATTTTCCCTCTCCCCCAGGAAAAAAGGACGCTTTTATAAGGATGAACTATGGCACAAAGAGTCAGACTTTGAGTTTCTGTCTTGGATAGGACATTGGGATACAGAAGACTAGTTCCTGGGTCAGGATCACACCTGCTCTGGTTTTGTTATGAGATCCGACACTCTAGATACTGACAAACTTCAGATATTATTGTGTCGTGGTAAATATTCAACTGGACTGATTTAAATGTATTTCAGGTGTTATTAGCCTGCTTGCCTATATTCTTAAGAGATTGTTTGCACTTCTCTTCAAAGTGTGTTTCTGAATGGAGATGGAGGCATTGGTCATGCATTTGGTCTGCAGACCTTCCTCAAGGGTCTACTCTGAACCTGGCTCTGTGGCAGTACTGTGGGAATTAGTAGGTTAAATATGACACTAGCTCTGCCTTCCAGAAGCCCACTGTTCTACAGAGGAGATAAAACATGTTTACAAGGAATGATTCAAAGCACACAGCAATAAGTTATAGGGCAATTAATTGTAAGTTATTGTACACTGCTTCTTTGGTAACCTAGGTTATAATTTTCAAATCTAAGAGCTTCGAATACTTTTCTTTTTACTATTAGTGATATGAAACTAGGAAGAGAACACCTGTAGGAAGCCTGAACTAGTAACACTAACAATAAATATTGAGAGCGCACTCTGACGGTCTAGAGGTTAAAGTTCGGCGCGCTCTGCTTCAGCGGCCCAGGTTCGGTTCCCAGGCACAGAACTACACCACTGATCTGACAGTAGACATGCTGTGGCAGCAGCTCACATAGAAGAACTAGAAGGACTTACAACTAGAATATACAACTATGTACTGGGGCTTTGGGAGGGAAAAAAAAAGAGAGAAGATTACAACAGATGTTAGCTCAGGGTGAATCTTTCCCTGCAAAAATAAACACATACATACATAAATAGAGTACTCAATACACTGTGTATCAGTGACCTATATTTCATATGCATTATTTTATCGATTCTCATAATCACTCCAGTAACTAAATACTACTTTTCACAATTAAATAGCCACTGAAAATGAAACAGTTAGTAACCTACCCAGAATCATAGAGTATAAGCAGAGGATTCAGAACTCGATTGAGGGCTATTTGACAATGGAGCCCAGACTGTTAACATTATCCTTATAAAAGTTTCCTGAAAAATAGAAAGAAGAAAAAAATTGAGAACAATTTTTCTTTAAGAATGATAGGAAGTTATTGTTTATAAGTACATTTATAGAAAGATTTCTTACTTGGATTCGTTTAATACTCATGGACTGCCTCTTGTTTAATAGTGTTCTATGATACAACCTAAAATTTCATTGTGTTTGGAAACTTTAAACTACATGTGAAATTGATATCTTTATTTTTTCCCTGAAATATTGTAATGATATTGAGATATGGGTGTATACTTCCTGCTTGCTGTGGTATCTCAGAAGAAATCCAGAAATGTAGAAACCTAATTTCCCAGTTAGTGTTTAACAATGTCTATTAGCATATCCCAGTAATTATATGATAAATAATTAACTCAATTCTCAAGGTTAATTTAGGATTACCAATAGTATGCTTTTCATTGTGAGTTGTCAAATGGCCTATCTCTGGAAAATAGATATAAAATGTATTAGGTTAAAAAATATGCTTTACTGGGGCCGGCCCGGTTGCGCAAGCAGTTAAGTGCGCGCGCTCCACTGTGGTGGCCCGGGGTTCGCCCGTTCGGATCCCGGGCACGCACTGACGCACTGCTTGGCAAGCCACGCTGTGGCGTCGTCCCGTATAAAGTGGAGGAAGATGGGCATGGATGTTAGCCCAGGGCCAGTCTTCCTCAGCAAAAAAGAAAGAGGAGGATTTGCAGATGTTAGCTCAGGGCCGATCCTCCTCACAAAACAAACAAACAAACAAACAAACAAAAATATGCTTTAGGAAACATCTAGAATTTTATATGTTTTGTTTTGGTGAGGTTCTGACACTTATTTCAAGATATATAAAATAAAGCAATCAAATGGAGAAGAATATCAAGGAAAAAGGAATAGCTGTCATAGATTATGCAATTGATCTTGAGCCCAAATGGACTTGGATTCTTACATTTTCTTCTTTTCAATCCAGGTTTCCTAAATAATACAAAATTTAGATATTTTCTAAGGAAGATGTTAGGAAGTTAATTCAGGCACCAACTGAAATATGTGTCAGTTATGATGCTTTCAGCTACAAGTAAAAAAAAGCCCTGATTTTATTGGGTTTAAATAATAAAGGAATTTATTATCTCATATAAAAAGAAGTTCAAAGATATGGGCCACTCTAGGCCTAACACTTGACGGCTTAAGCCATGTCTCTCCTGATTTTTTCTCAGCTTCGTCCCCAGAGGCTATCTTATGGATGCAAGATGGCTATAACCATTTGAGAAGAAATATCCTATCGTAACAGTGTCCAGTGAAGAAAACAAACAGTGCTTCCTTTTTTCTCTCCTTAAGATGAATATGCTTTTCCCAGGAGCACCCCCTCCACCCCTCAACAGAGATCCCCTCACATCTCATTGGCTAAAATTGTAAATATACTCATTCCAAAAGCAATCATTGCCAAAAGGAATGGGACCAGTGTTACTGACTAGGATAATCAGATCATCCCTCGGGCTGGAGTTTGACCCAGCTCCTCTAAATGTATGGCTGTGTGAAGGAGGGTAGATGCTAGAATGGAATCCGAGTTCTGTTAGAAAGGAGAAAGAGGAATGGCTCCTGGGTAGCCTACCAACAACGGCTGTTATAGAATAGTTCTACTAAAGGTAGTTGAGAAAGGAACAACGGTGGAGATCAAATAGTCTGCAGTTGTTCTGAAACTGGCTCTTTGTTTTCTAGATGGTCCCCAACACCAGTAACTTATCCTCCTCATAATTACAGCTTCATAGAAATTTGAGCTGGAAGGAACAATTCTGAGACCCAGATTGTTAAATATCTTCACCAAAATCACACAATAAATTAATGGCAAAGCCAGGGCAGGGTTTCTTGACTCTCAGAATAGGGTGTTGTTGGAAATGCTTTAAAACTCATGGCAAGAACTGGTCTTTTTATGTAATTAACAGCTCCTTATAATACGTTTATTTTGTTTGTTCAGCCTCCTAGAAACTAAATGAAGTCTGTGCTTTAAAAAGCCTACTGAAGTCCTTATTCTCTGGTTGATACCATGTGCATGAACCACCAATAAGTTCCTTCTCACCTCACGTTTGACACAAATCCCTTTCTTTCAACGTCTTTTCCTATTGCTTCCCCATCTTCTCTTTCTCCATCCCTGACCAGTTTCCTGTTTCTAAATAGACTTTGTGGTCACCCCTCCCTCTCTGTGCCAGCTCCTAGCCACTAGTCACTTAGGCTGTGGTCTTTATTGTTCTTCCTACAGCCTACCCAGTTGTGGTTGTCTCACACATCCATATTGTTATATGTCCCCAAACTGCGTTCTGGGATTATTTTGGTAACTACCACATTGGGTCAGAGTCGAGCAAATAATTAAAGTGTTGGGACAACTTCTCGTCTTGCAGGTTCCCTCCTACTTTTACAATCTAAGAGGAGCTACTTCTTGTATTCTTATTACATACAAAGCACAAATAGTGTGTGATTTATGCCCACCACAAACCTGAACGCTGATGATTTACTTTGTATTTTTCCTCATTTCTAGGACAAGATGTTGATAAATATAAAGAGCATCTTATGGATGTGCTGTACCTTAATAGCAACCCATGCACTACATAAAGGTGAGTGTGGTAACGATTTCTTTGGGACTAAGTGAAATGAAAATTTAAGTACTGGGGCATGGAATGGCAATATGGAATCACTGGAATAAAAGATTAATTTTTTATCTATTCAATGCTGAAACTTTTGCTAAAATATTAGTAGGCTGAAAATAATGGTTTAAGTAAATCAATTAAAACAAAGTAATGAACAAGATGCTGAAGAAGCAAGTGGGCTTTCTGTAACTTCCCAGATTACATTCAGACTGTGCAAAAAGGCTCATCTGTGGCATTGGGCATATTTTTAAATTCCGTCTTCTCCAGTACTACTCAAAGACTTTCCCGTAAGAAAAGAAAGACTGTCAAACCCTCAAGAGCCTAGAGTTTGAGAAGAGTCAAGAAGAGAAAGAGAAGGCTGATAGCTAAGATTTGCCCCCATCTCCTTTTCTTTTCTTTCACTCTTTCTCTTTCTTTTAAAGTAACTGGGTACGTGCACATGCAGTTTTTTTTTTTTTGCTTTAAGTTATGTATCAATCTAATGAAAATTCTATAATTCCAAATGTGAGGACTGTGGTCCATGAAGAAAGACACTGCCCTGAGCTTCAGTGATCTGCTGCTGTCTAGTGTACCCTCCAGACCCAGCTTCCGCTTCCTTCTCACACTCACTCTGTGCTTCAGGCTCTCTGAAATAATTTGCAATTCCATGCAGAGACTTTCATGGTCCCTGTTTTTTCACATGTAGTTCCTTCTGCTGGCAGTCCCCTCTCTTGTTCTCTACAGTTCTACTTCATTTCATTCTTCAAGACTCAAAGTTTAAGTATCACTCCATCCACCCATCCATCCATCCATCTATTTATTCATCCATCCATTCCACTGCCCATTCATTGATCTACCCATTGACCATATTATTTGATACCTTCCACTTTATTTTTTCGTATGAGAGGCAGAAGTTGAAAACTTAAGAATTACATACAACAGATTTGCCAAGATCATAGTGGGATACACAGCTGTAACTTGTGAGTCAACACAAGTACTTTCATCCTAAGGTTTTTTTATGTTTATCCCTAGGCACTCCAAAGGTCAATGACTAACATTAATGAACACCTTGTCTACTGGTTATTGGCTTTATTTATTTATTTATTTTATTTTTTGTGTGTGAGGGAGATCAGCCCTGAGCTAACATCCATGTCAATCCTCCTCTTTTTGCCAAGGAAGACTGGCCCTGAGCTAACATCCATGCCCATCTTCCTCTACTTTATGTGGGACGCTGCCACAGAATGGCCTGACAAGCGGTGTGTCGGTGTGCGCCTGGGATCCGAACCCGGGCTGCACTTAACTGCTATGCCAAGAGGCCAGCCCCTTATTGGCTTTATTTTAATGCATGCAGAGCTCTTTGCTTTAACAATACCCCTTATATTAATTATTGAGCATTGACCTAGTTAGTTGGATATTCCTCTAATATTAATAAATGGAGTCAGGCACAGTCATGAGTAAATGAATGAAGAAGAGAGTGATATTTATCACCTAAAAGAGTGATAAATTCCCATATTCTAAATCTGGCATTTATTTGGCCAAGATCTGTGCGTGTGTTTGGTCAAATTGTGTAGATGGAATTTATATCATCCTTGCTCTGCAGAATTTACTGGCAAAGAATGAAAGGTAATTGATCATTCATTATTTAGAAATTTTTCCCTTACTGTACTCATTTAAACCACAAACCATCTGGTGGGAACAGTGAACTTTTTGTTAGCATTCATTTTTATTACTTGCATTGTCAGAGTTTCAGATAAGTTCTTGCAGGTAGCAGGTTTTTTTTTTTTTTTTTTTGACATGCATAGTCTATAAACATTATCCTCTGAACTACTAAATTTCTTTCTTAAAATATTTAGATTTAGTGAACTTAGTTCTTGTGACCCAGTGCATTAAGACTCAAGATTTCATACACAAAAGACTTGACCACACAGCTTTTTGTAAATGCTGTTGTTAAGACTGGATTCTACATGAATATATATTTATATTCCACCGAAGCTTTTAATTTTCTTGTATCTATAAACATCCAGAACAATAAATAACCCTAGGGAAATTTGCCTGTTGACATAATTTTGTTCCAATATATCTTTTCATTACAGCACAGTTATCGAGCAATGCTCTAAGTTTCAGAAACCTCCTGATTGGATAGATTGGGCTGAATCCTATGTCTGCCCCTACACATCTAATATTGTGGAAAGAACTATAATTTAGTAATAAATATTAAGGAATTGGATGTTATTTATCTTAAACTTATTTTTAAGAAGGTGATAAAGAATCTCATAATTTATACCATAATTGAGGTTGATGGTAAAGCTGTTTTTTCTTCATTAAAAGAGTAATACTTTATTTATGTGCAAGATTTCTTGATTAGGTGTAAGGAGACGTGTTCCCGCCCGGGTCTTTCATCAGCCAGCTGGGAACTTGAGTGTCACTTCCTCTCAGTGGAGCATCCTTAGTAAGGGATTGGACCAGTTTCACTCTGAGTGTGAGCTTTAAGTAAGAGAATTTATTTTGTAAGCCAAGGAGGCCATTAAAAATGGAATTATTCCCCTGCTATTATATTCCAAGGTGCTAAGAGTCTTAGTAACATTTTAAAGATTAACTTAGTGCAGCTAAATAGCGTACTTCATTTTATTTTTATTTAATCTTGTTAAGTGCCTTAAATCCTGTTTTGGACAAGCTATATATAGATTAGTAAAATAGAAACCTAAAAAAGAAACTCATGACAGCAATGACCATTATGAATTTGGGATAGATTAGTGACTTCTATCATAAATACAACATATATAGTACATACAATACTGTAGTAATTATTTCAGATTTATTTGTATCATATGAAAGATTTTGTAGGCCAGTCTTTTTGAAGTTATATTTAGATCTTTAGCAATAGAGAGTATTTTTTCCTTAAAGAGCATAATATCTCCATAACTTCCTGCAATTTTCAAAATGACTTATCCCCAACTGAATCCACAGGGCCACATTGACAGCTGTATCATTTCTGACGCGTGTCCACATTGAGATGTGTGTTACCAATACCTTTGACCACTGACACACTAAGTGTTAGATACACATCATTTTATTAATTAAGAATCATTATTTCACACCACCTAGAGGCTATTATTAGCTTGTTCATCATATTTTCATGACGTGGGAGTTGTGTGTGTATTAACAATAATTTCTCTTATTGCTTCTAATTTCTTAACACATTGTCTAACCAATTAGTAAAGACTGGAAGATGAGGGAAAGAGGAGGGGGAGAGGGATGGATTCCTGTAAGAGTGAAAGAACATTTTCTTTTGCATGAAGTAGTGTTAAGTTGTAGTCAATGTATTCTTTCTCATTAAGTTTAAGAGCTTAAACGGAAAGACATTCTGCAGATTAATACTCGAGGAGGGTTAAGTGAACAGACCCCGTCTTTCCCCCCAGGGTATAATCAAGAGGTAATGTTTCACTGCAAAGTGATTGCAACTGGATTGGTCATTAGGATGAAAGCGTTTGGTTCAAACACTGAACCAAAAGAGGGTCCTTCAAGTGTGAGACTTCCTGTGCTCCAGCCTACTGAAGTACTTTTCTTTATTTTCACTGCCTCTTCGAATTTTATTTTCATTTCCTCTAAGGTAAGGAGGCAGTTATCTTAACAAATGTTTTTTGTCTTCTGACCTGTAGACTTAAATTCTCCTTCCCACTGCTCTTCCTAACCTGGGTTCAGTCTTTAAACCCGCAGTGCCGAGTCTGGTCTCCTCTTGCCCTGGATTGCCTATCTTTCTATATACCTGCCTTATTTTATCACTTATTTGTTCATGTCACACACTAAGTTACAAATGCTTTAAAATGAATGCCATAGTTTTAGTCCATAAAAATGAGCATTATTAATCCCTGTCTTTGTTATAAAACATTATTGAAATTGTATACTGTCCTCTGTATATAAAACCATTCTAATTATTTCACATGTTGAAGATGTAACCGAACTACTGTAAGACTTTCTTATCCATTCACATATGTAATAGACTGAGTTTGGGTGTTCATGACTGTTAATTTGGTATTTTGTCTTTCTTCCAGTCAAAGTGGAAAAAAGCCCACCTGTTAAGGGCTCCCTCTCTGGAAAAGTCAACCTACCTTGTCATTTTTCCACCATGCCTACCTTACCACCCAGTTACAACACCACCAACGAATTTCTCCGAATCAAATGGTCTAAGATTGAATTGGACAAGAGTGGAAAAGATTTAAAGGAGACTACTGTTCTCGTGGCCCAAAATGGGAATATCAAGGTTGGTCAGGGCTACAAAGGGAGAGTGTCGGTGCCTACACACCCCGAGGACGTGGGTGATGCCTCACTCACCGTGGTCAAACTGCGCGTCAGTGACGCAGGCGTCTACCGCTGTGACGTCATGTATGGGATTGAAGACACACAAGACACCGTGTCATTGGCTGTGGATGGTAAGGCTTTCGGAATTTTTAAGGAGGTAGTATAACATGATACCTGTTTCAGAAGTGTAGTGAAACAGTATTCAAAAGTAACTATTGTTTAGGGTTTGGACAAGTGGAAAAAACATCAATTGTCTCAATAGTCCATGTCTTTCACCAAAAATGAACTGTTATTTTTTTGAAGGTCAAGGAAGGTGACATTTTGCGCAGCAACTTCATTGATTCGATGTAGGAAAGTATATATACTGGAAATAATAAATACCTCAAGACATGGTATATAGTTCAAGAATCATTACTTCATTATGGAGACCTACCAACGATTACACTATAAGATGTAAATACTAGTCTACATTTTGTTTTAATTTTTTACATATGTGTGTACGCACATATACACACACACATACACACATATACATATATGTACACTCACAAAAAAACATTTTGCTGCTATTTCTCACTCTCCTAGCATGATTATCAAAATTTTTGAGTTTGCTTTTAAGAAATATAAATTCTTTCTTAACTTACAATGAAGAAATAAAGCACTTAAGAAGTCCCATGGTACACATCACAGTGCCTTAAAAAGGCCAGAACTCAATAAAAATTTGAATTGGATCAAAACAAGAACTCAGTGATTTTTTTTTTAAGTTAATACACTAGTTGTTATCCACTCAGTCTTGCAATGAGACATTTTAGTTTTAGCCCCCTTTTAGTGATGGTTTATATGTCATTTGAATTTAAGTTAGGAGACAAAGCAAAGAAAAATTGCTTTAATTGGGTACACACATAATGCCATAGCTCTTGGAAGCAGAATATTTTGGCAAGTTATTAAGCAAAATTCTAATACCCAGACATGACGGAACAGAGTTTTCTTCCAACCCTCCATTTCCCTATAAAATATTTACCTTTCAGGAATATATACAAAGGGTTTTATTAAAACTCTTTCTTGTGTAGCCAAAAGGAAATACTTTGAATTTCAGATGCAACAAATTAATTTTTTGAACATCCTTTTATGTTCAGATTCTATTGCTCTCTTCTATAAACCTATTTTTATATTGTCTAGGCATCCACTAAATATCCTGGGCTTTTTACCTTTTTATCATTTATTTTAGTGAGCCTAGGATTGTTTTCTTCTACTGATATTTCTCTCTCTCTCTTTTTGTATATGTGTGTGTGTGTGTGTGTGTGTATAGTAATGTTGGATACATGCTATATATAAATTTATTTATATATATGCTTGTGTGTTTTTAAAATCTCAAAAGGAGTTTAACAACTTCTTACAATTTTCATCATTAAAGAATTAGCAACGGATTTGCCCCTTGCCCCTCTGAAACAATGAAAATCCTCCACTTAATCTCCTTAGCCCCATGTGGTCTTCAAATTATCCCAACAATTGCAGATACTTATACAGACTGATGTTCCTTGCCCTGGTGGTGGTGGCCCCTTTGTGCCCCCTACTGCCAATCTTCAGTGCACATGGAAGATTTTTAATTACCAAGAAGACTATTTGAAGCTTTGATCAACATAAGACTAATTTAAAAGCATTCAAATTCTTGCTTAAGCCCTAGAGATTATTATAAACTATCTCTCATACTTACCAGATAGCACCATATATACTTCTTGGTCCTTTTAGAGTAGTCCTTTAAAGGTACAAATTTTCTGAAAAGCATTTGGGAAATTTCATGAATATTGGAAAAGAGAAAATGAATGTTAGTTGTCAATGCATTTACTTGGTGCCTGCGTCGATCTTTTTGTGTTGACACTTGTAAGAGATGCTTGTGTATAACATGGCTAGTCTGTTCCCAGGAGTTACTTTTTAGGCACATACCTGTCTTGGAAGAGAGAGACAATCTAACAATGGGAGCGTGGGAGGCAGTTTTATAGCCGGAAGTTGGGCTGTGAGAGATAGACCATTGTCAACCCTGAGAAATTACTAGGAATAAAAAGACATTGGAAGATACCTTGGAAACCAAAATTCATTCTGCATAACAAAAAAAAAGTCATCTTAAATGATATATCCCTTAATCAAATCTGATCCATAAGACCTAGTTGCCCCAATTTCTATTTTCCAGTGACTTCCCAGGCACGTTAGTTTGATTCACTTTGTTGTCTTATAGAAATGAGTCACCATATTTCCTCCAGTTAAAAATAGAGATGCTCTTGTTGAAGTGAAAGGGGAGCACCCAGAGCTCCACCCTCTCAGCCCTGTGACAATTCCTTGAGCCTCGGAGCACAGTTCAAGAACCACTAGTTTATGAAACTCCTAAAACACAACAAAGTGGAATTTGAGACAAGTACCAGAATGCCTGGCTTCTACCTCAGGAAATCTGGAGAACTTTACTTCAGGCTTTCTTTGGGATAAAAATTGTACATTTTATCTGTCATAGTGGAGACCCTAAGTTATGCTGGACAGATAGTGAATATGATAAATACTTAGGTAGTACTTAGGAGCCTATCCAACATTAAACTCTTTACCTAATTTGACTTTCATATCAACCAAATAAAATAAGCAATATTAGTTACACTTTATGGGGGAGGAAATTAAGGCTCAGTATATGATTAAGGGGAAAGTTAGTGATTGGAACAAGCCTTCTCACCTATACATAGTCCAGTGTCTTTTCCATCTTAGTATATTGTCTCTGGATGTTTCATGTTTGGTGGAAGTGGTGTTAGTGAATGTTCCGTGTGCTTCTATTGAGTTGGCCCTCGGTAAAATCATGAAGTAGAAGTTGATCTTGCTCCCCCTTAACTCTTTGTATCTCCTGCAGCATCTAATCCCTTTAGGTGTCCAGTGTTCCCATGATGGCCTGAATACTAGCCGTAACTAGGACAACTATCCACCATGTGAGATTTAGTGGCTTCAATCTTTTTCTTAGACTGTTCACACGCGAACAGAAAATTCCTGGCTAGAAAACTTTCTAATGGAGAATAATGGGACCCTGGATGAATGGCATTTCTGATCACCCTAATTTTGCATAATGCTACATAAAGTAAAAATAGAGAATTATCATGATGTTATTACCATGTTAGCAGTTAATTTGATGTATTGCTCCAAAGAGAAACTTTGCACAGTATGGTGGGAGATTTGAACATGCGAGTAATTGTTGGCTGCTATCTTTGCAGGGGTTGTGTTTCACTACAGAGCGGCAACCAGCAGGTACACTCTGAATTTTGAGATGGCACAGAAGGCTTGTTTGGATGTTGGCGCGGTCATAGCAACCCCAGAGCAGCTCCATGCGGCCTATGAAGATGGATTTGAGCAGTGTGATGCAGGCTGGCTGTCCGATCGGAGTGTTAGGTGAGAGGTCTGGGGGCTACAGGCTTTGATTCATTAATTCAGGAGTGAGAATAAAGTGCTACTTACTAGTTCTTTATTTCCCCAGATACCCTATCCGGAATCCTCGAGAAGGCTGTTACGGGGATATGATGGGGAAGGAAGGAGTCAGGACCTACGGCTTCCGGTCTCCTGCTGAAACTTATGATGTGTATTGCTATGTGGACCATCTGGATGGTAAGATGTTTGCATTTCTGTAGCTTCATTTGAACTAAGAAAATTGAGGAAAGACTGGGAGCATGTTGGAACAGAGCAAGTCTTCCTGCTTGTTTGGATTCCAAACAGCAACATTTAGTTTAAATGACCGTATGATTCTGTGGTGCAATAAGCTTAAATTAAAGTGGAAAGAGAAGGAGTATGTCAATGGTCATGCAGGTCAGAAATGTCTTTAGTTAATGGCAGGTTTTCTTTCTGTCATGCTGCTATTGGACAGTTTCCAGGACACTTTTAGAGCATTCAGAATAGAAAGCTGTAAGGGTGGTACCTATTCTTGTGAGAACTTCAGGTAAAATCCTGTGATGACAAACCACTGGGACTCCGAGTACTGATAAACACCCCAAAGCACAAGTAAATAACACAAACCAGCCCAGGAGGGATCTTCACCGTTCACTTCTCCTCATGTTCACTTTGCTACGCTAATATTCAGAGCAGTCATTCATTCATTCAACTGATCAACACATTGAAAAAGCCGCCTACTGTGTGATAAGTACTCTGCTAGTTGTTAGGGCTATGAAGCCAGGTAAGATATAGGCCTTGCTTTAAAGATACTTAGATTCTGATTGATTTTAGCACTATCATTTCTCACTCAGCATGAGTTACAGATTCTTGAAGTATGAGTTCAATAGTGGTGACATTATCTAAGGGACATAATGCAGTTTCATTATAATACACATGGAATAGAAGTTTCTGCGACTTTTGAAATGGAGTTTTATTTGTATCAACAGGTGTCTTAGAAGCCTAAATATATAAATGGAAGTATTGAATTGAGTTATACTTTTAATTTTGGCTGGGTACGCATAAAAAGAATGATTTCAATTTTCTTATGTGTCAAATGAGAAGGTTGAACTAGATAACTTCTGTGGTCCCTCCTAACATTAAAATTCTATGATTTTCTGTGATTCTATGAATTGAATAAACAACCTCAGACTGAAAGCTAGAAAACAAGCAGCTTATATTTTCCTAATTCCCTGACTAAATTTGAATAAGAAGGCCTGCTGACAAAAAGGCTGCTTAAATGTGGCTCTCTCGCATTTTAACATTCTTATTATAACCATCATTTAAGACTGGTAAATATATTTTCTAAACCAGAACTTTAGATACTAACAAGTTCTATTTTTGTACAGGACAAAGGGAAAACATATGTAAAATCCAAGCTATGATCAATCTATCGATCGATCGATAGATCTATCTATATCTATCTATCTATCTATCTATCTATCTTTTCTCCTTTTATTTTAAGTTTAATTAATTTTTTTTCATAGAATTGGAGATGATTGGTAGGAGAATTTGGTTTAGGAAATAAATTTGGCTATTGCTATTTCAGTAAGATGGAAATTTGTATCCAAATTCAATACAGTAGAATTTGTTTTATCACTGTTGTTTTTATTTAGAATAATATCTATCAGAATGATAGTTATAAAATTTTACAGAATACTGGTAATACTGGAACTGAACCAGAGGTAGTCTTTGAAAAAATATATGTAAGGTCTGATTACCTAAAGGATCTTTACCAAATAGAATTGAAATGGTGGCTTTCAGGCACAAATCCATGGCTTGGTCTAAACATGAATAAACACCACAAGCCAGCCTCCTTGATGGAAAGGCAGGCTCATGTACTCACGATGCTACCAGAAGGAGCACCTAAGGGCCCCTCCGTGTGTCTGTTCTTCAGTCTCACCCTGATCGAGCTACCGAAACCCTACTCTCTAAGGCTGTAGACTCCCTGACTGCTTTTAAGCCCAGAGGCCTTTCTGCTTCTGCAGAAGTCCTGGAAATTCCATGCCCTCTACAAATACTGTTTGAGGTACTTTTGACAGGTCTCGGTGGTGGAAGTCCTGCCAGGGATCCTTAGCCACACTGTACCCATTGAGAGCTGGCCCCCCCACAGTCTGTTCAGAGTATCATAAGTAGTGTTTGAGGAAAAAGAAGAGTAGCTCTGAGGATGTGCACATACACCACAATGAGAAGGATCTACTGGTCATATAGGAATTCTTTTCTGCCTCCATAAACCTTGTCGCTTCTAAGACAACTGTTATTCATAAAATCAGGCTTGGCCCCGATGTAACCCAACTGTATTTTATACAGTTACTTGGGATAAATAGTCCACATATTTAATGAAAACTTGTAATGTGTAATATAGCATAACTTTAGTTGGGGTATTTATACCAAGCAACAGAATTTGAACTCTTTTATTTTAGCACATAAAAGTTGGAAGAGAAAGATAAAAGAATCAGTATAAATACTAATTCAAGCACTGGCTGAAATTTGTGTCAGTGATATAACAAGGCTTTTATTTGTTTCATAGAATAAACTTGACAATTCTGGAAGATATTCAGTATGTTTATAATAACTGTTCTGGAAATTTTTTTCCTCCTTGTTTGTTGTCCTTTGGAATAATTAGCACATCTTTGGACACTGGTCATTTCTCTCTCGACTTGAAATTGGACTGGTGGTGGGCAGGGGGTGGGGTTAAAGAGACTTTTTGTGACTGATGATGTAAGAGGAAGATCACAAGATCGTTCTTGTAAGGTCTTTCTCCTTCCTTTACTGAAGTGCATGTTCTCCCTTTGAAGTAAAGACCATCGGCTAAAGTGTGAATTGATAAAAATTCTGTAGAAAGTTGACTGTATAAAGTTACATCTGGTATTTCAATTGCCACATTGATAAAAGATTGTTTGAAGGTGAGCCAAATTTCCTCATAAGAGATATTTATTGCTATATTCATGGGTATAATAATTCCCACCTATATTCTACTGTATTTTTGACAGCCATGTGTGTGTGTGAGAGGTGGTGTGGGCAGTAAAAATTAGAGATGTTGATGTACTCAGAATGCGTGTGATGGAACATATACTCAGTTATGAACCAAGGTTCAATTACTTTAGATCAGAAGCCATATTATTCCAGATGGTCTAATGAAAAAGCTAATTAGGTATAAAATAAAAATTAATTCAAAAAGACAATTAATTTTGTTTTAATTTAGTTATCTATCGTGAAAGATATTTAGTTGAGAGAATGTCAACCTTCTGTTTTTTTCTCCTTTCTTGTTTTATAATGTCATGTTCATCCTGACATGTATTTCTTGATAAAGTTCAAATAATTATACTAAATTAAATCTAGCCAGTTTAGGGGGGAGAAAAACTAATCTGGTTCTTATTCCAAAGTGGTGATTATAATACAATTATGCTCATGAATACAATATTCAATTCTATTTTTGAAAATAACCTAGTAAGTGTGAAAGAGCAATTACACTAGCTATATCCACTAGCAAGCATTCCAGTATTAGCTTGGGTCCTTAGAAATGGTTTACACATTATGGTGGCTTATTAACCATGATTCAGTAACAGAACACTGTTACTAGGAAATTAATGGAATTAGGATTTTAAAGTAGGAATCTAGAAATCAAGATCCATAAAATAATTCTTATTAGAAAGTTTAATTTGTGTTTCCTGGTAAGGTGGATTTGGAAAATGTTTAGAGGGTTTAGAGTAGAGTTGAGATGATTACATAGTTCAGGAAATTGGGTGAAGGATTGGAGTTATTTAGGAGTGGTAAAGACAGTGCTGAGAGAGGACTCAGGAGGCAGTTAAGTTCCTCATAATTACAAATAGGAAGGACCTCAGTTGAGTCCCAGCTCTGTCACTTACTAGTTGTGAGATCCTGAATGAGGCTTTACCTGTCTAAGCTTCAGTTGCTTCTTCTTCTGTGAAATGGGACACTCAGCATACTTACTTTTTAATCATGGTATGAAGAGGAAAGGAGTTAATGTGTCAAGCATTTATCACAGTATGTGGCACAAAGTAAGTGCTCAGTAAATAATGGCTCTTATAGTTGAAGGGTATATGAAAGGTTCTTTATTTCCACTGAATTCATAAAAAGAGGAAATGAGTTAAAATTGCAGCTCTGTAAAATAAATAGGTTTAATATAAGGAAAATTTTTCTGACAATATTGTTAGATGTAGAAAGAATCCTGACAAGCTATAAAATTTCTTCTCTGGAAGCTTCTTAAAAGTAGAATTGATCTGAGATGTTATGAGTGCAATGCTCTGCCAAAGTCTGAGTCATGGTACTTTGAAGGATATAGAAAATAAATGGAAATAGGTTTATTAAGAAGGGTAACTTTTATGTCAAGGCATTTTTAATATGGTAAGTTGCTTGAACGTTATTGAATAATTAAAAATAATACTGTGGCAAAACAATAATTCCATATTATACCTCCTAAGTTGTTTGAAATCAGTTTATTCTCTGATTAGAAGACTGTCTTCTTGAATCACAGTGTTCAGGAATTAATCTGGTATCTGACTAAGGTCGTGGGCACATAAACGTGTCCACTTTGCCGAGGGAGGATTTAAATACTTCTGAAAGTGCTTGTGAACTAACGTACTTCTGTGCTGAACACTAGCAGTTCAGTAGGAAGTGTGTGTGTCTAGCTATATCCAAAGCAAAAACTAATTCTTAAATAAAATAGTTAAGAAAATGTTGAAAAGAATGGA
This sequence comes from Diceros bicornis minor, assembly GCF_020826845.1. NCBI lineage: Eukaryota > Metazoa > Chordata > Mammalia > Perissodactyla > Rhinocerotidae > Diceros > Diceros bicornis. The sequence continues at coordinate 11,368,007 of NC_080740.1, forward strand.
GTACAATGTAAATATCTCAGCTAAAGAAACCACTCAAACATTTAAGGAATCCTCAATTCTTATTTAATGAAATTAATAGATTGACTGTTTACTTGGTTTCTTTACGGTAGCAGGTACTTGTAAGAAAATAGTTTCCTTTTGAGAGGGGTTTAATCTTCCCTGCAGATCAATCAGAGGGTGATAGTGGAGCTCAGTCTGCTATCTTTCGTGGTTGATCCTCTTAGTTCTCCTGCAAATGAGTCAATACTTCCTGTCTTGTCCCAGACCTGACAAGTGACCTGCAAGATGCTTGCCCCTCTGACATGGGCAACCTTGGGGACCTACATCAGATCCTTCTATGGCCTGTATTTTCTATGTAGCCCGTCCTTTGGCTTTTCTTCACCTGGAACAACTACCACCCTACTTTTCCAATTCCCTGGCTTTCACACAAGCATGCCAGCACTTTGATGTGCCTGTACTCTGAGCTCTCTCGTTCATCTCACATTCCCTTCCGAAGTCCTAGCTGATTTCTCTCACCCTTACCATCTCCGAACCTTGAATCTGTGACTATAATCACCCCCTGCAAATGTTTGCTTATGCCTCCCTCTCTCCTACCAGACTGTGGGTTCTGGGAGGGAAGGAACCATGTGTATCCCCACTATGTCCTTGCACAGAGTAGGTGCTCCATAGATGGAGTTGAATAAAGAGAGATTTAATGAATTTACCTCCAAATTAGAAGTGCCTACTCCACTCGTCTCGCTTTATACTTGCCCCTTGGATACCTTCACACCTCTCCAGGCTTCATCACTATGCTACTTGCTTCCCAATTTTTAGTTGCTCCCATTTCCTTATTAGTTTGTTTAACTTCATTTTTGTTCTCTCGTATGTAAACTGTAAGCCAAATGCCTTGTAGGATGAACGCGGCCCATAAGTACACCAAAAGGACAAATAAATGAAAATGAAAATGTTAATTTCTAGTTTTGCATGTCTAGCCCTGAACTCTCTTCTGAATTCCACAGCCGTAGTTCTCATTCGTGTGTCATTTTTGTGTCTCATCTCTGGTTGTGATTCTCACAAATAATCTCCATGCCTTGAACAGTTCTTCCGGGGGCCTGTTTGATGATGCTCCAAGCACTGAAGCACCACCGCCATGCCATTCCTTTAGTCAGCATTGTGGAGTGGGGTTTCTGTTGCCTTCCTCCTCAAGCACATGCTCTGCTCTTCACAGCCCCTCAGACCTGGCTTGGGGGGTAACCTATTCAACTCTACTTCCCTCTCTCCAACGTGACTCTGCACACGTGTCCTGGCCCCCACAGATCCTCTGCCTGCTCCTGCCTGAGGTTCTGCGCTGGTCCTCTCAGGGAACACATGTTCCTCAGCTTTCCAACTGCCTGTTCTTTCCTGTGCCTGAAAACTTACTGTTTCGAAGAGCCCATCTTTGGCTCTTCTAGCTCACACTGAGATTTCCTGATTTTGAGCTCCCATTTTTCTTAAAGTTAGTTCTACATATTTGATGTTTAATTGTTCTCTGGTTGTTATAAATACATTAAATACAAAATGTTATCTGTTAATTTTATTTCTGCAAAACTTCTGTAAGCTTCTAGTAGAGATAAGCCCATAAATATCTTCTATACCTCTCCCAACAGCAAGGAAGGACCTATTCCAGTAATAGACACATAATAGTTACTCAAGAAATATTTGGTGGTAATTGCAGTATTTCTCCAAACTTTATCTCTTTTGGAGACTGCCTCTGCCACTTTCCATTTCTATAATATTTGAAAAAAAGACCAAGCTTTGTTCACCAAATTTACTAAGGATCTTTTTTTTTTTTTTTTTTTGACTTTTATTGTATCACCATGATACTACGTTTTCTCTTTGAATTTCTCCTCTCACTCTTTTTGGTAGTGTCTCTCAGAAATAATTCCTTCCTAGAGATGCTCCTTTCTCCTTCCCAGCCTCTCACAGTAATTTCCCCTTCTTGCCTCTCCAGCTAATCGTTCTCTCTGGGATTTGTTCCTTTGTACCTTCTCACAAATTACAGGTTGTTTTTTCTACTGCTTCCTCATGTCAAAATCCAGGATAGCTCTGTCATCTTTGTGACTTGTCTGATGCCTCCATGTCATCCTTGTGTCTGACCTAGAACCAAAAATAACCTTTCCTTTTTGTTATTATATGAGCTCCTTTAGTTGTGAAAAGCTAAAAATTTAGGTAAAGGCCTGAATGGCATTAAACAGATCTTAGAGCAGGGCTGAGGTCTGACTTTTTTGGGAGGCTTCGATTGGACCACAATCTGATATCAAATCTGGAAATTGTGTGATTTCCTCCCTGCAGATTCTCAGATTGACTTTTAATTTTAATGGAATTTACAGTATGTAACCTACAGATTACTTCACCAGTGGGAGTTATGTAAGCATGAGTGATTTGTGTCCTGACTGGGCTTATTCAGTTAAAAAGCCCCATGTCAGCTGGAGGTTTCCTGCACACTGCAGTTCAGCAGATGATTCACATTTTGATTCTGGATTGCACAACCTGTTCACATTGGTTGAGCTTGGTGCTAAAAGATGCTGAAAACTTTTTAGGTATTCTCTGTAGAACTCATAGACTCATAGATCACAGCTATGGCTGTGGCTTCTTATATATAGACTTTGGAGATTAACACGCCTTGCTAGGGCTTTGACACTGACGTTGGAGTTGTTTCTGTGTAAATGTTTCAATGGTCCAGCTAAGAGCCACAGAGGAAGGTGACCAGGCATGGCGTACTGGCAGCGCCTCTGGAAAATGAGGTCCTCATTCCCTACAGTGACTTCAATGGATTGACTGTGAGGTAGCTTAATGGGTAGGGTAAGGAAGGAAACTGTGTATTGTATGATTGCATTATTATTTAATTTAATCCTCTTGAAAACCTTGTTAGGCATTTTTTGTAAACCCTCATTTTTGCACATAAGGAAACTGAGGCACAGAGAGGTTAAGTGATTCGATATGCTTTTTTCCTGTTCCACTGCAGTAAACTCTCAGGACCTCGAAAGGTTCCCCAGCAGAGCAGCAGGCAGTCTTACAAACCAAGAAGATACAAAGTGCTCTCAAACACCCCCAAATCTCTGATTTCTCACATTAAAAATATCCTGATGCTTATTTGAGTAATCATTGCATTACTGATTGGATTACAATGATTGGAACTGGAATCTAACTGGGTTAGATGGTAACTCTATTTTTAACTTTTTGAGGAACTGCTGGGTTGTTTTCCAGTGTGGCTACACCGTTTCAAATTCTTACCACAGTATAGTAGGGTTCTGATTCTTCCACATTCTTGTCAACACTTGTTTTTATCAGACTTTTTGATTGTAGCCATCCTAATGTGTGTGTGATGATATCTCATTGTGGTTTTGATTAGTATTTCCCTGATGGCTAATGATGTTGAGCAATTTTTTATGTGCTTAATGGCCTTTTATATATTTTCTTGGAGAAATGTCTATTTAGAACTTTTGCCCAATTTTGACTGAGTATTTGTCTTTTTGTTATTGTAAGAGTTCTTTGTATACTCTAGATTCAAGTGCCTTTTCAGATATATGATTTGCAAATATTTTCTCTCATTTTGTGGGTTGTCTTTTTACTTTCTCAATAGGGTCCTTTGAAGCACAGAGTTTTAGAAGCTTTAAGTTTTACTTTTACTTTGATCTACTTTGAGTTAATTTTTGTATGTGGTGTGAAGTAAGAGTCCAAATTCATTCTTTGGCATGTAGATACTCAGTTGTCCCAGCACCATTTCTTGAAAAGACTATTCTTTCCTTATTTAATGGCCTTGACCCCTTGTTGAAAATCAATTGGTCATAGATACGTGGGTTTATTTCTACATGTCTATATATCTATACTCATGTCAATACCACGTCGTCTTGATTATTGTTGCTTTGTGGTAAATTTTGAAATTAGATAGTGTGAGACCTCTTTGCTCTTTTTTTTTTCAGAATTATTGTATCTATTCTGGGTCCCTTGAGTTCTCATATGAATTTTAGGATCAGTTTGTCAATTTCTACAAAGAAGTCAGCTGAGATTCTGATAGGGATTGTGTTAAATCTCTAGATCAATTTGAGTTGTATTGTTATCTTAACAATATTAAATCTTGTGATCCATGAACATGGGATATTTTTCCATTCGTTTAAATCTTCTTTAATTTCTTTCAATAATGTTTTATAGCTTTCAGAGTATAAGTTTTGCAGTACTCTTATTAAATTTAGTCCTAAAAATTTGTTTTTTGATGCAAATGTAAAAGGAATTTTCTTTATTTCTTTTTCTAATTGTTCATTGCAACTGTATAGAAATGCAATTGATTTTTATATAGTAGTCTTATTTCTTGTATCTGCAACCTTGTTGAACTTATTAGTTCTAATAGTTTTTTAGTGGGATCCTTAGGATTTTCTATATATAGTCCTTTTCATTTTATAATCTTACCTTACATAAGTAGAAACGTCTTGACGTAAACCCCTCTAAGCATGTGACAATCATTTGCTTCAAGGTTTTCGCGTCAAGCTCTTCTAGAGTCCTGAATTGAAAGAGCTTCTTTGGAAATACAGTGGCCATTTACCTCTCAGCTGTGAAAAGTATTAAAAAGAAAAAAAAACTAGGCTGATCCTCATGTGTTGACCCACAGCCATAGGTGCCTGTCAAACCAAATAAAATGTTCAGTCTTTACATATTTTGAAGACTCAGATATCCAGAAATTTTTTAGAACCTCTTTCTCACTCTAATTAAAATCTTACTGCTCTGTCAGTGGGAAAGAATAAGATCCGACATCCTGAAAACCATAAAACTATGTTTAAATTTTAGTGGGGCTTCCTGTGTCTTTAAATCTTTCACACTGACACAGATGAGATCTTGTGTAATAATACATTGATACATATGCGGATTCCTTTTCCAATGAGTGTTATCTGATTTAGAGAATGTTAACTGACTATCACAGAGGACGGATGACAATTCTCTAACAATTAATTAGAGGTTAAAATTTTCAAAACCGAAAGGCTATGCTTTAAGCCACATTATGCTTCTACTTCAGTGTAAGAAAAGTGAGAAATATGAACGGCGCTGACCTGGCTTTCCAGTCTCATTACCTCTCAAATTAGAAACCTGGCCAGCCTCACATTAGAAATGGAGTGAAGCTCCTTCAGCAGCCCTGGAGGGTTTCTTGTCACTGTTAACAGAAGGTTGGTCTCTATGCAGATTAAAGGGTCAAATCTTAAGGGGAATTGACATGCTTTTGAATTATTTACAAATATTGGCCCTGAAAAGATTATATAGCACTGTATGTTAGCTGTTAACCAAATAAGAACAGCTGATGGATCCCCTGACCCAGAGGATAATGAGCATTAGTCTTCATTGCTTTGATCTTGTGTATATAGACACAAGCAAGCAAGAGGTAGCAAGAGTGAGAGAGAGCAAGAGAAAGAGAGAGAGAGAGAAAGAAAAGGAAAAGAAACCTTTGAAAAAACTTAAAAGTCCAAAACTTCAAAGCTAATAATAATTGTGTTGAATTGTTTTTATCAAGATGGTACTTGCTGTATACTGTGTTTTTATTGTATGGACATTCAGAAGCTCATTTCCCGTGACTGCTTCCAGCTCACACACTATATCTACTTCTGCCTACATTTATTATTTACATGCCATTTTGACCCAAAGAGCAAGGAAATGTAATAACTTTCACAAATCTTGAACTTTTTTATAGCGGAAAACAAAAATCAGGGAGTTCTGTCCTCCAATGGGCAGAGGGAATCATGATTAGTTTATAAGAACTGATTTTCAGACCAGACAGTTCAGGATAGAAGGGTTATGAGTGCAAAAAAATAGAAGAAACATAAATATTTATCACATCATCCAGCAAATATACCAGCTAGAAAATGGTCGTGTGATCTCAGCTTGGACTGCCACTGAGAGCAGCCCAGCAGCTGCAGTCTAGGAAAGAATTGAATAGCTATCTGTGATCTGCTAATGCCAAGTCTACTTTTCACCTTGGCAATAGAAAGGAATTGTCAGTGGGAGAGAAAGATCCTGTCCTAGCTTTGCTCTAGGCCCAGGCTCTTTGATAATCTTTCTGAGTTACTCCTGGGTATAACTCTAGCTTTTGAACAGTGTGGATCATTTCTAATGTTTTGATTTGTTTTCATCATTCCTTGCTATTTCAGTATGTGTCATTTTTGCGTCTGCCAAGAAGCAGCTTTTCCATTTAGCAATCAGAAGTGTGGAAAATACGTGCATGGTCCACTTTCCAGGGAATCTTTTAGTGGTTAGTTGTCAAATTAAAGTGTTTTTTTCCCCTTAATATTTCTGATGATGTTAATTCCCATGATTAAGATGAATTTAGTTTGTGGAATGTCACCAGAAATTAAAGTCTCACCATCAACGTCTTCCAGTTTCTTCTGGGACATCCCTAGAAAGTTGAAATAACAGTAATAATTCAAAGCCACAACATTTAACTTGAAATTTTGGAAAAATATGGGTTAAGATACTTCATATATATTTTCCATAAGAATATGCAAATTATCCTGTGTGTGAAATCTTCTGTTCTGTATTATATTTTGTGTGCCTACTATTGTGAATGTGTATGTGTACACCTCGATGAAGTCTTATTTCTAACAAATTAACTTGACATTTTATCTTAAGTAATGCATTGTTCTGTTTGTATAAAAGATATTTTGTGTATTTCCTTCCTGACATTTTATTTGCTCTCTTTAATTAGAGAAAAATGAAGTATTGTCTCATAGGTAGACAACATTTAGAAACAAGTTCCAAACTTGTACTCTAGTTACAAATTTGCTACTAAGTGTCCTATAGATGTAGCCGCTTTGGTGAGCTATTTCCAGAATTTAAGAGTAGACTCATAGTCAGCTGATAAAAGTGGTGCTTGCCTTCCAGGAGGGCAACTATCCAGTCAATCTAAAGTACATTCAGTAGTTCAATTACAAGTATTCAGGCGAGCAACAGAGCACTGCCTTGTCCGATGCTAATAAAACAGGCATATTCTCTCACAGAAGGCTTTGCTTTCCTGCCTCTCACTCTAAACTCTAAAACTTGGAAAGAACTTTTATTACTTACACCAGAGGCAAAAAAAGTGCCTTTAAGACCCTCTCAGGGTAGGAACTTACACACCCTGACCAGGTAGGTCCTGATGAGAGAGAGAAACTAAGCAAATGCACTGAGTTGCTTCTCTTTCTCTTGTTCTTTGGTTCCTGGCCTGGGTTTGCCTCGGGACTTCAGATTTTATCTTTTGGTGCATCCTCATGTGATCATTCATTTTTGGAACAAGTCTGGAGTTACTTTACTGTTACTGGCCCAGACTTAATTTCTGTCTAAGTTTATTAATGCTGTTAATGATGATTGCTATAGTTTAGAACATGTAATTTGACCTGTAAATAATTCCTGACTATAGATTTAAAAGCTGAAAATAGATCAATAGAAACTTTGAAAATCTTAACATCTTGATTGCTTTTCTCAGTGTAAAAGTGGTCAGTGTTTAGCCTAAGACCTGCATTTTTCTGTGGGATGTGGGATTGAAAGACTAGTACCTTTATATTGAGGAGAAAGCCTGCTGCCTTTATTTGCTGTATCTTGGTTTACTTTTTGCAAAATGAGTTTCTTTTTAAAGAAATGAGCTCCTTCTGCGTTTGGCTTAAATCCTGTCTTAGACACTTCATCAGGCCTCTCCACTCTGCCGCAGCCCTGGCCTCACTTGCAGTCTTTCACACAACCCTGGGAGGCGATGGACATCGTATGCCCTTGGCTTTGTGCTCTCTTCAGTTTTTTGGCTCCTCCTTTGATTCTATCTGGTTACTTGATCCACTTACTCTGCTTCTGTCTTGAGCAGGTTGACACATAGGCTCCCAGAAACTGAATACTAAGTTATATTTGTTATGGATCAATTGAGATTCTCCTTCTTGATTGAAACACTCATTTCTCTAGAGCAGTGTTTTCCAAATATTCCATGAAACAGATCCATGGACTATTAATTAGTATTCTATGAGAAAAGGAGAGTTCTCTGGTCAAATGGTTTAGGAAAGCATAACTTCCTTGTGAGAACTCCCAAGAAATACTATAATATTAAATGCTCTGAGAAGTCTTAAAGAAATGAAAGCTCTCAGATGACTTGTATTTATTTTCTAAATGCTGTTGTCCACTGAACCTCTTTTCTTTTGAATAACTAGTCACATCTCAAGGATTACCAGTTTTCTGTAGAAGACATTTTTGGAAATTATGTTCTTAGAACTTGGACCATAAGTTAACAGTCTTCCTGATCCATCTCTTCAACAATAAGCTTTTATTTTTTTTGGTGAGGAAGATTTGCCTTGAGCTAATATCCATGCCAATCTTCCTCTACTTTGTATGTGGGATGCGTCCATAGCATGGCTGATGAGTGGAGTAGGTCCGCACCCGGTATCCGAACCCGTGAACCTGGGATGCCAAAGTGAAGCGCGTGGAACTTTAACCACTCGACCATGGGGCTGGCCCCAGTAATAAGATTTTAATAGATTAATTCTGATTTAAACAGCGGTTACCTACATTTGTATTATGTTAGATAAAAAATATGTAATGTCAAAGGATTATCTAATTAAAACCAAGCATCTAATGAATCAAAAAATACCTGACAGGAGGTTATAGATGTCTTAGAGATCAAGGGCACTTAGTAATATGAATTAGTTTAATTACTGCTATCTGTTTATTACCTATTGACTTTTTTTTTTCTGGTTTGGATTTTAGTATAAAACTGATGCCAAGATATTCTGGCATATTTTAGAAAAGTACAAGATGTCCTGGCCTTAATATTTTGAGGTTGATACATAAGAAGGGCAAAGTTTGGACATTTAACATCATTTTTGGTATAGAATGAGTGTCAATTATAAAAGCCTGAAGATGCAGTAAGATAATTCTATAGTATGGATGCTTTACTCTATTATTAGATTTTTGAAGTGGACAAAGTAATGTTCACATTAAACAATTACAATTTAGGAAGGCTTAGACATTTATTTTTTGGAACAGAGTTAAAGTAAATGTCTTTCTTTTATTTTTCCTATTGTTTTGAAATAAAACAACAATTATGCCATATATGATGACAGGCCACAATTACCTTTATAGATGAATTCTTTTGATTATCACCTTAAGGTAAATTCAATTAATGCCAGTTAAGTCTTCCTCTTTCCATCTGAGTTACATGAAACCCAATGATGATATCTCTTTCAATATTTCTTTTAATTTTACTTGCCATGTTTGAAAAGTTTCTACAAAAAAATGAAAAGGAAAATAGATGGCCTTGGGGATAACAGAATTTAATAAAATAAGTAAAATCATTATTTTATGGGTATTGGATAGATAGATGGAAGTTGTATCCTCCAAACAAATGAATTAAATCATTATTTTAATATAAAGTCAGATTTAACAAGAGTTTCTTCAGGAAAAGTTCTCTAAGTAGATCTTTATCGATTTAATAATAATAAAAGAGTTCTCTTTTTAACTTCCCAGCACCTTCTGAAACCTTTCTTTCCTTTAACACACCAAACATGTTTGCTGTTTAAAACAGGGAAACTGGTTATCCATGAAATCATACCATCATTTTCCTTCATAAGCTCTTTGGTCTGGCTAATTTGGAGAAGTTCATTTCCCCCAACACACAGACTTGCTGTTTGGAGCAGGAGAGTTTTACTCAATTCATTATATTTCTTTGCCCGCTCTGGTTGGCTGAAAACTCTTGTTACTTCAGAGGAACAGTAGGTTTGCCTCAAAGTAGAAGTACCTCACAATGCAGGAAACGAGGCCACAGAACGGATTTTCCAGCTGTAATAACAAATCCGAGGGTTCTACCTTGGCGGAAACATGTTGGCACGCTGCCCCCCTTCACACTTGTATTCCTTTCAGACTTCCAATGCAAGTGTAAAGACTGAGGTGAATGGGGCTGCTCATGGCGGCCCCGTCTCTCTGTCTGCCTTTCCCCGTGTTGCTCTGAGCCAAATCTGCAGGCGAGATGAATCACCTGTTCCAGACAGCCGCCGCCCAGAACTCGGCAGCAGAGTTAGCTTTACTTAATGTGCTGCTTGGGAAGGATGGAAGAAAAAGGGCACCTTGTTTCTTAACAAGGACTTGAAATGCCATTCATTTAACAAACGCTGTTGAATACAGACTATGGAACTGTACCGTGGCCCTTATGCTTTTAAAACTTGTTGGAGCGGGAGACATTGCAGGAGAGGGCAGGGCAGGACTTTAGTTCTTACGGTGTATTTTGGGATTTGAGATTATTGTCCTTTGCCAGACTAGATAATTAAGGACAAAAGCCTATTCTCACCTCTGCCTTACTCTTTTCAGGCAGGTAAATGTCGTTTTTCTTTCTCCTCTTCAAATGGCTCTTACTGGGATTTGGCCTAGTTTTGTCAGTAGCAATTTAGATTTATAGCCAGAAAAGCTGATATGTGTGATTTGGCCATTTTTCCCATGACTAATTTCTCTTGTTTTATAACGCTGTCACACACTCAGAGAGTCATGGCTCTATTCATTTTAAACAATTGCTTGTTACATCTGGCTTTAGTCAGGGGAAGATCTGCCCCGCTTGGCTAATATATCATAGAATCAGACAGCCGCCTCAGTGACATGGAAACAGGATAATGGGCTATCAATATTTTAGCTTCCTCTCTACCTCGCTTTACATTCCCCCTCCTGCCTGCTGTATTTGCTGAAGTGTTCTCTAATTCTGCCTCTGTATTTTAGCCACGTGTGCTCATATGTGAAAAGCATCATTGAATTTATTTCAGCCAATTGTTTTACTTACCCAAGTAAAATTCCAATTTAACGAGCTCTCTGGAGTTTCCAAAATGTTTTATTGTGACACATTAAATGATAATGTATATACTGTCTGCTAATTGGGCCTGATGATGAAAGTAAATGTCCAGCCCCTCTTTGTTAATCAATAAGCACATATAAAAGTCTCTTGAGGGCCAGCCCCTGTGGCCTAGTGAAGTTCAGCACGCTCCGCTTCAGCAGCCCAGGTTCGGATCCCAGGCGTGGACTTATACTGCTCTATTAGCGGCCATACTGTGTTGGCGGCCCACAGCCCACATACTAAAAAAAAGGATGAAGATTGGCAGGGATGTTAGCTCAGGGCAAATCTTCTTCAGCCAAAAAAAAAGTCTCTTGAACCTCGTGAGAACCCCTGCTGGCATATATGGTGTCTTTGGGAGAATTGGAAAAAGGCGTCCCCTCTGGGCAGACATTGCAAAAGGTATCCACTCTGGGCAGAGCAAGTAGACAAGAAGGTACCCCTTCCTCCAAGGGAGCTTCAGTCCGTTTGGCTGGTGGAGTGGGAGCTGGTGCTGGCCCCCGTTCTCTCTCCGCCTTGACCGTGTGCAGGCGCCCTGCGCCTCGGACCGGAAGGCGGGTAACAGCCTTCTGTTCTGCCTCTCTCCCTTCCTGCCTTCAAACCATGGGGCTCTTCTTGTTTTGTGTTTTGATTTGATGGGAGTTAAATCATTTTGATGATACTGATATAGGAGAAGGAGGGTCAAAGAATTACTATTTAATTTTAGGATAAACAAAGAGAAATAACCTCGGTGACAGTTCAATACAGCTTTCCCTTTCCAGTATGTAATGTTAGTAAGTACATCGCAGACTCTTTCATTAAAGAGAAAACGCATTTCTTGAACGACAATCCAAAGGATCAAGGTTTGTTCATTTAAAAGAATTCATTGTAACTTTATTATCAAATGACTGCTTCTATGGCCTGCGGGAATATGTGGTATATAAAATGAAACTTTTCTGGTGTATGTTATATCTTATCATACACTAAGAATGACATAATTAAGTAACCATTCTGTTTTCTGCTTTAAAGTATCAGAAGCTGGTACCTTGCCATGAAAAAAGCATTACATGCTCCTCCCCTCCCCTACAAACAGGAAAGGAATGTAGAGTAAAACTGAGGGCTTTTTTCCTCTTCTGATTCCAGGTGAAGTGTTCCACATCACTGGTCCCAATAAATTCACCTTTGAGGAGGCCAAAAAAGAGTGTGCAAACCAGCACGCCCAGCTGGCGACGGTTGGGGAGCTGCAGGCAGCGTGGAGGAACGGCTTCGACCAGTGCGATTACGGGTGGCTGTTGGACGCCAGCGTTCGCCACCCTGTGACTGTGGCCAGGGCCCAGTGTGGAGGTGGTTTACTTGGGGTGAGAACCCTGTATCGTTTTGAGAACCAGACAGGCTTCCCTCCCCCTGATAGCAGATTTGATGCCTACTGCTTTAAACGTAAGTGTTTAATACCTTTTTAAAAATTTCAGATTAAAAAAAAATACTTCGAAGGCATGCATTGATGTTCAACTAGCCGTTGGAATGGATTCCGTGTCGTGCAGTGTGTGCACGGTGTGGAAACAGTTCAGTGACTTTCAAAAGCCAGCAAACGGAACAGCATTGATATGGTTAAAACAATGGGAAGTTTGACAAATGGTTTTTGAAAGGGGATGAGAAAATGTCAGGTTAAGATCTTAACTGTGCCCCATTGCACCTAGAACCACAGAAGATCTTTCTGAGTAGTTACTTTATATTAACTACAGTCCTTAAATGCAATTAGATTGTTGGTGCTATGATGCTGAGGCCAACTGGGGCAGAGGTGAGTCCTTGAATTCTGTTTATTTTGTCGTTGTTTGATATCACTCTTTCTTTCAAATGGCGGAGAATTTAAATTTCAGTAATTGCAGGTGAGTACTTGGAGCTAATGTGGATAATCATAATGTTCAATTAATACCCAAAAACGAGCCGTGCTATCAATAGAAATCTCCATTTATCTCATTTTATTTCAAGTAATGGAAACATGTGCCTTCTAGTGATTAATTCTCTAGTATCATATTGAAGTACAATGTATGTCCTTTGCAAGGTGTAACATATTGACTATCTTCGGTAGGTTTACTCCTTAAAATTGGTTTTAAGTAACATTTCTCAACATTCATGATATAATTATTTTAATTTTTCAGATGTCCTTAAATTATTTTAACAATGGTAGTCACAATATAATATCATGCTTGTAGAATGCTAAATTAAACACTCACGTAATCCACCGTTTCATTGTGATATTTACTGTAGGGTCTGCATTGTGCCAGCTAAACAAAGATCTTCTACAATTTTTGGTAATCTTAAGTATGTTCAAGATAGAGCCATGTTATATCAAAATATAATAAGATTTTTTTGCTAAGTTTCCAATATTATCTTGTTATAACAATATGTAACTAAAATGAGTAGAAAATATACTAGCTAATTATGTAACTGGTTTCTAAAGTGAAATCTGTGTATTCTCCACCAACCAAAAAGACACAGCGCTGGGATGTCTGAGTAGCCAGCAGAATAGATGTTAGTGCAAGAGACGGGTGTAATTTCACATGCTGCAGTCTCCCAGCTAAGATGCCTCTGCTTGGATCTCCTCTCATGGACTCAACTTTGTGAGTGTTAAAGCCACATGTTGTGTATCAGCGTGATACAAATTGGCCACAAAAAGCCATTGAAAATATTAGCTTTTGTTCCTAGGTCCTGAAACAACACAAAAAGTCTTCCTTAATCATTTTCAGGAAAACAAACAAAAACAACAATAATAACAAAACTTTATCCCTAAAAGCAGAAAGATATACATTACTTTAAGCCACACTCTCATAACAGTGATTTTCAAGTAGTTCAATCTCTAAAATCAGTTTTATGTTAAGTAACTGATATGATGATTAAGGAAATAAAATCAAATTTTAGTGTGTGTGTGTGGAGGAAGGGGTCAGAGAGGTTAAATTAGGGAAGAAGTAGAATTATCCAGCTTGACTATCTTGCTTGATTATATTTTCTTGTGCTTATAAAACTGGCACTTTTAAGCTAAAAAAACTTTTAAAACTAGAAAACTTTTAAACAACTTCTTGTTTTCTCCCTGAGGGTAAAATTTAAACTAAAGCCTGTTTGTAGCCACAAAGAATTCATCCTGATGTGTTTTAAATTGTTTATTTAAATGAGAAATTCACATGAGTGTATGAAATAACAGGTACTTAGATTCAAATAGAATAACCACCTACTAAAAATCTACATAAAATTTGAAAAAAGTTTGGGTCCATTTTTTTCTCCCTAATTCATTTGAATCTATGTAACTTGGATATATATAACTTGCAAATAAAATGGATTCAAATTTGGGGTTTTTTCCCACCTAAGCTAAAGGCTAGATTCTTGTTTATTTCTTCCCTACCTAAAACCCTACCATATTCAAAATTTATTCAGCACATAAAAGGTTAAGAAAATTTAGTCCTACATAAAAGCCTTCCTTAAACCACACACAATGCCAACAGTCTCCCCAAATTTCTAATTCATTTTTCAAGGATTCTTTTAATATAATTTTTTAAGAATTTGAAAATATTCGCAAAATGACTTAACTGCTGTCCACTTTTCCCTCATAATTGAGTAGTGACTAAATTCTGTAGGGTAAAGTTGGTAAGAGTTGTGACCTTAACAATAGTTCCAAAAGTGATTTCAGAGATGTGCAGCTGGTTGGTTAAGTAGAGAAATTTAGAAAGATAACCATATTTTTCTCATTTGCTTTTACCAAATGTAGCAAGTGTGTTTAAAGCCACTTCTTGGTGATCGAACAATACCAAATCTCACTTTGCTCTAATTCTCTTTTCCTTCTAAAATCACTGAATAGAACATTAACAATGGCTGATGATAAATATAATCAGAATCTAGTCTTGTCAAATAGATTTGAAAAACAAGTAAATTCGTGTCTTTGTGAAATAAAGTTTTCCTGTATATTTTCCATTGATGATTAAACCAAACTGAGCACTTTTAATTTTTCTTTGACCTGGGGGTTAAGCAAGTTTTGTGAAATAGAGTCATGTGGGGTTCTGAAAGATCACCCATTCATCCCCAAATTTAAGTGAACCCATACAGTGCAAGACTCATGATAATCTCTCGTTTAATGTTATTAATGATCTCCATGAGAAGGAGATAGGGAATGTTTCCTAGAAAACCCATTCTAATATCCTATTACCATCATTCTCAGATAGTTTTTCCAATTATCTAAATCCATTGCATTAGAATTTGAGCCCATTTTTCCTTTTTAAGTTGGAGACCAAAATCTAAATCACAGCCATTTCTGTTATTGAACACAATTGTTCAGTTGTCCCTCGGCGTCTTGCTCAACTGAAACAATTTCCTTGTTTTGAAATTTCAATTTCTAAGCTTCTAAGTAAGATCTTTGTGATCTTGCTTTGAACTCTCACTATTTTTCACATCCCTCTGTTTAATTAAGCTTGAAACTAGAACTAGTGGTCTAAAAAAGGTTAAATAAGGTACCCACCTCTTCATATACTATCTTTCTTACGTATCTGTTCACTTTTATTTACTTATTTTTTGTTTACTTTTAAAATTGGCCTGCCTTTCTAATCTATGGTTAGTTTATTATCTTTTTTGTGTCCTACATCAGAATCTAACTATAGGTGCCAAAACTAATCCTTCTCTAATTGGTATTTTAAAAATGTTTTCAGTTTATTAAATTTGAATCTGTTAGCATTCAATCACTCATAAAACTTAAAAAAAATAGTTTGAATTTTAATCTCATTGTTTCAGCCTTTACTCTTTCCCCAATTATGGACCCAGAATCAACTTATTGCATATCTGCTATATTTGTAAATTCCCATATTTACAGTTATTTATATATAAAAATGTAATATAGAAGAACTAGTTTGAAATTAGTCATTTGCATATAGTGTAGGAAGTATGGATATGTGTTAAATCAACCATCGTGCTGCTAATAGGGTTTTTATACTTTATTAGGAAAATCTGCCTCATGTCTCACAACAGAAGCACAGAGAAGGTAGTCCATAGGACATAGAATACCATAAGTACAGTGATGTGAAACATCTGTGTGGCAGACAGCTGCAAAGGTTGGAAGGGAGATTTGTGGGAAAAGAAGCATGCTGATTTCTGTTGGCTTCCTCAGTAATGAAGTTGAAGGCACATTGGTAGTTTTCCAAGATAAAACTTCTCCGTGTGAATGCTCCTTCTGGAGGGACACTTTTAGAATAATCTGGAGTTGTGTTTTTACCTTTATAATAGTCATCATTAATGCAGTGGCATTTATTCTTAAGATATCTCTTTGTAGATATTTGTGTTTTTAAAAATTTTTTCCTTTCTTGGGAATGGTTGAAACAAACAGCATAGATGATCAGATATACTGAGTTAGGATGGAAATCAGCTGTTAAGTTGAGGAAAAATCCACCCAACCCCAAAAGGAAGTCTGAGGTTTTTCATTCCAAATAGTAGAATTAGTTAATTATAAACAGACTTTTGAACGGGGCTCTAAAATTATTGAAAACCCTTGTTTTCGAAAACAAAGTCACATAAATCCTGGCTTTGTGAAGGAGGTTCTGAGACACACTGCTGTCACTTCACTGCGCTCCAGGACTAGAGAAAGGCAGCACCAAATGGTATAGTTGTGATTGACAATGACATATAGTTATTTAGTTCTTTAAATCTGAGTCCTTCATTTTTAAAACACTATAAAGATTTTCCTGTAGCATTGTGGAAAGCTGCCAGCATAGAACTTGGGTTGGAACCTGACTCCAGGCCCTCGGTTTGCACCCTAATGCAGTATCACCTCTTTTGAGTTAGTTAGTTTCATCAGCCATGGAAATACTCAGAGGGAAAAAGCAAAATTAGCTTTTTTGTTGTTATTAATAATAATATGATTAAATTTTCTCTAATGTGCAGTGCGCTAAGTGTTTATATTATGTTTCCATGGGAACTTTCCCTGTATGTACATTTTACCATTTCCCCAAAGAATGCAGTTATAAGACAAACATGAAATTTGGCAGTTAAATGAGGTAACGGTTATGGAATTTCAGAGGATAGAGAATTGAATTAAAATAAAAATAGTCAACCACACTTTGGTTCCATAAGTTGTTCATGTCAATCAAAATAGACCAAAGCTTCTTCCAGAAAATGAATGCAGAAAAACCTTTTCTTTAAAAAAGGAGAAAAAGGTTGTTTAACATGTTTTTGAAGAGTCCAACTCTTTTTGTTGTTGTTGTTTAGTTTTGTTTTAATATAAAAGGATAAATAGTGACTTTAAAGACTATTTAAGTACACAGCAATGTAAATGGCCACTAAGTTTTCATTGTAAAAATTAATGAATCTAGACTTTAAAATGGTCTGAGGAATGACCACAGCTAATAACAGTTCATACCAGACCAAAAATAAGGAACCTATTACAGCCCTAATCTGATTTACAACAAAATCACATCATTTTATCATTAAGGGTTTTTTTAATAGATTTTATTTTTTGGAGCAGTTTTAAGTTCACAGCAAAATTGAGGGGGAAGGTAGAGATTTCTCATATACCCCCTGCCCCTACTCATGCGTAGCCTCTGCCACTATCAACATCTCCCACCAGAGTGGTACATTTGTTACAACTGATAAACCCACGTCGACAGATCATCGTCACTCAAAGTCCATAGTTTACATAGGGTTCACTCTTTGTGTTGTATATCATGTGTTGGACAAATGTAGAATGGCATGTTATTTACCAGTCTAGAATCACACAGAGCAATTTCCTGCCCTAATATCATTAAGTTTTGACAGAGTAGATGGAGCTCAAAAGTACCCAATTTTGTTTTCCAAGGACTCCTGTTTTGGGATTATCAAGAGCAAGACACAAGATATTATAGATACTACAGATATTACGACTCTTCTCAGGGGAACAGACATTACCCATACAACTAGTTTTAAATCATACAGGATATAGCAAAACAACCACTACAGGTTTTCTCAGAACAGTTCCTTCTGAGCTTACTGGCAACTAGATTTTGATTTTTGAAAATCTAATTAAAAAAAAAAATCTTTATGTGGTAAGCCACTGCATTTTCCCTATGTTGAGAAGGAATCTTGTATACAACACTGCCAATTTTATACACAATTTGAATTTTGTTAAACAGGCCAGGCCATTCTCTGTTAATCTGGAGGCATTATAACGTTGCATTTTATGATGACATGTTACTTTTTATTGCTTGAGCCCATTCTTTCTGATGCTCAGGGTTGTTTCCAATGATTTGTAATTATGGACCTAAAATACATCATGTGGGTACTTGACTTCCTGTTCTCTGTTTGCATTTCATGCTAAAGTAAGCCTGGAACCAAGACCCTTAAGAATTACAAACATGGTGTGTAGAACATAGAACAAAAGGTAGAACTGCAACAAAAGCCAAGTAGCCTCTGCTGGAAACGTTTTATTGTTTATTAGAAACAAGGCTACACTACAGAGTTGAAAGGAAGATGAAAACAAGTGTCTCAACACCTGGAATCAAGTGAAGAGTGGTATTAAAAAGTTTCATATCCTGTTTTGTCGAAACTCTCTGCATTATGGACAATGTAACCATTTATACGTAACTTGGGGACATTTGATGTGGCTTTTTTATTGTTTTGCAATCTGAGGCACTCCCTCTCCCCTGAGACACTATGCAGCTTGAGGAGGGAGAAAGCTGGAGGCCGGGGAAAGAAGCCTCCAGAATAGCAGAGCTAAGTTCTCCTGCTAGGTTTCGAGTTGCTGCTGTAGTTTCTGATAACCTATCTACTGTTTCCAAATTCTGCATTTATATATTTTTCGGACTTCTCCTTATCTTAAAACTACATAATATTCATTTTCCTTAGCCAAGAACAGTCATTCATACCTATGGGTAAAAGCAGTGATAACCTTTATGATATAAAACAGGTGATCAACTTGTGACTATTAAATGTTCAATTGTCTGTCTTTGGGTTAATCTAAGTATAATCTTTAGACTCCTCTCCATCACAAGGCACTTTTGGGTCACCCCAAAATACACAGCAGCAGTTAACAAACACTGGACGTACAACTTTTTATTAGTAACTTGTCTAATCAACTCTTTGAAATTATTTTTCTAGCTAAACAGAATATATCAGAGGCTACAACCATCGAACTGAATATCCTTGCAGAAACTGTATCACCCAGTTTATCTGAAGAACTGCAAATGGTACCTGACAGAACTACACCAATCGCCCCATTAATCACCGAATTACCTGTTATTACAACAAAGTTCCCTCCTGTGGGAAATATAGTCCATTTTGAACAGAAAGCCACAGTTCAATCTCAAGCTGTCACACACAGATTAGTCACTGAGTCACCCACACCTGCTGGGAGTACCAAGAAGCCTGGGGATATGGACTATTCCTCACCTTCAGCTTCAGGACCACTTGGAAAGCCAGACATATCTCAAGTTAGGGAAGAAGCGCCCCAAAGTACAACTGTCATCTCCCCTCCTACTGCTGATTCATGGGATGGTGTCACGGAAGATATACAAACGCAAGAATCAGTTATACAAATTGAACAAATAGAAGTGGGTCCGTTGGTAACATCTATGGAAATCTCAAAGCACATTCCTTCCAAGGAATTCTCTGTAACTGAAACACCGTTTGTATCTACAACAATGACCCTGGAATCCAAAACTGAAAAGAAAACAGTAAGCACTATTTCTGAACCAGTGACCACAAGCCGCTATGGATTCACCTTGGGAAAAGCTGATGGTGAAGACAGAACATTTACAGCTAGATCTGGTCAGAGCACCAAGGTCTTTAGCCAAATACCTGAAGTCATTACAGTGTCAAAGACTTCAGAAGACATCACCCCCACTCAACTAGAAGACGCAGAGTGGGTCTCAGCATCGACACTTGTTTTACCTGTAACTATGCCTGACGGTGACGAATCATCCATGGATGGCTGGGAAGAGAAACAAACTAATGGTAGGATGACTAAAGATTTTTTTGGCCAGAATGTGTCCACCACACCTTTCCCACCACAGCGTCATACAGAAGTAGAATTGTTTCCTTATTCTGGTGATAAAAGATTAGTTGAGGGAATATCCACAGTTATTTTTCCCTCTCCACAAATAGAAATGACGCAAGAAGGAGAAAGAACAGAAACACTAAGACCAGAGATGAGAACAGATACTTATACTGCTGATGAAATACAGGAAAAGATCACCAAATATCCATTTGTAAGAAAAATAGAGGAAGAAGGCTTCTCTGGAATGAAGTTCCCTACAGCTTCTTCAGAGCAAATTCATCTTACAGAGTCTTCCGTGGAAATGACCAAATCTTTTGATTCCCCAGCACTGATAACAACAAAGCTAAGTGTGGCACCAACAGAGGCAAGAGATGTGGAGGAAGACTTTACGACAACTCGGGTTGGATTGGAAACAAATGGCTATCAAGATACTACAAAGTATGACGAGGGTATTACAACAGTGCATTTGACCCACAGCACTTTAAATGTGGAGGTGGTCACTGTAACAAAATGGTCATGGGATGAAGATAATATAACATCAAGGCCTTTATCGTCCACAGAACATGCAGGCTCTCCAAAATTGCCCCCTGCCTTACTCCCCACTATGGGAGTGAGTGGAAAGGATAAAGACATCCCAAGTTTCACTGAAGATGGAGGAGATGAATTTCCTCTTATTCCAGGGAGTACTCAAAAGCCATTAGAGGAGTTTACTGAGGAAGACACAACAGACCGTGGCAAATTCACAGTTAGATTTCAGCCAACTACATCAACTGGTATTGCAGAAAAGTCAACTTTGAGAGATTCCACAACTGAAGAAAGAGGTTCACCTATCGCAAGCACAGAAGGCCGTGTTGTTTACGCAACCATAGAAGGAAGTGCTTTGGATGAAGGAGAAGACGTGGATGTCTCTAAGCCTGTATCAACTGTCCCCCAATTTGCACATACTTCAGATGTAGAGGGATCAGCATTTGTTAATTATAGTAGCACCCAGGAGCCTACTACTTATGTAGACACTTCCCATACGATTCCTCTTTCCATAATTCCCAAGACAGAATGGGGAGTGTTGGTACCTTCTGTTCCATCAGAAGGTGAAGTTCTAGGTGAACCCTCCGAAGACATACATGTCATTGATCAGACTCCCCTTGGAGCAACTATTTCTCCTGAAACTATAAGAACAACCACAGACATCACACAGGGAACAACTCAGGAAGAATTCCCTTGGAAAGAACAGGCTCCAGAGAAACCCATTCCTGCTCTCAGTTCTACAGTTGGCACAGCCAAGGAGGCAACAACATCTTTGGATGAACAAGAGAGTGATGGGTCAGCATATACAGTCTCTGAAGACATATTGGTGACAGGTTCTGAGAGAGTCCCAGTTTTGGAAACAACTCCAGTTGGAAAAATTGAGCACAGTATGTCTTATCCACCTGGTGCTGTCACTGAACACAAAGTGAAAACAGATGAAGTGGTAACACCAAGCATGGGGCCAAAGATGTCTTTAAGTCCAGGGCCTGAACAAAAATATGAAACAGAAGGTACCAGTCCAAGGGAATTTGTATCACCTTTCAGCACTGCTGTTACCCAGCTTATAGAGGAAACTACTACTGAGAAAAGAGAGAAAACATCCCTAGATTATATTGATTTAGGCTCAGGATTATTTGAAATGCCCAAAGCCACAGAACTTCCAGAATTTTCAACAATTAAAGCCACAGTTCCCAGTGATATCACTGCTGCCTTCAGTTCAGTAGACAGACTTCAAACAACCTCAGCATCCACTGAGAAACCGCCTCTCATCGACAGGGAACCAGGAGAAGAAACAACCAGTGACATGGTCATCATTGGAGAATCAACATCTCGTGTTCTTCCCACAACCCTTGAGGATAGCATAGTGAAGGAAACGGAAACCGATATTGATAGAGAGTATTTCACAACTTCAAGTACTCCTTCTGCTACACAGCCAACGAGACCACACACTGTGGAAGGCCAAGAGGCCTTCAGACCTCAGGCACTTTCCACTCCAGAACCCCCCGCAGAGACAAAATTCCGCCCTGACATAAATGTTTATATTATTGAGGTCAGAGAAAACAAGACAGGTAAGTCTTTCCTTTCTAGACATACCAGTCAAGGCAATCAGCATTTTATCTTGAAAATTACTTTTGGAAAAAAAAAATCAACATACCAAATGCTGCCATTAGAAGATAACTGGAGTGTGAAAAAATTCTGTGTTTTAGTTTCATATATTTGTACAAGAATTGGAAGAATATGTTAAACAATTTGGAAGAATGTTAGATAACGATTTTATTTTAAAATTCGTGAGAAGCCCTGCTTTGTCATCTAATATAACCAAATCATCACTGTTACGTCACTTCAGAACATGCAGAACAAAGTGTTTTAATTTCAGTGTCTTTCCATGCATTACTACTCCAGTGTAGTACTAGACTGTGTTAACATTCCATTGGTCTTTAACTATTAACCTTCAGTAATTACATTGTGGACAGCTAAAACCCTATTGCACATCCCTACGGCTGATAGAATGACATGTAAAGGTTTGCTTTGGTTTTCCTGTTCCAGGAGTTTACAGGTTTATTATATGGACTTCTGGGGTGGGCAATAAGTGTGTAGTTTAAATGTTATTTTAGTGTAAGTTTAACATATTTTTAAGCTATTTTCCTTGGATATTTTAATGAAGCTTTAACTATTAGAAAAAATATTATCTAGCTCAGTTCTGGGAAATGCTATACTTCATTGTATCAAAAATAATTTCAGAAGATGGATATGTCAGCATTACCTCTTTCCCTAAAAACGAGGCTGTAATGTGATTTATTTTATGATTTAATTGTTTTATCTCTAGGAATATTTGTGATGCCTTCTATTCTGTTCAAACATTTTATTTATCTCTCTGGCGAAATTCTTAAAAGCTGTTTCTTTACATTGAATAATACCTGCAATTTTCATTACCAAACATGACTTATTCCTTCCAAAGGTGAGACCACACCATCTTTGAAGTGTGGTAAGCTGAGCAGAGAACACGTAGTCTATTCAGCTCTATAGATCAGTTCAGGTTTATTTGTCTCTTTTTAATTGAGAAGTTAAGATCATTGATTTTCTAGTTTTCATATGAGAACTAAAAGAATAAGTATTCATTTTTCCTTGACCTGGCTCTGAGAAGTCAGGCTAGAAGAATGTTGTTAGCAGGTTTTTCTCTTACTTGGAACACTCCACTCAGGGTGCCATTTTTCTTCAAGAGCGGTGCTGTCCTCATTAGAGGGCTCAGAGGAGCACCTGTTGAAAGCAAACAGGTAGCTTTATTGCCAAGTCAGCTGGTTTCCTGCTGGGTAGGTGGAAACTTCACTTCTATAGGCTTCTGCTATCAAGAGTTCTCTCAGTGTGAAAGCTCTTGCGGGGCAGTGAATGCTGGAGAAGGGACTGTGTTCGAGGATATTGAAGTTAGTCTCCACTTTCCAGTGCAGCTGAAAGAGGCCAGGGTTGGAGCATTATTTTCCTGCTAATGATGCTGTTTCTTAGACATCATAACATGTTTCCTTTCTCTTACATTCCTTTTCTGCCTCTTGGAACTGGAGTCGGAGAGAGAAGACGAGTTGCTGAGGAGTGGGAATGAGGATTGGTATTAGTAGGGCTATGAAAAGGAAAGCACAGAATTGAAGAGAAGCGAAAAGGAATTACTACTAACACTTAATTTGAGAATTGTTAAATTTCTTGAATGACTGATTATGCAGAAGTTTTTCCCAATTTAGATTAATTTCTTGTTAGTGTAGATACTAAGTTGAATCAAATAATAGAGAAAACAGTAAAAAATGTTCTGCTTTCAAAAACTCTTCTAAATGGGAAACTGTGTGTTAAGGTTAGGGTGATCAAATTACAAAATGGAAAAAGTGAAACTCGATCTCCCTGGAAGAATTGGCAGTCATCAGAAAAAAAAAAAAATCTAAGTTTATAAATGGTTACTCAAATGGAGGGTCTGAGTAACCTAACCCAGAAACCATTTATACAAAGGTGCTTATTTATATTTGAGTTGTGAATTTAATTCAGCTGGGGCTGGCAGACATGACTAGGTGTTTCCTCTTCGTTCTTCCACTTTTAAAACATGGGACCATGATTTGCCTTCAAACTACTTTTTGTTCAGCGTGGTAACAGGGGTCTCTGTGGAAAGGGAATAGTTGGTTATCTTCATCAGGAAGGGATTTTGGTGGGGGGGGGGTGGATAGAGCATGCATCCATCTAGTCCCCTCCCTCCATCTCTCTCTCTCTCTTTTATCTATCATTTTTGTGTGCTATATATATGCCTTTCTCCTTAAGACTAAAAGCATTGTTTATTGTCTTGATAAGACAATGAGGTTTACTCAGATCCAACTGCTTACTTTTCCTAATTTTGTTTTCTATGAGAAATTTAATTTTTCAAGCATTTTGAACTTCGACTAGGGAAAACTCTAAAGCAGATGTTAAATTAATGAGTTCTAAGGCGGGTGTACGTTAGTAAGGAAAAATACGTCTGCCTGGAAAACCAACCTTTTTGTGTATTAAGGCACATTTTTCCACACTGGAAAATCCTGGGTACATGTATGAACTTGTATAAATCTATTCACAAACATGGAATCGACCCCAACACATACCGTATATCCGAGTAGGCAAAAATCCCACCCATGCTACACTAAACCAAGGCATTCATAATTTTTTTGCTGCACTCAGCCAGTCATATAAATCTTGATTTTTTTTTTACTGCTATGAAACAAAACATGCTACTCAGGATACGTTTATGTTGTATTTGCTCATATAGGTCTTAATAGCAATGTAGGGTGCTGTTGCTGGAGGGCAACTGTAGTTAGCAGTTAAAAAATCTGAAGGAACTTTTCAGCTCATAAAACTTTTATGAGCTGAAAAATGCTATGGGGTGTGTTTAACAGTGGTTCAGGGGATACTGAAAACATGACTCCTGTCTATTTCAGGAGTAATTTGCACACCTGCATTTCGAAAAATTATTGAAAGGTTTTCTTTGTGGATGTGTATGAAGTCTATGGGGTTTAAAGGTGTAGGAAGAGTTCCTTCAATTCTGACCTCAAAAAAAGGAACGCTTCTTCTCTTAATCACCTGAAACGTCACAGGGTAGTGTGACAGAACTGTGAATGTTTTTAAAAACTGATGTACTGATATCTTTAAATCAAGGAATAATTTGGAAATATACAGATAATAAACACAAACGTTGTTATGCAAATGCTCATAGTTATAACCTTGAAACAGGTGGCTTATTAGTTTTTTTAAGACAAGTTCATGTATACCACATACTATTTGTCAGGCCGACTTGATGTTCTTTGACTTGTCAGGTGTTCTTTTTTGTTAGTTTT
Organism: Diceros bicornis minor; assembly: GCF_020826845.1. Taxonomy (NCBI): domain Eukaryota; kingdom Metazoa; phylum Chordata; class Mammalia; order Perissodactyla; family Rhinocerotidae; genus Diceros; species Diceros bicornis. The sequence goes on from NC_080740.1 coordinate 11,393,169, forward strand.
ATAATTTATATCTATCCAAATCTAAGTGTCAGGCAGATATAAAGCCAGTATTAAACTAAAATGATATAAATATTAAGATATTAATAAAATTATTAATGTAAAGATATTAAAGATTATTGAGATTTGGAGAAAGATAATTTTGGTCTCCAAATTAGAATTCATTTTGCTTGGTTTCCTTATTGAGAATTATGGTACCTTATTGCTTACATCATTCAGAAATGTCTCGTGTATGATTAATCTCTTCTGCATTTTTATTTGTGCATTTGAGAAATATACATAAAACTAAAGGTTTATTTTCTGAATATTATGGTGTTGAGGACAGCATAAAGAATAAGGGACGTTGACTCTGAGAACAAGAGATATCTGGGCAAATGCCAATATTTATATCATTGATTGCACAGTCATTTTTTTAAAAGTAATGTTTACACAGGATAGTCTCATATAATTTTTAAAATAACCTGTTTTTCATTTTTATAGAATTTATTATGTAGAAAAATTACTTTCAGATTTTTTATTATAGGATCAGATTCCTCTCTTCAAGTATACTCTTATTCAGGGCCTTCATATTTTGAGCAGATCAAAGAGTGGCTGTTCTGGTAAATGTTTGAGGAGGGAACTCAGGAGTCCCATTTTCTTGGGACCTCTCCTGCATCCCCTGTGGTAGTTTCTAGAACAATGTGTAACTCTGAGTACAGCTAGAGAGAAAATGAAATTATCTAGATAATTCAGAATAAAGCAGAAACAATTACTCATTCCTGAATGAATTGAATTTTTTAAGTAAAAACACTTTTAAAATTGTTCTGATTATCAATACCTTCATCTCGCTATAATGATCCACATTTATTAACATTTACCTTTCAATAACTTTGTATGATGCTGAATACAGCAAATTAAGCAAGTCTAGTTTCAATCTCATTGATGCTTATGTGTAATCAAGATAATCTCTGGTTACAGTGCAGAGTATCACATGCATGTGCAGAGGGAAATAATCCTAGATACTTTCAGACCACGTTTTACATATATTATTATGTTTAAACCTCAGAGATAATTTGGAAGACCACTAGGGAAGGTAGTGCAGATGGGAAAATGGAGGCCCAGTGGGTCTAACACTGTTGGTCCTGGTCTGGCAGTCTGGGCACTCCTGGGGGCAGTTTTGCAGTGAGATGATTCTCTCCCTCGATGAACTCAGGGAAGAGTCAGAGGATGATGACCCTCTATTGGCTCAGGTGCTGCCCTGTCCCTCAGTTTCTGGAAGAGCAAAGACTCTGGAAAGACTGGCTTCTCATTGGCAATCTATTGGTTTGTTAAGAGTAGATGACTTAGGTTTAGTTTGCTGTTAACATGGGGGGACTATGCATGCTATTCAGTTAACTGCCATGGCAAGAGAACAGCATGCTGAAATCGGTAGCCCTGGTTCTGGGCTGCTTCTTTCCTGCAGAATTTTGGAGCACATCTCTGAAAGTGGAGGAGGCTGTTGCCTGTACACATGAGTGGTTACCTTTGCTGGGCTGCAGCTGTGGCTCCCTGCCAGAGATGCACATTTTTTCTGCAGGGAATTGGGATGCCTTCTTGGCTGCACAAAGTCTAGAAAAGGATTGAGTTTTTCTTCTATTAGTCAAATAGTGAAAGGACAGAGAATGTCTATTTTCCCTTTGTCTCTGTAGTATGAAGAAAAAAATTGATCTTAATGTTTCTAAATTATTCGTGAGCTTAACACTACGCTGCAGACCAAAGACTACCTTTTTAAGAAGTCCTTCTAAGGAAAAGATTTTGTATGTACATACCACTCACATAGAGACACAAACACACATAGAATCTCAATTTTTAAAATGATCTATGAATGTTTTATTAACCCACTAACTTCGAGGAAAAATTTAAGAAATTGAAATTGTTTTCTTCACAGCTTGAGGTTTAAAAATAAAAGAGGTATTCCATGGATAGCTAACAGGAACTTTGTTATCTTCTTCCTAACATGAACTAATGCCTGTTCTTTCTGAAAATAGCATTTGCAATTACAACTTACCATTATCAAAACTACCACTGAGGTGTGGTGTTATCCAAAGATAAACACTACTTGGCTGTCATTGGCAGTGACCTCGAGAGACAGGCACACACTGTCTTCCAGACAGTGCAGTCAATCAAGGGTTATCTTCAGGTAAAGCTACACCATGCCTAGTCCTTCGACAGATAGTCAAAGGGGCACAAAATAAACGTAAACCGTAGGCTTTGCTACCGAATACTTTAAATGAGTTTTGAGGAGGCAATATTAACACAGTCAAATATAATTGCAGTACAGAAACACACAATTACACACAAGGTAGTGTGGTACTGACTGTGAATGGCAGATGAGGTCAGGAAAGGAAGGAATCAGTGAAGGCAAGGAAGCCAGAGAATATTTCATGAGAAGGAAGAGACTTATGTTGCTCCTTGTTAGATGGGTAGATCAAAAACAAATTACTGCAAACCAGTTATTTGTCTATTGCTTTCCAACAGCGGCTTGCCAGTGTGGTTAAGGAGCCCCAAGTACAATTAGGCATTTTTCTAAATAGGGCTGGGATGACAGAGAGGGCACAGCCTGCTTCAGAGGCTGAATGCCTTCTTAGGATTCACCTAGAAACCTATGCAAGTTCATGGAGACCAGAGATATTCAGTCCACTTCCTCCAGCAGGAGTGTTGTCATACTTCTCTGTTCTTCATAATTCATACTTTTTGATAAAGATAGCATCTTCTGTAGGTTTAACTTTTCAAAATATATTCCCATGAAGTATCATGGCTCAGAGTTACACTCTTGTAAAGTTAAATGGCATAAAACTACCTTTTGAAGAGTAGGCTGCACGCTCTAGATGGTGATTTGAAGGTTTACGACCTCTTAATTCAAGTGAAATCTGAATCAGTCATATTACAGCTGCAGGTGCTACAAGGGTGGGAGTCTAGAGTCAGTCTCTCCTTTGTTTATGTGCAATATGGACCCAGGAATTTCCTAATTTCTCTGTCAGAATTTTTTGCCAGTAAAATGGATGTAATAGCTATCATTGTATATAAAGAATTATATTTCCTAAACTTTGACCCATGCTCTTCTTCCAAATCACAGGGATTATGAAACAAGGAAGATGTACATATATATAGATTCAAACACTATATACATACATATACATACATACATATACACATATATGTATACACACCTATACATATAATATTCAAATACATTTTTCCCTGTTTATTCAATAATTAGTCAAATAATTACGACGCACTAGGTATTACACTAGAACTGGAGTTTTGAAGCACATGCTGTCTGTGATCTTCTGAATGGACATGGATGGACAGTCAGTTCACTCCATAGGATAAATGGAAGAGGCAGTTGATGTAGTGGAAAGAACCTTTGGAAACAGACCTGGGTTCGTTGTCGACACTGTTATTTGCAATATAATCTCTATAGGCCTGAGTTGTTAGAACATTAAAAATATATACTAATACTACAAACTCACCAGATTGCTTAAAGGGGAAAAGGATCTCTTCAAAGGCCTGCCAGTCACTGTGGGAGGCACATGGCACATTGAACCCTCCATGCCTGGCACACGGGAACGACTTTGGACAAATTAATCCTCTCAGCTTTAAGAATTATTTCATTCGGAACTTCTAAATGTAGGCAAATTTAGATTGTTTTGTAGTAAATAGGTAACAATTGAATTAACTTAGAATTCAAGATGATTTCTACCACAGAGACCCAAATATAATTATACTATAGTATCTGCTTGACTGCAAGAGCTTGTTAAAATTTAATCCTCTGGATTGTGTTTGTCTAGGGTGATGCCATTTTGGGTGCAAATCAGAAGCAGCTGCAGCCCTTATTTAAAATTTAAATATAGTATTGATTCTATGGTACCTAGGTGTAGAATTCATTAGCTTTCTTCTCTTTTTCATGTGTGAAAATTGGGCTTATGATTTTGATAACTGCCAATTAAATTTTTTTTCCAAAGAAAATGATCTTTTTACAAATTCTTTATAAATTTTTCCAGGTACTGGGCCTAGCCTCTTGAATATTCATAGAATGCATGGGCATTCCTGGCTGTCTTTTTGTTGTTGTCAAGGAAACCCCTCAGTTCTCTACACAGGGATTACATTCTTCTTTCTTAATAGCTCTTAGATCATTCATTTGTGCAATGAATAAAAAATGTATTCACGGGCCAGACAGTGTTCAGAACTTTTCTAGGGGGAGGGGCGTAGCTAAGGGGAGAGACGTGCCTGGTGAGAGGACCAACAAAGATAAAAGAAGAGAGAAAACAAGTGCTTTCTGAGGTTTTATTTTAATGAAGTAAAGCTGAAAATTTTATGTTTTCAAGAAGGCATTGCCAATTTTTGTCAGTTTACAAAATTTATAACATTATACCTCAGTGAGGCCAGTTTGTTGGGTACAAAAAGAAGACGTGGTTAATAAGTGGCTTCGTTGATAGAACCATTCCAAGAATGGGGGAGGAAGGGTAGTGATGTGTTTTGGTGAAAACTGTTGTATATTTTCTTCATTTGTATCAATGTATTTGAATTTTTTACAACATAATTGAGGCGATAGAAAATGTAAAACAGGGCATGATGTGGACAACTGAGAACCTCTTTTCTTGTATTAAAAAATGGTGTTTCTTAGAGATAGTGCCAGTATGTAGACTTTTTGCGTATGACTCAGGAGGGAAACCCTATCTATTGGCAAGACGGCTACAGTTATTCTTAAGAAGAGATTTCATTCTTTGGAGGAAAAGAAATTATTGTGAACCTTCTAAATACTTGCTAGAATTATTGGGGTAATGTATAAAGTATTTGTCCATAAATAATTTAAAGTCTAAGTAGGAGATTTTAAACTCGAAGGAAAGAATCTCTGGAGTGAGAGGAAAAGTTTAGTGGTATTTCAGCATGTATGTCTATGAAAATTTGTCGTACTGTGTCACGGTATTATACCGAGACTTGCTTGCACACGTGGATAACCAGTACACGCTACCTTCACTGGCTTCTATGACTTGATCTCTTGGCTTTGTAGCACAGTATTCCTGGTTTCTCACAGGGCGATTTAGTTGCTTTGGCCATACGCTGTGTAGAGTAGGTTTCCAAAGGTTTTGGTTTTTCTAAGTTGAGAAAGGGAAAATACGCTAATGTATATTTCAGGAGAGTAAAACAAAAGATAGTATAATTATCATTTCACTGTGCTGAAATCTTACCTTGCCGTGATTTATAGAGGAGCCCGTCTTACTATCTGCAAATAGAACATTCTCTGCCCATCTCTTCACACTCACTCCCAGGAAATGTTTTAGAGGTTTGTTAGAATAAAGTCATCTAATCAAGCTACTGTGTGGCTGGGGAAAAGAAAAGAACACAACCTATAGCTTAGTTGGGAAGACAACTTGAAATAGTAAGCAGGAGAGTATATAATAGAGACTAATTGCTTGCTTTAGTAAAAGGAAAAATAGAGGTAATATGAAATAAGTTAATTTAAGTAGCATCTTTAGCAGGCAGAGTCTCAGAATTGGCCACACAGGAAACTCTGGCCTCTCATCCCCTCACTGAGCAACCACCCAGTTTACCTAGGAAGGCCCAGAACTGCACCAACCAGGCACCAGCCGGCTGACCAACCATGATGCCGTTCTGCGTGGGGTTTGAGAACCACCAGGGAAATGGCCCAGTGCCCACATTGCTTCTCACCCTGGCTGTGTATAAGAGTCACCAGAGAGCCACCAGATAAAAATATCCACTTCCCCATTCCCCACCAGACAACTTGAATCTGAATTTCTAGTGGTGGGACTCAGGCATTTGTATTTTTTGTTTCTTTTCTTAAATTTGCTTCATTTATTTATTTTTTATTATTAGGTAACTGTATTTTTAAAGGCACTTCATGTGATTTTGATGAACAGTGGGTATTGAACACTACTGGTACATTGAAGGCTTTCTGACTTGCATACAGCAGGCTGAAATACAGACATTCCTGGAGAAGGGGCCGCTGTAAGCTTCTGCTACTTTCAGCTGTATCTTACCAATTTTAAGGAGGAAAAGAATGTGTCTGATTCTGTCTCCCCTCAGTGAAATGGTGGCCTTTGATCATATTGTGGGAAGTATAGTTTTTGTCACAAATGGTAAATGAACCTTGGCATCTGTAAGTAAGAAAGAAAAGAGAATTAAAAATCATTGAAATATATGTTTTTAAAAGTTTCAGGAATAATTGTAATTGAATTAAAATGATAGTGAAGGGTGGAGAATATATCTTGAATTACCCAAAACTATATACCTCACTTTGCTGTACCCAAGTTACCTTCTCTCTATCATCATGGAAATTAAAAGGATGTGTGCTTATGTCTTAAGGAGTCTTTTGGCTATGCTGCCAAAGTGAGATTGTTCATTGTAAATTTACATTTGAGAAAAACAGTGATTACCACCCTGATATAAGCCTATATGGATTTCTGAATTCGGAAAGAAAATGAATGATAAAAGAATATTGAGACTGTGCCTGCACATCTAGATTATCTGGATTTTTCTATCCATAAGAGTTTTTAGTGTTTGAGTTATCTCTATGGTCCTTTAGTTTTATCTCAGAATTTCAGTTGTGATGGCAGCCAAAAAATAATTTGTTCAGTCCAAAATGCAAATCTTTCAAACGAAGTATCAAAGGAGTAGAATGTAAATGTTTCTGTTCTTGATGATAAATAACTGTGTAGACATTCTTCCAACTAAATTCTCAAAAGAGGGGCTAAGTGACCAGAGTATGAAGAGTATTTACCTGTTTACAGGATCACTTTACTTTAATTTTGGAATATAGAATTTAGTAAGGGAGGTAAGACAAAAATGTAAAAACAATTAGGGAATTTATAAATAAGAAACAATATGACATAAGTCCTATGGCATACAAATCTAAGATACAACCAGTGTGGGCTGAGGCGTTTTAGTGAAGATATGTTGGAGGACTGAGGGCTTTAGCTGGATCATTCCTAAATGCATGATGATGTTCAAAGGAGGATTTATGAAGCATTCCAAGTTGGGGACGGGAGGGTTCTTCTTGAACAAAAGTCTGAGATGCGAATATGGAGGATATGGCGACACGGGCATGGAGCTGGGGCCTCCATTGCAGAGATGCAGAGAATGATAACAGAGGACTGAAGGAAGAGGATAAATGTCGGGGTGGTTAATGGAGGTGTTGAAACACCTGTTGGAGAGGTCAGGAGGAAGAGATGACCGGAAACTACTCCTGACTTTTGAAGAAAGGAGTGGCATAATTAGAAATAAAACAGTATTTGGTAAAGTTTAGCTGAGTAGCTGTAATTGGGGTGGCTTAGAAAGGAAGTATTTATATTTATTTATGAGAGGCACTTGTACTTTAGTCAAAGCTTTTACCTAAATTTTAAATCCTTGATTCTGACCAAAGCATTTTTCTGGTGTTAGGATATAGGGAAATTATCTATCTATCTATCTATCTATCTATCATCTATCATCTATTTACAAAAGGCTTTGACAATATTAGAGAATGGAAATCAAAAAGATAATAAAAGTAGTGCCCTGTGGTTGGTTTTTGTTTATTTGTTCTACTTTTAAGGAAACATTTAGAAAAATAAATAATCTGGCTTGCTTCTTTTTCATATGGCTCTTTATCTTATTGTTCAGAAATGCTTGACGGTCCCCAAATTACTTGATTATGCTTTCCAGAAAAGCCATTGCTCTTTAAAAATGGGAAGTTACGAAGTGTCTTAGGCCTTTTCTATAAGCAAGAAGAGCCCACACTCAATGGCGTCTCCTTCAGCGTACTTAGCCCAGATGACTGTATCTAAACACATTCTTCCCACTTGAAGGAAGAGCGTTATTGGAGGATTATCTGAAGTTGGGAAAAGAGATGATTCCCATTTATCATCCCCATAACATGTCTGCCTCTTAAAAGTGAGGCCATCGGAAATTCTTATATTGTTTATACATATATATTACCCTTTCTGGGTGTAAAATTCATGAATTGAGAAATATCCAGCTCCCTGCTCAGCCAGAGGAGGTTGTCAGTGTAAGATAACATGCTTGGGTGGTGCACCAAATGAACCTTGGCCGATAGAGCTAATAGGGAGACATGGGTCACAGAATCCAATGTTGATCTCTCAACCTTTATTTTAATCGCTCTCATCTCCGGGGAGATTGAGTATTGGTATAAATATCACATGATTTTCAATTATTGAGATAATTAAGGATGCAAAAACATCTGACAAGATTTGGAGAGGATGTTTATATCTTGATTACTAATGCCAATTTTTTTTTTAACATCCTGAGTTGGCACCATTTTTAGTGTCTCAAATTTTGAAAATGTTGAGGAATTTAGGGTATCTGAGAGAATCTGGTTGAAATTCACATTAGGTGGTTTTCTTTGCTTCATAAAGTGCCAGTTAGCATTTTAATTTAATTAAGAACATATCAAGGTGAATGGAATTGAAGCATTTGTTTCTGTCTGGTTATTGGATCTATAGGTAGGTGTCAGAAAGCTTAGACATCTTAAAAAACTTCCAGCTTTATTTAAATTCTATAAGTATTTCTCAAGCACTTCAGTGTGGCTGTCTATTGTATTTTTAAAATAAGGAAACAAAATCCTTTTGTTGCACATTAAAATGAAATCTATTTTACTAAAGAAATGTGATCCTAATATATCTCTGCTGAGTAGATTGCTATACACTTATATTTAATCAAAAGCTCTTAAACTTAAACTGTAAAATTCCCTCAAGAGAACGTGAACTTTAGCCAGCTGCCTATGCATCTTAGCAACTATGGTTTTGTCTGAAAGACTTGTGCTATGTCTACAAAACCCTGCCATGAAGTACTTAAAAATACTTGGTGAATAATTTGAGGTCAGCTAGCAATAAAGCTTTGTGTGAAATGCCATTAAAAAATCTATTAACTATGGTACTAGTATATTCAAGTCAAGCTGTTAAAATACATTTGTATAAACATAGAAAAGATTATACATATGCTGTGTAGAATTCTGTGGTTTGACTCTTGAAATCCAAATAAAAGTTATATTATCTTTAGACTAAAACTCTAAAATAGAGCAGTCTTTTATAAGAACTTGTTCATCTAAGAGCTGGGAAAGTTAATTACTCCATTAGGTCGTACTCTTACCAAAATAGAGCAGATCACCATTTGGGAAGGAGATACCTGCTTTTGCAATAGCACAGATGTCCCCCCACCACACCCTACAAAGAAACTTTTCTGGTTTGCAATAATTATGGCTCTTGCAACTCTCTAATAACATGTGTGGTGGGTGGGGGTGGTGACAAGAAAAGAGGATGAAGAAGTAATTTCAGAGACTGCATGAACAAAGAGGAGCAAATAGGAATATGAGCGAGATGTAGGTGGCAGTGATGCAAGTATGGGTGGCAAGAAAGAATTCACCTCTCTACACTAGATACCACACAGCCCCCATGAAACTTTATAAGTATGGGAACAAACTAGCCACACTGAGAGAATAAAATGTAGGTTGATCTGTAGAGAATCTGTTGGCAGAAAAAATGAACTTCAAAGCCCCAGGCAATTAACATTTCCCTCACCCTCAAACGGATATTAAGAAATCCAATGAAACCATTTGGAAGTTGACATAACTTATTTCAACAATGAATATTAGTCACTTAATTGTGAGACTATTCTTTTTAGAAAAAGGAAACAAAATAATTTCAACTCTCGTTTTGTATCTTTGTTTTATTTAAGAATTCCCATTTAGTAGAACATTTTTGTAATATATTAAATGAGCACTTTTTAAAATATATCTTTTCTTCTCCTTCACTGTTTACTATGAGTGCTGGTAGTTCTTTGGTCATTGCCAGCTTCATGGTACAATGAAGAACATAAGATGAAACGGCTTGAAATGTTTCTATGTTTTCTACCATTCAGAAGGCAAGTCAGATCAGATACTTGGGAGGCAGATGGAAGAAGAAATCCTAATTTAAATGTAATGGTTGATACATTAGCCATATGTACACTCAACAAGTTTCCTTTTAAAATAGGGAGAAAACAGTTTTTAGTCAGGCAATTTCTCTAACTCATTGGCAAGAGCATTTGTTTCAGAGAGAGAGAGAGAGAAAGAGAGAGAGGGAGAGACTTGGTAGATGCCTATAGGTCTCTATAATGTTGGTAAGCAAGTGTCTGTCATAGAATCTGTTACATAACAGGTACTCAGTAAATTTTGTGCAATCACTTGTCTCCTGGGGAGATAATACGGTTAGGTGGCATTCATGGTTGTGGTAGTGAATTTAATTTTGCACGCAAAAACCAGTGTGAAGCTGAACTCTGTGGAGTATATGCAAAGGCCATCTCTCTGCTGTGTTTGTATTGCTGTGATTGAAATATTGTGATATTTATTTAGGTTAGAAAGTGAAATATACTGCATCTAACAATTGAGTCTTTTGGTGAAATATTCTGATATGATGGTTTAAAATGCTAAGAAAAGTCCTCATAGATTTATGAGCAATAAGAAATGTTAGAGTTCCTTATCTAAAGTGGAAAATGAACTAAAAAAATGTTATACTTTGTTCGTTGGAATCATAATTAGAGATATAAAGTGAATGCCAGAGTCTTTAATTAATTGAATTAGGTAGATTTACTAAGAGTTGGTAGTCAATGAAATAATTATATAAATTGTTGATTTACAGTTAGAGTTCTTTTTTTTTTCTTTCCTAGAAAAAATTTTTAAATTATTCATCTAAGTGAGCATCATGACCTGTCAGTTCCTTTGACACATTGGCATTTGATACACTGACATACCTTAGTGTCTTCTCTCTCTCTGCCTTTCTCCACCCCACTTATTTTTAGAGTGACCAAAATCATACCTGATGGAGCCTCCATCTATAATTATTCACTAAGAAGATCATGGGATATGTTTATATCAATTTTTTTTAAATAGTTATTTTTAAAATCAAGGAATTTATTTAGAAACTCATACAAATCTATAATAGCAGTGAGTGTTTTTAGCCTATTCCTGGCCTACGAGTTTATAAATAAACAATATCAAGCAGTTATTTCCTTATTTGTCTTTGTCTTTGGCTGGAGAAGCTTGGCTGAATGGTTAGAGTTATCTCCATTATTTATTGAAAGGCACAAAATGTGGTGGGGATTCTTTATATGCTTGATACAGACCCTTGTTTCTTCTTTAAAATTCTTTTTGTATTTAAATGAAAGATACTGTGTGAATTTAGCATCCGTGTGTGTAATACTGCTTAATGTGAACTCTAGTTTTATTTACACCTAATGAAACCTAGTCAAAAGAGTTGAATGTAAAACAAGAGTAAAAAAGTAATTTAAGATTGGCACATTTTTGAAGCTTCCATTAAATCTTATGAAGTTGTACAGAATTGTTTAACTGAATCTGGCTTGACTCAACTATATTCAAATAGTATTAGCAACGAGAGACTATTTAATTTGGTGATTAGATAAAATTATTGATGTGATATTTCAAGAGATTAATTTGTACAAAAGGCATTTAAGATGTATTCTCTCATTTATGTATATACACATTCGCATATATATTCTCTCACTTTCTTTTTTCATAGAGAAATTGTAGGCTTCACTGCACACCATATTAAAAGCTGTTATTATCTGAAGATTTTATTATTGTGTCCTCTTTTAAAACATATACACCATGAAGCACTATAAGATTATAGTAAGAACTTCAGTGATCTAATACTGAACCAACTTATTCTTTTAATTATATTTTTTTGGGAAAGTAAGGCATTTAGTCATTTTCTTAAGTTTGGCAATTAGGAGTAGTTGCAACGTCTGTGGCAGAAATCATCTGTATTTATTTTGTATTTTTATAATATACTAGAGTTATGCATTGATCTCACTTCTTTTATGGTAGAAATATTTTTTCATTCATTTGATACCCATAATGCTTTGTTTAGATAGTAGAAAGGCTGAATGTATGGGTGGAATGGGATGGAGGTATAAGAAATGAACTGTAACATGTGAAAGTCGATAAGCAAGGACATGTAGTTAGGGTCAGAGTAACCCAGCCCTACACAAATAGTATTTTACGGAGATGATACAGTGAAGATGCGATGGGATACAGAGTACAGTGAAGATGCGATGGGATACAGAGAAGAGTTTTCTTTTTGTTTTTATTAGAGTGAAAGGGATAAATATAAATATATGTCTTCTAGTTACATAAAAGTGTGTAGTCTTTGTTTTTATTTAACAAACCTTGTTAAAAACATAGAAAGAGCTTCACAGAGTTTTTATCGATAGTTCATATACTTCTATATTTATGTTGATGCATAAAGAACACAAGCAATACTGGTGCCGTCTCTGTAGGGTTTTCTCTTTTCTGACTTACTAGTTAACGCTAGATGTTGATCCTTTCATACAAGGCAGAGAGCTGCTTCTTGCAACATGAACAGTCTCCCTAACAGTGGGGGGCAGGGTGGCTCCGTCATAATTCCTCCTCCTGGAAGCTTCTCAGGTTCAGCCCAAGCATGTGTGAACGGGTTCGGGGCTAGGATGAAAATGAATTCTGCAACAGTATTCCTGGGGGCGGGAGGGTGAGACACTGCGGTCCTCCGTGTGCTTCTCTTTGTCTTCATGGGTCATCGCACCCACAGGCGTCTTTTTGCACCGCCGTGATGCTGGCAGTAGGGCAGCTGTAGTCCCTGGACCCTCTCCGAGGACAACTGAATTCCACCCTGTTGAGAGTGAGGGCCCAGAATTTCCTCCTTCCTGGTGCCCAGATAAGGAGCTTTTGCTGGTGTATTTCTGAGCAGAAAAGTCCATTGGGCCCAGTGGTTGATGCCCTACGGCAATTTACAATCTAAGGAATGTTCTAAGGATCTGTGTTATTTAAAGTATGCTAGTTCAAATATTTAGATGTGACTCCTGAACTTCCTTTGGAGAAAAGGTTAATAAAAAGAACAGTAATTGACCCAATCCAGGTCACCTCTCATGAAGGATAAAGGTGTAGAGGTGTGGAGGGCTCTTCCTTCCTGGTGCTTTCCATGAGCTACCCCTGTGCAGAGCCCACGCCCACCTCCCTGCCCAGGGCTCCCTGCCCTTGTGTCTTGGATGTGGCTGCTGCCTATGCAGCTAAGTCTCGTCTCACTGTTGCGTTGGGGAGGGGTTGTCATTGTACTGTGGAAGGGTGATAAAGAAACTTCTCTTTTCCTTTTCTAAAAACAGTCTTCTCAAGGACAGATTTTGACCAAGGGCCAGAAAGAGTCTCTTCTCATTTCCTTATTGAATAGAGGGTCTCTAAGCATCTCGTTACGTCAAGGACAATAATCATTACTTTTTCTGTATGATCTGGTGAAATGGTCTTAATTTTTAATTTTTTTTCAGTTCACACAAAGAAGAATTCCTATATTTCACAATTACAATGTATATATGAGATTCTTTATTTAATTTTAAGGACGTTGCTTTGTTAAACATATTGAAGAGTTTCCATCACTTGATGCTATAATCTTAAATTGGATTTCTTTTTCCTATTGTTAATATAAAATAACAGGTTTGAAGACTGAAAACCATGTGTAGAAGGGTGATTGTATTTAATGTGAAAGGATTTGAATCCTCCTTTGTGTGTGTGAGTGTGCTCAACCAGCCTTGCTATCGATTTCTTCTGTCGTACACTGCCAAATCTTCTATTTAAGTATTGTGAAAACTCTTTGTTTTTTTCAGGTCGAATGAGTGATTTGAGTGTAATTGGTCATCCAATAGATTCAGAATCTAAAGAAGATGAACCTTGTAGTGAAGAAACAGATCCAGAGCATGATCTAATTGCTGAAATTTTACCTGAGTTAATTGAAATAGACATATACCACAGTGAAGAAGATGAAGGGGAAGACGAAGAGTGTGCAAACGCTACTGACGCAACGACCACCCCCTCAGTGCAGTACATAAATGGGAAACATCTGGTCACCACTGTGCCCAAGGACCCAGAGGCGGCAGAAGCTAGGCGTGGCCAGTTTGAAAGTGTGGCACCTTCTCGGAATTTTTCAGACAGCAGTGAAAGTGGTACTCATCAGTTTATAATAGCCATAACCGGATTGTCTACTGCCATGCAACCTAATAAATCTAAAGAAACAACTGAATCGCTTGAAATTACATGGAAGCCTGAGACTTACCCCGAAACGCCAGAACATTCTTCAAGTGGTGAGCCTGATGTCTTTCCCACAGTCCCATTCCATGAGGGAGAGCCCACGGTGGGGCCAGAATCCGTCACAGAGAGAGGTCCTGAACTTGATAATCTGGTGCATGGACATACTGAACCTGTACCTCTGTTCCCTGAAGAGTCTTCAGGAGATGCCGCCATTGACCAAGAATCTCAAAAAATGGTCTTTTCAGGGGCTACAGAAGTAACATTTGGTGAAGAGGCAGAAAAAAGGACTTCTATCATGTATACTCCAAGCATAGTTCCAAGTTCTGTGTCAGCAGATGTTTCAGAGAAAGTATCAGTTACCTTAACAGAAAATCCCCAGCCTGAGGACCCATTGCCCACTGTAGAAAGCTGGGTGGAAATAAGCCCTAGACAAATTGTAGAGCTCTCAGGGAGTCCTTCAATTCCACCTCCAGAAGGCTCTGGGGAAGCAGAAGAAGATAAAGATAAGATGTTCACTGTGGTAACTGATTTATCACAGAGAAATACTACAGATACACTCGTTTCTTTAGACACTAGCAAGATAATGATCACAGAAAGCCTTTTTGATGTTCCTGCAACCACCGTTTATTCGATCTCTGAACAACCTTCTGCAGAAGTAGTGCCCACCAAATTTGTAAGGGAAACAGACACTTCTGAGTGGGTTTTCAGTACATCTTTTGAGGGAAAGAAGAGGAAAGATGAGGAGGAGGGAGCTACAGGGACAGCTTCTACAGTTCAGGTACATTTGCCTACACAGAGGTCAGATCGATTAATTTTATCCCCTGAATTAGAAAGCTCAAATGAAGCCACATCTAGGGATTCAGCATCTACTACCAGGGACAGTTTTATGTCGTTGACAACCGCCGCACAGTCTGAGAGGGAAATGACAAGTTCTACTCTTGCCTTTACAGAAACAAATGTTTTAGACAATCTTGGGGCACCAACCACTGAGCCCAGCAGTAGTGGTCAACCTGGGGTTCAGGAAGAGCTGTCTACTGCCCCAGGTAGCCCTGTCTCTCTCTTTGTGGAGCAGGGCTCTGGAGAAGCTGCTGCTGACCCAGAAACCACCACTGTTTCTTCATTTTCCTTAGACTTAGAGCCTGAAATTCAAACCAAAAAGGAAGCAGCTGGCACTTTGGCTCCCCCTGTGGAAACTATACTCCCTTTTGAGCCAACAGGACTAGTTTTGAGTACTGTGATGGACAGAGAGATTACTGAAATTATAAGCCAAACACCCAAGGAAAACCTAATTTCAGAGGTTTTAGGAGAGCCAAGTCATGGGGCAGAAAGAAAGGGCTTATCTACAGATTTTCCTTTGGAGGAAGATTTCAGTGGTGATCTTAGAGAATACTCAATGGTATCTCGTCCCATAACAAAAGAAAAGACAGTAATAATGGAAGGCTCTGGGGATGCAGCATTTAAGGATGCCCAGATTTTACCATCTGCAATACCTACTTCAGATCACATCAACCACACAGCTGACTCTGAAGGACCTGGTGGCACCTTGGTCAGCACTTCAGCCTTCCCTTGGGAAGAGTTCACAGCCTCAGCTGAGGGGTCAGGTGAGCAATTGGTCTCAGTTGGCAGCTCTGTTGACCAAGTGGTTCCAAGTGTCGTGGGAAATGTTTCTGGTACAGAGCCCCCATTTATTGACCAAGGATTGGGAGAAGTAGGTGCTACCAATGAAGCTGATAAAAGATCTACAATTTTACCAACAGCAGAAGCTGAAGGTACTGAGGCTGCTACAGAAAAGAGGGAAGTGACGGTCAATGGCACAGTTTCAATGGACTTCCCCCAGACTATGGAGCCAGCCAAGTTATGGTCCAGGCAAGAAGTCAGCCCTATAAGACAAGGAATTGAAAGTGAAACAGCATCAGAGGAAAAGATTCAAGAACAAAAATCTTTTGAATTCCCCCAAAGCTCTGTTGCACCAGAACAAACAATGTTTGATTCACAAACAATTACTGAAAGTGGGCTCAGAACCACAGATCATTCTACACGAACAACAAAGAAGACTTACCGTACTGATAAAGAAATGGAGGAGGAAGACATTTCCTTGGCTGATGTGACTACCCAAGATCCAGATGCGAAGGGCTTGGAACCCTATGCTGCTTTCCCTGAAGTTACTGAAAAATCCCATTTTTTCTTAGCTACTGCCTCAGTGACTGAATCTATACCAGCTGAAAGTGTGGTTACAGATTCATCAATCAAGGAGGAAGAAAGTATAAAATCCTCTCCCGAATTTATGAGACCAATAAGTAAAGAGTCAGATACTGATCTTTTATTCTCTGGACTGGGATCAGGAGAAGAAGTTTTGCCTACTACAGTATCAGTGAGTTTTACCGAAATGGAGCAAATCGTTAGCACATTATATCCCCAGACTTCTGAAGTGGAAAGTTTAGAAACCAGCATCTTAAGTGATACAACTGAAGACCATAAGGGAATAGAAAATGTGACAAATGTAGTTAGACCACTCATTTCCAAAACAGACAGCATCGCTGAAGATAGTGAGACATCATCCAGCACAACCTTACTAGAAATTTTGAGTGACACCGGAAGAGAAGGACCCTCTATGGCACCTCTCCCCTTCTCCACAGACACTGAACATGCTCAAAATCAGACTCGCAGTTGGGCAGAAGAAATCCGGACTAGTAGACCACAACCTACGACTGAACAAGTCTCTAACGAGAGTTCTTCAACAGCAGAAACTAAAGAAACAACAACGTCTTCCACTGATTTTCTGGCTACAACTTACGGTTTTGAAATGGCCAAAGAATTTGTTACATCAACACCAAAACCATCTGACTTATTTTATGAACATTCTGGAGAAGGCTCTGGAGAATTGGGTATTGTTGATTTAATCCACACTTCCGGAACTACTCAGGCAACCAGGCAAAGAAGCACCACATTTGTTTCTGATATATCCCTGGAAAAACATCCTGAGGTTCCGAGTGCTGAAGCTGTTACTGTTGATGGATTCCCAACAGTTTCAGTGGTGCTGCCTCTTCATTCAGAGCAGAATGAAAGCTCCCCGGCTCCAACCAGCACACCACTGTCAAATACAGTGTCGTCGGAGAGGTCCACGGAAGGTGCTGCAGATAGTTTCCAAGACCATTTCAGGGGAGTCGAGGATTCCACCTTAAAACCTGACAGAAGAAAAGCTACTGAAAATATTATTATAGATCTGGACAAAGAGGACAAGGATTTAATATTGACAATTACAGAGAGTACCATTCTTGAAATTCTACCTGAGCTGACATCAGATAGAAATACCATCATAGATATTGATCACACCAAACCTGTAGATGAAGACATCCTTGGAATGCAAACAGACATAGATCCAGAGGTATCATCATCAGGACCACATGACAGTAATGAAGAGAACATTCAAGTTCAAGAGAAATACGAGGCAGCTGTTAATGTTTCTTTAACGGAGGAAAACTTTGAGGGCTCTGGTGATGCTCTTCTGGCTAACTACACCCAGGCAACACATAACGAATCGATGACTTCTGAAGACAGAAAAGATCACGTAGGCTTTATCTTCACAACTGGGATCCCCGTCCCTAGCAAAGAAACACAATTAGATATTTTGCTTCCCACAGCAACATCCCTGCCCGTTCCTAGTAAATCTGCCACAGTTAATCCAGAGATTGAAGTACCAAAAATTGAAGCAAAAGCCTTGGATGACATCTTTGAGTCAAGCACTTTGTCTGATGGTCAAGCTATTGCAGACCAAAGTGAAATAATATCAACAATGGGCCATCTGGAAAGGACACAGGATGAGTATGAAGAAAAGAAATACGTAGGTCCTTCTTTTCAGCCAGAATTCTCTTCAGGAGCTGAGGAGGCACTGATAGATCCTACACCGTACGTAAGTATTGGTACTGTTCACCTTATGTCTCAGAGTTTAACAGAGGCACCTAATGTGACAGAGGGATCCAGTCCTCCAGATTACACTGATAGAACATCAGCAGTTTCAGCTTTTGCAAAGTTGTCCTCTCAGACACCATCATTTCCACTCACCGTCCACTTAGGCAGTGGAGCCTCAGAACACACAGAGGGTCTCCAGCCAAGTGCTCTGCCAAGTATAGATGCTGGCACATCTCAGACATCCCCAGGAAAACTTGCAAATATTGAACTGACTTCCAGACCATCAATTGAAGAGTACTTTTACATAACTGAGCCTCCATCCTTATCTCCTGACACAGAATTAGAACCTTTAGAAGATGAAACTAAACCTAAGTCATCGGAACAAATAGAAGCTTCTCCCACAGAACTAATTGCTGAAGAAGGAACTGAGATTCCCCAAGATTCCCAAAACAAAAGCAATGTTCAACTTTCTGGAGAAGTAATCAAGATGTTTCCCAGTATTACAACACCTGAGGCTGGAACTGTTGTCACAGCTGCAGGTGGAGTTAAGTTAGAAGGTGCTACACTGTGGCCACATTCTACTTCTGCTTCTGCGATTTATGGGATCGAGGCAGGTGTGGTGCCTCAGCCTAGCCCACAGACTTCTGAGAGGCCCACTGTTCCTTCTCTGGAAATAAACCCTGAAACACAAGCAGCTTTGATCAGAGGGGAGGATTTCACAGTAGCAGCCCCAGAACAGCAAGTATCGGCGAGAATTCCTGATTCCAATAATCAGGCAACTGTAAGCACTGCAGAGTCAAATACTGAGCTTGCAACATCATCATTTCCCCTTCTGGAAACTTCTAATGAAACCGATTTCCTGATTGGCATTAATGAAGAGTCAGTGGAGGGCACAGCAGTCTATTTACCAGGTAAGGTCACATTGACAAATCTGTTTCCAAACTTGGAAACAGTCCCTTGGTCCTAATGTATATACGTATATAATTTTTACTGTGATGTTAAATCAGTGGAGATTTTTATATTGTTTATGTAACAGCAGGACAGGCCACAGTATTGGGTCCATAATGAGATGCAAAGAAAGTAAGTATAGATTATTTGTGGGCTTTATAGATATTCTTTGTATTTTTGTGGGTTTTAGAAACAACATACAATTGCAACATGGAAAAATTGAAATTGTTAATGGTGTGAAAATTCGATTTGGTTTTACTCACAAAGTATTGCTTTGTCATATGTCCCGTAGTTACACATTTTAGTTTTAAAAACAGCAAAAAAATCCTATTTTTAAAAATCTCTCATTGATGAGCATTATGACAATATCAAAATCTGTCAGGCCTTTAAAATCTGAGAGTAGTAAATAGCTCTAATAAACCTTTCACGGAGTTTGCGCAACATCAGTTGTCAGTTCATACTTTTATGTCATTTCCTTGCTCCAGATGGGGCTTCCAGCACAGTGCCTAGCCATAGTGGGTATTCATTCAGCATATATTCGAGCTGTGCTTGTCGAGAGAGGATTTCTGCTTTTTTACTGAATGGACAGAAAGCATGAATTTGACACTGGTTCAAATAGACTATTTGTTTGCTCTTCACAAAAAGGCTATAAAGCACATATTATTATCCCCATTTAAAAGGGTAGGACGTGGAGGTTCAGAGAGGTTCTGCAACTTGCTCAGCATTGCACAGCCATACCCACCATGGCAAAAGCGGGATTTGAATCCAGATCAGCCCCACTCCAAAGTCCATGGTCTTTTCACTGCTCTTTGCTGGTTTCCTATTAATATAGTATGAAAATGAATAATTGATATTTAATGATATGTAAGCCAGAAGTCTTGGAATATTTGCTTTGTAGAATTTATTTTCCTTTTAATCTATCTTGATAATGTTGAGAAGTCTGCTGTAACAGTGTTTTCCAGGAACATTATTTAAATAACAATGTCAATGGAATCCACGAGTAGCCATCACCACCTAGCTGCTACCTAGAAAAACAAAAAAAAATCAGTACTTTAAGGGCTGTGTTGGTTGAAAATACGTTTGATTTTAATGACTATGTTTTACAACATGGCTATACTTAGAATTATTCTTCTGATTGTTTCAACATTATCTTTTGTTCCACTAATGCTTCAGTTTGTTGTGCTTCAGAGAGAGTAAAATAGCCATAAAGTGCAACTTTTATAAATGCCTTGAAGTATTTTATGAATAAAATTGATCAAAGGTGGTTGATGGATTTTTTTGTTGTCTCTTTATATTTAATCTGTAAATGGTAACCTAGTAATCTGGCCTATATTTATTCTTTTGTAATTTAGTTGAAATATACTTCAGGTTGGTGAGAACATGCTGTAGAGATCATTGGTAACAACTATGTACATAGAGAGAGAGTTAGGGTCGACAAATCACTGCGAAATGGGTACCAGTTGTCAGTCCACAGTGTTTACCTAGAATTAGAGCTTCGTCTTCATTGCAAAACAAATGTCACTTTAGGCTAATTCAGTAAACAGCAGCTCATGTTGGATCGCCTGGTCTATCCGTTGCAGTTTCAGCTTCGAGAGATTAATACAAACTGTTTAGGGTAGAACAAAATTTGTAAAAACAAAGCTTTTCTCCTAATCTAAACTACTGTAAATTCACAAAAAGACCTACTTTCTTGCCAAATCCTTGTCCCATACTCTCAGCTTGGTGTCTAGTGTGTGCGGTGGGAATAATCATAGCACTTCACATCTGCGGCACATCCCGGTTTTACAGAGCACTGTCACATATGTGTCCTTTTGATTTTGCACTGAGGGCAGCATATAGATGTGCTGTTGATGGTAGCCTTGTCCTTAGGCCATGTGCTTTCAAAGGCAGAAGGCAAGAATGCCTAGGGAAATTTTAAATATTTTTAGAACTATAGGAGTCTTAGAAAAATTGGGGTCATTCTTGCAGAAGTAGGTGTAAGCATCTGAATTCACCTAATTACATTGTTGAACCCACACGTGTGAATGTGTTTCTATCAAGTCTTTCTAGTAGTTCAGAACTTACTTAACACTCGGAAAGTTTGAGTTGGACTTTCCTGTGTGTTAAAGTCTCAGTTATCTTCCATAATAGTACCCGTTTATCCGAATATTCCTTAAGTTCATGTTTCAGAGGTAGACATTATCTGTTTTTCATATGTAATTATTTTAGGGTTTCAGGACATAAGATTCTTGAAAACATGGTTTTTATTCCATATAAAACCTATTTATTTCAATTACTTTGGAAAACTTATAACTCTCATTTGGATTCTTGAACATTTTGAAACTTAAGTGATTCTGAAAAAGTATTCAAATAATAAATATAAGCTATTAATGTAAATGCAATTATCCAAGCAGTATTACAGAATAATATATGTGCTTCAAATAGTGTAAAAGTCTTTGCATTTAGAAAATATATTTTAAACTGTTTCTCCTCATAAATTTGTGTCTCCAGCCTTTGTGTTTATCCACGAAGAGTGTCGATTTTATTTGTGTTTTAATGAGAAAATTGTAATAAAAATTTGGGGTTTCATTTTAGGTGAGGTTTTTGTATTTGGGTTTGTTTTTATAGAGTAGAGTTTAATCCATGTGTTGCTTTTCTTCAAGTATAGTTTAAAGGAGTACATTTGGAACGTGTTTTTGGAAAAAGCATATTAATGTAGCAGAAGAGACTTCAGTGCACACTTTCGAAGAAAAACAGTTTCTGAGCATTAAGTGGTAAAAGGCAATAATAATTCAAATGATGGTAACAAGCCAGTCTGCTAAAAAGAATGCATGTTCTGTGTATCCAGCCATTTCACATGAACTAACCTCGTTTAAAAGAATACATTTTCCATTCACTGTGCACATATGTGTAATCATTTTTGACTAAAATCAATTGCCATTATCATGCCAACTAAATCTGCAGTAGACTATATTAGTTGCCAGATACTGTACAAAATATTGTTTAAAAATAACGATGATTGAATCTCAGAAAAGAATAGTCGATTTGTAACAATTAGTTATAATGCCAAGAAACACTCCAGAAAGTAAACTTAATGTTAATTTTTATGTGTAGTATCTCTAAATTGCTATGGTTAAGCTTATATTATGGTAGCAATAAGTGGCATTTTATGCTAAAAAACATTGAAACGTAGAGATGAGCCTAATTGCTTTCCTTACTTTCCTGAACATGGTAGGACCTGATCGTTGCAAAACGAACCCGTGCCTTAATGGGGGCACCTGTTATCCTACTGAAACTTCCTATGTGTGTACCTGTGTGCCAGGATACAGTGGCGACCAGTGTGAACTTGGTAAGATGTCTTTGCCTGAAAGAGTGTCCTGCTTTTCCAGAAGATATGGTGGGGGAGAAATTATGTTGTTCAAATAAATCAGAGGATTTCAGAGAAACTCATGTGTAGATGAGTTATATGTTAAATAAAGTTAAAATCATACAGTAATTTAAGTAGAGTCTAGGAAATGGGGACAGATGTTTACTGAATTTTGTTAATATATCCAAGACTCAGAGAAGCTTGCTGAGGTCAGCTATGTCTTTTTGTGGTTTTTACCTATAGGCTTTACAAATGTAAAGTTGCATAAATGTCAACAAAAAAATTTGAATCTATCCCTCAAATCTTCACATCAATAATTAACTTAAATACAAAAAATGTTTTAGAAAGCTGTATTTAAAAGTTAGGGTGTTTGGTTTTTATGTTTTGAGATCACTTGCTCCTCTGATGTGGAATGTGAAAGAGCCTTCTCTGGCTCTCCTAAGCAGCTAGCCTGACCCACCTCTACTTCAAGGACTGTTGAGACTGTTGTCCTCCTCCTCTCTTTTGGGTTCAAGGAATAGAATTGTCTCTTTACTAAATCAGTTCCTTTTATTCCCATTCTTATTTAGGTTTTCTTTAAAAAACAAAAAAGACCACTGTTTTGATTTGGCTGAATACAGACCTTGCCTCTGATGAAAGAAATGATGGGATATATTGGCCAGGTGCTTTTAGAGGTACCACGATGGTTTTCTCATAATCATTGAGTAAAGAAGGCCCACAGAATATTGGGATAAAATCCCCAACATTCATATTAGAAGAGTGGTTGTCTTAAAAAAAAGTCAACAAAGTTAGTAAGCTATTTGTGTGCTAATTAGTGGGGACATAGACATAGCAATAGATAACATTTAAGAAATAATTACATCTTAGATGCTTTTATACACATATATATTTGATATTTATCTGGCCTCGATTCTGTTTTACATTAAAATCAATTAAAATAATTTAATGAGTTAATGTATGTGAAGCTCTTAGGACAGTGGCTGGTACTTAGCAAGCGTCATCAAAGTGTTTGGTATCTTTACTGTACAATATCATCATTACTAAGGCCATTTCTTTAGGTAAGAATCATTATATACCTCTTGGAAATTTAATTTACTTTGATATTCATTTTTTAAATCTTCTTTTTATTTAATACAAACATTAATTAAATTTTTAGTGGAATCGCAAAATGCTGTGGGAATAAAGTCATTAATTTCATCAGAGGAGATCGTGGAGGTCTGTGTAGAAAGGTTGCATCTGCTATAGATCTTCAAGGTGGGGAGGATTTTGATAGGTGGTAGTGGGAGACTTGGACATAGCAAACAAAAGCACCGAGACCACAAACTACAGAATGTATTTGGGTGACTGCAAGTATTCGGGCATGCCTACTTATGGGTTTGTGGGAGAGAGACATATTGGGAGAGAATATTAGAGAGCAGTTTGGATCTAGACAGGTCTGAGGAGATCCTGAATCCAATGTACTCAACAGTTCTACATCAGACTCGAGTTGAGTGATTCAGAGACTTCAGTGTGCATCAAAATCAGCTGGAGGACTTGGCAAAACACAGATTGTTGATCCTCCCCCCCCCACCCTAATATCTGATTCATTAGATCTGGAGTGGGCCTAAAAACATGCATTTCCAACATTCTCAGGTGATGCTGATGCTGCTGGGCCAGGGACCACACTTTGAGGACCACTGCCCTATGCAGTTGGGATCTATGGAATATTTGGAAGCCAATGAGTAAACTTATCATGACTATGTCTAAAGAAGACGACAATCAGCAAAGTGAAGGATATATGGGAAAGGGAAGGGCCCAGAGGCAGGGAGGCCAGTTAGGTATTTTCAGTATTCCACATGAGAGGTAATCAGAGCATGATCCAGGATTGAGGGTGGGAAGGCTAGGGAGATTCTTTATCAGTTTCAGGACTCATGAGACTCATCTCAAAGAAATGGAGACAATGACCCTCCTCTAAATATCTTTGAAATTTTCTTAGGGTTGCCAGGTTTAACAAATAAAAATACAGGAAAGTCAGTTAAATTTGAATTTCAGATAAAAAAAGAAAATTTTTTTTTAGTGTACATATGTCCTAACTATAATATGGGACATACACTAAAAACTTTTTTTTTTTGTTTTAAATCTGAAATTCAAATTTAGCTAGCTATCTTGTATTTTATCTGGCAAACTTACACTAAATGGAATCTTTTGACTCTTTTTGAAAGTACTTTTGTGGCTTTTATGGTTTTATTTCAGATTTTGATGAATGTCACTCTAACCCCTGTCGCAATGGAGCCACATGCATTGACGGTTTTAATACGTTCAGGTGCCTCTGCCTTCCGAGCTACGTTGGTGCACTTTGTGAGCAAGGTGAGAGCTATGGCAATGTTTGTATGATGAACATTACTGGTGCTTCGTTTCAAATGTTACTTCTAGACAGCCTTTTGTCATAGTGATTTGGATGTTTTTAGCAATTTTGGCCATACTGCATATTCTTTCCTGCACAGGAAATTCACAGGTTACCTAAATACATTAGGTTTGCTTATCTGTCCAAAGTTCACAACATCTGAAAAATTGTGTTGACTCAATCATTGTTGTTTTGCTGATAGAATGCAATTGCAGACAGGCACACTGAGCTGAATTTAAGAACACCTAGCCAACAAAAGGAACATTGTTGTAGGTATTCTTCTTGAGGACAAACTACGCCTGGACCATAATCCACGTATGTGGCTTGTACCACGGAGTACTGAATTCAGTATTAGTTGCCTTTATTTTCTCTCCCTGAGCACTTGAGACTCAATGGGCTTTTTTTGCATAGTCAATCATCTCTGGAGACGGAGTTGATAGAATTGTTAGAATACATTAGCTTTGGCTTGGCAAACACAACGTAAAAGATATTGCGAATCAGTTCAACAAGGAATTTTACTGAAGAAGCACTTACTTTTTGTGAATGAAAGAAAAGCCTATGTTCATGATTGCTTGACTCTCGTGACTCCTGTAATTTACATTTTATGGCCAACCTGAGAGTGTATGTTAGGTGGTTAATGGTAACATTTCTTAGTCCATCAATCAGAAACAGATTGCACGCTCAGCACACTGAGCTTTGAAACGTCAATTTCCTCTACTTAAAGCCATACAGTGGTTTGGCTTTGACGAAAGCTCCTAGTGCCAGACTTCCATTCTACGAGACAAAATGAAAACGTAGTAGACACTCAGACACATTGGTCTGGCCCCAAATTCTACTTCGTAGTGTTAATCCAGAAGTCACCACAATTAAAGCAAAACTAGAAGGAGCATGTATTGAAATGCCAATAGAAGAGGATGGGTGATGGCTGAGTTTTTAGGGATTTTTTTTCTTTGTCTTTATTGCATAGGATGAATCTGTTTTAGAATTTTAAAAGGTAGATATGAAAATTGACCAAGCAAGATCTGCCTTTTAAAGGAAAACAGTAAGAAAGATGCCATTTGTTGAAGAAAACAAAGGGTGAGATACTTGAGATATTCAAATACATTAAAATGATTCTAGCTTCCCTACGTTCTAAGTACAAGGAGCAATTTAAAAAAAGTCATTCATTCAATAAGCATTTATTGAGCACCTTCTGTGTTCCGGGCACTGTTCTGGGCGCTGGAGATAAGCTCTGAACAAAACAAAGTCCCTGATCTTGGTGACTCGGCATGACTCTTGGCAGGAATAAAAAGAGACGCTATGTGATGGATACTTTATAACTCACCAAATGCTTCTGGGGACATCGTTTCATTTGGTTGACACAGTATTTCTATGCATTAAGTGGACCAGAAATTGAGGCTCAGAGAGAAGAAGTGATGTGTTCAAGGCCACCCAGATAGTAAATTAGAGAGTGGGAAAATGAACCTATACCCCCTTTTAAAGCCCAGGTTTTCCTCACTGTCTTCACACCTCTGAAGTAACTCTCATAAATAAGCACTTATTTATGTGTCTCTCTGGTAGATTCAGTGGGAACAGATCTTCGGAAGGGACTTGGGGCCAGGTACCTTTTTCCCCTCTTCAAAAGAGTATTAAAAAGAAAAGATTTTGATTATTTCTCTCATTTCTGGTTCCGCCTAACTTTCAGGTACATTCTATTTTATCTTGAAGGGAGTTTAACTTTCGTCAACATTATTTGCTGAGAAACAGCTCTCCCAGTCTGTTTACCAGATGCAGCTGTGCTCCTGTGATTTATGGCCAGGACACTGAGAGATTTTTTTCTCCTCCTTTCAGGTTGCCTAAGAACAAATGTTTTCTTCATTAACAGCAGCATTGTTGTCTAAACAGTTTTCTATCCAAATTTCGGTGTTGACTGTCTCGTTGTTTCTTCAGCTGACTTTTTCTGTTCTCTGCATTAGTAACTTCCCAACTCCCAGTAACTCTGGAATGGAGGACACACTTGGATGGAACGATAACAGATGCAAAATCTAGAGAGGGGTCTTAGAGCAGTAGGGAAACAGTTCTGTATACACTGTCGCTCCCAGCCAAAGTAGATGACACAGCCGGCCAGCGAGAAGTGCCTAAGTGTTGACAGTTTCTTAAGGCTTGACAGCTATATGTCAGAAGTATTGAAAACATTACCTATATAGTATAAAGAGAATAGATTTCTAATGAAATTGTTTAAGAGTGATAGTTTCAGCTGCTGTGGTCATGAATAGGAGTTGTGATACCCTCTCCCACGGCCCCCAACACACAAAGGCCAAAACGAGATCTGGAACTTTATAATGTAACCTGGGCACTATAGAAGTCTTAAAGTATAAGAACTATTTCCATATGTCGAATGGTTTTTAAGAAAATATCATTCAAAGGGTTGCCTTTTAATAAATGAAATGTGTATTACATTAATTTTAGGTGAGATTGGAAAAACAAACAGACTGCTTCTGATATCTCCTTTCAGAATAGCATCCTAGGAAATGCTGCTTAAGACATAGTCCTTCATTACACATTTACTGAATTCATGAATAATAAAAATGAAGTGAATCAATGTGGCTATTTGGCTTTTTTAAAAGTCTCTTTATTAAGTAGTATTTGCATTTACATTTATAATCATTGCGAAGTTTAGATAATACAGGTGAATATACTGCCCTAGTTTGGTTTTAACAAAAACTCTGCCCCTATTTTTTGGACCCATGTTCTGGTAAGATGTATGCACCTGCTAATTGAGAAAGGCATTGTAGCAATGATGTGGTCATGCATCTAAATTTTATGATCATTTGGGTTTTTTTGTGTAAAAGGAAAAATACTTAATGATAATCTATTTTAATGATAAAAGACAAAGAAAGAAAACCAGACTAAAACCATCTGGGTTAGGAGAGGATAAGAAAGAGTATATAGAACTTTTCCTGATGAATTATTCAATAAGTTAGAGATCCTCTAGAATTTTAAACTGTGTCTTAAATTATAATTTCCAAAGTTAAGGAAAGCTATGCAATTACAATATCACATTGTTGACTTTGGCATTAAGAATGTTCTAAACATTTTTCCAGTTCTCCTCCCCTATAAACTAACCGCCTCGTATGTGAAGATCTGTTTCCTCCCCACTCCTCCCACCTCACCTCTGAATTCTTCCACGTGAGCTTCCCAAAAGGAAAATTACTACATCCAGGGAGCCAAAATACGCTTCATTCTTGAGCACTGAGTGCCACGTTCATACCAAACCATCTAGCTGTGTCTTGAGTCCTTCCCTATGAGATTTGGTGGTCTCCAAACAACACTTTAATAAAACTCAGAACTTCCAGTGCACATGATTTAAACCAATTAGTCAGCTGGCTGTAACTAAACAACAGGCCTGGTAGACTAAACTGAAGTGAAGACTGATCTCAGAGATGAGCTGCATCTGCTGTACGATTATGGCCTGAATCACTGAAGCCAGGAAAAAATGAAATCCCTCAGAACGCATACTTTCCCTACTTTCCCACAATTATAGAAAGAGGAGTAAATGCAGTGCAAGTCAGGAGGCAATTTGACTTTCAATTTGGCCACCAATTCTGAGGTATAAAATGAGCATTTATTTCATTTAGCAGGGTTTTGATTTCTTTATCTGTCAGTAAAATTAGGGGATGGGAGGATGGTGGTTAGGTAATCTGGAAAGTTTTCTTGGTGCATAAAATTCTATAGACTTTGCAGTTTTTTTAGTTTTTATGTGTAACTAGTTCAATATGTTTGTGAGATGTTTTGTGAAAGTCAAAATTCTTTCTATTGATCATTATTTAATACATACAGTAGTTTAATCCCACCTGTGAGTGGATGAGGCCGAGGAAAGATTGCCAACGCCAATACAGTGCTGTAAGAAAGGCTGCTTTCTTGAGAAAATAAATAAAAACTGGTGATCTAGAGGTATAACTGAAACCTACTGCCAGTGTAAAATTTAGATATATTAGAAAAATGTTTTTGTGCCACCAGGACACTAGTTATAGTGTACTTGTTGTAAAAGAGAAAAAATAGATATCTATATATGTATATGTACACATATACATATGTATATGGCTTGATGGAATGAAGGGTACTAAGTTAAAGAACTTAGGTTATTTCATTCACAATAAACTTAAAATCCTGATGCATTGCACTGGGAGTTACCTATATTCCCACTCCTTTTGGGAAGAAGGCACACAGTCCTAGCTATATCCCAGAAGCTGCCTACTGATGCAGAAAATTTTTTCTCCTTGTAAATCTTACCTGACAAGAGCCCGCAGCCCCCCAGCTATCTCTGGGAAGTGGGAAAGGACTACTTCCAGAGACTTTGAAGTCCTTATGCAAATAGAGCATTCATGATCCTGTTAGCCAGAATTCTTATCTTATCACTGGAAATATTCTCTTTAGAAAAGTAGTGTTGGGAAAGGAATTAGCCCCACTTGCTTCCCAAGTAAGTCCGCAGACACTGCAGCCTAAAAGGTTTTGGCTGGCCCGTCTTGCAGTTTTCTCTCCTGCTGAAACTGGCTTTAATCAAGGAAATTGCAATGAGACAATGCCTTTTCTGTCCAAAGATGTACAGCCATGCACTTCACGGGACTCACTTGGGCTCTCTTTGATCGTGATTTCTTTGTCATCATGACCAAATTTTGTGACTCCCTTACTTCAGGGACATTGCATTGATATTGGCTTGGATCTTCTATCGACATTTGGATGGGTGAGCCAAGTATGAACGACGTGGGTGAGTTTAATAAGCCGCTTGTCTCTTCCCAGACAACGAGACATGTGACTACGGCTGGCACAAATTCCAAGGGCAGTGCTACAAGTACTTCGCCCACCGCCGCACGTGGGATGCAGCTGAGCGAGAGTGCCGGCTGCAGGGCGCCCATCTCACGAGCATCCTGTCTCATGAAGAACAAATGTTTGTGAATCGTACGTACCAAGTAGACACAGGTTTCCTAAAGCCTCACTCATTCTCACCAGCTTCTTAGTTTTCTCTGGATCTAACTGAAACGAAGCAGCTTTCTCAGTTGTGATTCAACTTATTAAATCCCTCATCTGGGTGATCTGCTTAAAATCATCTCTCCTATATGAGCCCCCCATTTTGGGAAACATTCAACTATAACACAGGAATGCGTTTCTTGGTCTGTCAGCAATAATAGGTGAAATAGCATGCTATAGGTTGAATCATATGAAATTGCTATTCAATCATTTTTTGACGTACGAAAACGACCACCTCTTATGGTTCAGTCTCATTCTTCCCAATGTTACTTTCGTGGTCTCTATTTTGAATATGTGCATATGCTGTCTAAAGTTAAAGGGAAAGTTGCGTTCAGTTATTTTAATCCTGCTAATTAAAATTGAATTGTTAATAGCACCCTAATCTTATCTTTGGTGCATAATTGGTTATCATCCAATTTTCTAATTATTTTTGACCATAGAAAGTGGGCTTCATATCAAGAACATAAATAGATGGAGACTGAAAGCTAATGAAACTTATTACCAGAGCTGTTTAATAACTCCTTAAACTATAGCCAAGAGGAGGGCAGCTAGCTTTTATGTAGCAAATATGTAGACATTTTTTGCTCATGAAGCATTGTTTGATGCTCTATTAAATCTGTCCTCATGATGCCTGCTATCTTTTAGAAGTTTGATTGTTAATTTGCAATCTGGATAGAGGTTCATTTAACTTTTTTGCATGGTATCCTTGCCAGTGACTCATCTCATGGTGAAAGTAATTATTTTTGAGGATAACTGCAGAACTGTCTGGTCTAGGTTGTTCACTGTTTAAAATGCTTTGAGAAGAAACATGTGGCTTCCAAAATGAGGCTAGCATGGGGAAGGTCTGTCACATTTTATTGGGTCACTGAATTTTTGCCAATGGCATAGCTTAATGAAAAAATAAACGAGAAGTTTTTATCGTGAGTAAGGATGGAAAAAATCATTATAGTAAACTGCTAGGGAAATAGTTGTCTATGTCTGATATTTTAATATTTTACAATGTTTGCAAATTAGCTTTTTGTTTAAAGCACAATAAGCAGAAGACAAAAGATAGACTATGAGAGATTTTTATGAGCAACTAAACAAAACTCCAGCCAGAAAAGAGGATGCATGATTCACTCTGAAAATAATTTTATTTGATATATTTCATCCATATATGGGAAAGGTAGTAAAAATATCTGTATCGTTTCCCATCTCTTAGGTGTGGGCCATGATTATCAGTGGATAGGCCTCAATGACAAGATGTTTGAGCATGACTTCCGCTGGACCGATGGCAGCACCCTGGTAAGTTGCTGATGAAAACGATGCCAATTCTACGAACTTGGTGCTGTGTGCTGATTGTATGTTATGGAGGGCGCATTCACCTGGAGACCAGTTAAGTGATTTGATCAGGGTCACTCAGTGAAATAGAGGGGAGTTAGAATAGAGTTCCATGCAAACTGGTCCAGCTACCAGTGCTGTCTTTGAAAGAAGAGTTGGTAGTCTCTTTAAAAGAGATTTCCATTGAACCGGAAAACTGCATAATCAGCAGAATTGCCTCAGGTCTGTCTTTCAGATGGTTGTCTTTGCTTTTTACAGCTTCAAAGCAAAAAGGAAAACAATAAATGTAAGAGAAAAGGCCTTAAAAAAAAAAAACTTTATCTCTGACATAAATACTGTGGAAATCTACTATAAGGCATGGCTCATTTTTATCCATGGCTCATTTTTATCCAAACAAAAATGCTCATTTGTTTGTCTTAATTATGATCTTGTGAATTTTCTTTCATTCAACTGATTATATACTTTTTAGCTTTTTTACTTCTTAAAGAAAGGAGGGAATTGGTAATATTGACCGCAACCTTGAGTTGGCTGGAATAAGGTTCTTAAGTCAGGATAGGGGAAGCTGTTTTGAGTCACTACTAGTAAATACAAATGAGTCTAATTTTTTTAGAGATAGTTCAAGTGTGGTTAGCTATACTAGGGGCTCTAGGCTCTGGCTGTTCATTAGAGTCACGTGGGGAGCATAATTACAAAACCGGGCCTGGGCCTCAGCTCAAATTCATTAAAGCAAAACCTCTGGCAGCTATATTTTCTAAGTGTTCCTGGGTTGATTCTAAAATGCAGACAAAGTTGAGATCCACTGGGCTAGACAGTAAGTGTAAATTAAATCCTAAATTAGATAAATAAGAAGAAAGATTGAAAATAATTTTTAGGGCTGGCCCAGTGGCACAAGCGGTTAAGTGCACGTGCTCCGCTGCGGCGGCCCGGGGCTCGCCGGTTTGGATCCTGGGCGCGCACCGATGCACCGCTTGGCAAGCCATGCTGTGGCGGTGTCCCATATAAAGTGGAGGAAGATGGGCACGGATGTTAGCCCAGGGCCAGTCTTCCTCAGCAAAAAGAGGCGGATTGGCAGATGTTAGCTCAGGCTGATGTTGCTCAAAAAAAAAAAAAAGAAAATAATTTTTAAACTCTTTTTGTGTGTGAATTACTTAGATGCTTAAATTTCATTCATCATCTGCCACTCATCTGGATTTAATGAGTTTGGCAAAATATAAAGCTCCTCCTAGAACAGATGCCAAAGTGGCCTCTGCTTTTGGAAGCTCTGCTCTGTCTGTTGAGGAAAGCTTCTCTGTGCTCTTACGGACATAACGCTCAGCTCATCTTGGTGTCAGTCACGATCCTAAGCACTTTGCATCTGTCTGTTCCTCACGATAACCTGTAAGAGAGGCATCAGATGTTTCACAGATGGAGAAAGGGAAGGTCAGTTAGGTTGATATTTTTGCCCCGAGTCACAATGTTATTAAGTGGTGAAGCCAGTGTTTGAACTCAGGACTCTCTCGAAAGCCACTGTTTCTTCTGGTTGGCACCTCCTTGCCTTTAAAAGGTATCCCTTATTACATTTTGCTTTGAGCAACCCTGAAATAAAGCCTGGCTTGCTCTCTTTCTGTTATCACTGCATGTTGAGTCAGCACTATTTTTCATTCAAGTTCATAAGTAGGTTCTTGGTAAGAAGCAGAAAAAATAGGGAAGGTAGATTCTCCATAAAATATATTTCTAGTAAGGTATATGAACCACATCCTCTGGATCAATAGTCTCATTTTTATTCTAACTGTCCTAGCTGGATGGTGTATCTGCAGTTGTTGTATCTGTATGTTTTCATTTTGTTGAAATGAATAATCATTTCAGGGGGATAATTTTGGTTTGTTAGATTAACATTGGTTGGTATGGCATGAATCCTTATATATTAATCTTCATTGAATATAGTTTTGTTTTTATTAATTTAATTTATAAGTAAACATAAAAATTAAAAGGATTTTTTCTGTATGTTACAGATATACAGAAACTGTTTTTTTTTTAATTTTGTTGACATATATTATATAGTTTAGGTATTTAATAAGTTTTCCCTTGTTGAATGCATACTTCATTTTGATGGGATAAATTGAATTTTGAAGATACCTGCTAAGTCTTCCTTGCATAAACTTTGCCTTATAAATAGCCTAGTGAAAAGTGCAAGTCCTTGTAAGCTCCCGGCTCTGTTACAGAAGCTAGAATGCCAACAACTCAGGTGGCCATTTCCAGTTGGTACTTATTTGTGCCTTACAGACCTGAACCATAACTTGTCTCAAAGTGTACCTGTATGTTCTGGGCCTGAGCCTAGAAGAGTTGCAGTTGGCCAAGTGGAGTGTGTGTAAAGTCTGTCATTTATTCAGAATTTACTGTACCGACCTGATTGGGGCAAATTCCTGACTGTTTCCTATCTGTCGTTGGTTTTATAGAATTGATTTGTATGTTTTCATTCTTAGCATTTTTTTGGGCTGCTAGATATTTATTCTGATCTCTCCAGTAGCAGTTCAGCTCTTCAAAGAAGTGGTTCTCTTGCCTGCTTTTTATTTCTTGTGGTGTCTAGGATAAGGCCCTGTACTCCCTGTGAACTTGGTGAATAAGACTGAATACTGGCTTATATCTGGCAGCTATGTGAGGTCTGGGGACTATCTTAGGGAATTTCTCTCCCCTGTCAGGTGCCACTCAGGTGAGCTTGACCCATTAGATGTCACTATTCCACTATGCTGAAGCAGCTGTCTTCAAAATATTTTTTTCATCTGTATCCTTTAATTTTTAATGGACTGTGAAAACGGCTGTGAAGGAAAAATAACTTAATTACCATTTCAGTAGTCTATACTGGTCCTAAACTTGGTAAATAAGCAAGCATTGCACTTTGTGGAAAGAGAAATATTGATCTTCTCCAGAAATTTTCAGAGGAAGATAACATAACCTAATATAGGTAATTGTGCAATGTAAACAAGAACCTTACTCGCAATTAATTCACACTTTTAATTGAAACCTACGGGTTATGGAGAGAGCACCAAGTGAGGGCCTCAGTTTGAAGAAGGCAGCAAATGAATTACATAAACAAGCCAAGTTTATCAAAGAAATGACACAAGTAAATCCAGAAAAAACTCTGACAGACCCTTGGTTTCTTCTTAATTCACTCTTTGTGTAAAATAACAGTGTGCTAGGGAGTGTCCTCTAACTTTGAACATTTTGGAACAGAAAAGCCCATCTGCCCAACAGCAGGACTCCCTCCCATTTGACTGATCTCCGGCCCAATTGCCTGCTTCTCCAACCACCTTTGCCTCTGTCCCTTCCTTTCGGAGACGACCTAGGTGTCTCTTAAGCTCATTTGTAGTTCTTTCCACAGCCACCATCCCCTTAACAGGTTCCATATGTGCTCAGGCCTTTCAATAAAATAGTTCTCCTTTGTTTCGCTGTTTACTCTAAGTGACTTGCTTTTGAAAATCCCCTCATAGTAAACTCTTCATCAGGGAAAGCTGTATCTGCTTACACTTGGAAATGGTGTTAACTGGACTGTGTGCAATGTTAAGGACTTTGTTTATGTTTTAGAGGGATTTCTCCCCTCTCCCTCCCCTCCATTTTTTGTTTGAAGGATTTATTGCAGCTTATCCTTCGTGGGAGGTAGAGCTGTACTAAAACAAAAAGGACCTTTGATATTTACCGCATATTATCTTTTGTTGCTCAGTCTTACAATTCAGTGAAAACAAACAAGTTTATATTAGGTCTCAATTTCCATAATTTCTATTCTTGAAATAATTAAATTTTGCTTCCAATAAACTTGCAGTGTAATTATATCATATTTAACATGATTATGCTTCACAGCTAGACTAATTCAATTGATATGCTTCTACCAAATTAATAAGGTTATTTGGCCGAGTTATCTAAATTGCCCTTTTTCTTCAGAGTCTGGTTGATGCATTTCACATTATTGGCCTCTATCATAAGATGTTGAGATCATTAATAAAATGCCAAATTCTTGTTTTTTTATATCTTAAAAATCTTTTTAATTATTTATTTGGAGTGTTCACCCAATACATTTCATAAAAGTGTACCCATGAATAAAATTGTTCCTAGCCTTACCCTGGTGATTTATGTTAATGTCATTTTCTCTCCACACATTTCGGTTTTTACTTTGTCACTTGGTTTTCTACTAACCAGTCACATTTCAGTTTGTCCCTGGTTTTCTACTAACCAGTTACTCTTTAACTTGACTATTGATCTCTAACAGCAAAATACCCCAAGTGCTTTATTAGAAACCCTGACAAATAACTTCGATAATGAATTACTTTACTTGTCACCCAAGTAATGTCTTCAAAGACACTAAGTTAAACCATCCAAGTTAAATACACATTAAAGCTGGCGAACTTAAACAAACATTTCTTATCTGGCTTCTCTACTATTAGCTGGACTTTTAAGTTCTTTCTTGAACCTATTGTTAAATGAATGACTAGTCTGGAGTGTTTCCCCCAGATCTGTTTTCCAGTGCCCATGACCTTCCTCTCCCCTTGCTATGAACTCTCTTTACTTCCTTCTTAAAATTCTTCACTTGTCTTCCTTAGCATGGCAAACGGAGCCCACCAACTCTATCTGCCACTTCCTAAGCTATATCATCTCAAAATGCTCATAGTTCCTGGAGTGCACCATGACATCTCCTTCCTGCCGATCTTTGCATACACTTGCCCTGGAGCTTAGAATGTTCTCACTTCTTACCCTCATTGCATTTAATAAACTTCAGATACCTTGCTTAGCCAAGATTCGTCTTCTTCCAGGAAGCCTTCCTAGCTGAGTAACTAAGAGCCCCTCTTCTGTGTTCCAGAAGCCCTTTGTGTCCTCTTCCCATCCTACCACTGACCCCTGTGGGGTCAGTTTCCTGACACTGAGCTTTCTGAGGCAGGGATTAACTTTCAGCTCTGTTTTTTCAGCACCTGGCAGAGTGGTTGGCAAAAATAGATACTTAATAAATGTTTTTTGAATGATAATCAATATCCATACATTGCTCAACCAACTCACTTTGTTATTTTTTGCATCCTGAAATGACCAATTAAGTCTTTTGGCTGAATTTCTTTATGACAATTCTTGTTTATCTAAATTAAATATTTTATTTCAAGTTGTACCAGTATGAAAAACATTAAAACATAATAGGTGAGATTTCAAATATGGTGAGAAAAAAATGTTCCTCAAAAACAGAAGTAGATAGCTGAGCATAAGCATCTTGCCAAAGTGATTAATCTAAAGGAAAACAGATGTTCCTACTAGAAATGATGACCGTTTTGTCCATGGTTGTCGCAAGAATACATTTACAATAAGCTCTGGGAAGGAAAAATGAAAAGCAAACTTTTTAACCTCTGCCACCCCTGCAGGCTTGAGTTATCTCAGGGAGGGTTTTCCGTGAAGCTTTAGGAAACCAATAATTACTCAAAACTTTGAAGAAGGTTTTTTTTTTTCCCCCCAAGGTAGGCACATATTTTTCATTATACTTTCTGAAGAAAAATGACTTTAAAAAACCTTATTATCCAAATCCAAAATGTAGTGAGGCAAGCAAAAGGAAATCTCACTCCTGAATGTTAGTAGCTCATTTCCTTTTTTTATAGATTGCTTGACCAAGGATGAACTGTTGCCTGAGGTTGGACAGCGCTTCATTTATTCATCCACTATCCAAGTCTGTTCTTTCAAGCACAGAGGGAACCAGACATCGGGCAACACTGTAGAATCATTTATGTTTCTCTGTCTGTATACTCCCTAGCAGAATCATGTTCATAACTTCCGTTCCAACTACAGACTATGGTGTGTCCGTGGACAGCACAATTAGGAGATATTATTTGAAACTGTCAGGTGCCTTAATCACACTACTTTTTATAACTTGCCTCCCCAACCTGTGGTTTAAAATCAACCCATGGACCTCAGAGATTTAAAGCTCTTACCATCTTGCTCGCTCCTCTCTGACCCCCAGGAATATAATTCTCACAAGGGGAGAATTTTCCTCCTTTCTCTCTTCTCTTCAGTGAGTTGCCGCAGCATCATCAAAGCTTAGCCCTCACCACTGGGGATCGGATGCTTCAGTGGATCAGACACAGTCACTTCAAAGGAAAATGTCACCTCAGATAGGGCTGTCCAGAGGTTGAGGATTGAATAGAACTGACAATCCAGTTCCCTTTTAAAAATGTTGAGGAGCTTTTGGAGAATTTGATTTGTTCGGCAAAAAAACACTGACTTTATTCTTATATGTTTTAAAACCATTTCCTACATCTCTTCCACGTTTTCCTTCTGTCATCTCTATTTTGTCAGCACTCAGTGTCAACCCTTGCGAGGCTGCTAGCTTGTCAGCTTCCTGGAAAGTAGTCACGACCTCCTCCTTCTCACTCTCCGGTGTCTGTTTGGAGAAGACAGAGACTTCCTCTCCTCTGCACTTGTCTGAATCTAGACAGAAACTTCTAGAATAAGTTGTTAATTTACAGATCCATAAATGTCTTGTTTTTGAGCTCTAACCAACTCATCTTGCCCCTTGATAGTTATGATATAGATTAAAAAAGGCTGAGTGATAGCTTCTGTACGTAAAAAAATCCTACTTGAAATATATTTCTGGAAAATAACTGAATTTTGCATTTTTTTTCATTTTGATAAGTATAGTCTAGCATTGGCAAGCTGGCACATCTAGAATTTGGGACACTCACTTGCTCTCCTGGTCAGAGTCGATGGGTGAGAATAGTTGTGGATTTGACTTTAAATTCAGAGGCCCCTATTCTTCTTTCATAAATAAACACATCAGCCTGTCAAGCAAAGTATTGTGAGAAAAACCAGCTTTGAAAAAGGTAGCAACAATAAAGAAATAGCCCTTAACCCAGGAAGACACACTTAAAAGGGGCAGACAAAAGGAGTCACAAATCGCAGCCCATAAACCATTATTCTTTTTCTACAGGAATGTATCATTATTACCCTTTTATAAACACAGAGGTTCCTATTCTCCTCCCTCTCCCAGATGTCTTGGACATTGAAAAGAGAATTAGGAGTATTAACAAATTCCCGGTGTTTTCTAAGCTTGTTGGTAGGTTTCTGCTCATTCAAAAGGATTGTGCATGATTTGGCAGAAAACAATGCAAAAGAAAACCGCCAAACAAAAACTTAAGGTTTACCTTTTCTACCTGAAAATCTTAGAAGGCTTTCTATAAAGTATTTGCAGATGGTTGTGTGTTGGCCCTGGCGTGGTTTTAGCTCCAAGTCAAATGCCACTTCTCTGTGAACAAGTCACACTGCATATCAACATTAATTTAATTATGCTAAACCTCACAGGCTTCATTATATTAACCTAAAAGCCAACAAAAACATATGCCGTTTCCTTCTCCTTTAACACATTACTCATGAGTGGAAGAATTCTCAGTTTCTTTTCTGCAGAAGACCACTGAGCTCTTAATGAAAATTTTTACTTGTGTTGCGGCTCAATTTGATTTGAAACCAAGATCTGGTTCTTCTGATTCTACGTGTAAAATATAACGGGTCATAGAGCGGTTCTAGAACACACAGCCCTCATCTCCACCTTGCCTTTACTTGAGTGCAGATAGCTAGTCAAGGTCAACAGCTGGAAGAACGATATTTGCCCATCACTGAAAAATCATTTCATAATTGACAAGATTATCCTAAAAAAAGATGAAGAAAATTTATCAATGCAGCAGTTCCTTCTCACAGATGCTTTTCCAACAGTGCTCTATGTAACTTTAAAATCACTTACAGATATTTAAATTTAATTGCTAATTAGTTTAAGGCAATGCATGGAAAAGGCAAAAAAAAGAAAATGTCAAATGAGTTTTGTCAGTTTCACGTTGCATTTGGATAGTTAGCACTTCCTGACTGAAGACCTGTGCAAACAAGCTCTGGAGGAAGGAACCCAACTGGCACCATGCATGGTAGGGATTTAATGCAAGTGGCTCTGTGGAGCTCTGCCTGGGGCTCCCCCATCTCCCCGGGGTCTCACAGTGGGAGTAACTCACATCCTTTGGAAAATGCTGTTGATAATTACTGCTTTGTCGGGCAGTGAGCTCACGCTATTACACAAGATTAGTGCTGTGCTCAAGAGCTGGCAGATTGTCTCTCCCGCACAGAGATTTGCCAGCTAGGAAAATAATGGGCATGTTGCCACTTTAACAACTATCAGGAGACCCCAAGTTAGTTTTTCCTCCCTTCAGCATATTCATGTTTGTAGGATCCAACTCCAGGCTACCAGCCTAGGGCAGTGACACCAAAACAAACGTCTCTTTCTCCTTTAAAACAAAGCTGCTCTTTTCCTTTTGGTTGTTCAACTAAAAGACAACAGTGAAACCATAACCTCCCTTAAAACGTAAATAAATATGGACTCAGAACAGAATAACCTTAAGCAAGTACCAGGATCAGAAGAGAGTGTATCTCTACCTTGCAGGGAGGTCATTTGCCCCAACAAGTTAAATTTAAAAAGTTAAATGTACCCCTCAGAGACTGCAGACAATTGCCTACTGTGTACTACAGCCATCTAGGAAAAAAAGTCATTTGAAAGTCACAAAATGTTTTGATTTCTGTAACAAGTAGTCCTGCTAGCCTCCTTGCAGATAACCGTCTGACCTGTGTGCTGAAAGGCGGCAGGTCACCCAGAGTGCTTATTCTGAGTTCTTTCTTTAGTGAAAAAGTGGCTTCTTATCAGCGTACATTTCAAACGGGCAAGCCGTCCTCTTGGGAAAGCGTTTTCTATTTGGAGTTTTGGGGGTTATCTGCTTCCCCTTGGCATCACTGCATTTGGATGTTATTTGTAGCTGTGGGAGCCCAGCAGTGGCACCATCAGTTCCGGGTGATAAAAGGAATTTGAACACAGAGAAGTCAGCTTTAGTGCAGGTGTGATGTTTTTACAGCTAATCTAGATAACTTTTTACCTAAAAACAAACTCAAGGTGAATCACACTGCAGACGTGAATTTGTGTGTATAGGTGTTTGTTTATGATCTGCCCCGTTCTGAGGATTTTAGGTGGATTCTATAGATTTGGCTTTGTTTCTGATTCAGGTTCACCGTTGATGTAAATCATCAGATAGTTTAAAAAGGCAAAGTGGAGAAAAATAAACTATTTAGATGAACGTTTTAGTCAGATAGAAAATTCAGGTTGTAGCTTCAATGGCTTGTAACAGAATGAATGCAATCCAATTGGTAAATATTATTTAGCTGAGGTCCATCTTCTAGCCAAGTTTTCTCTTCATGCTTTCCCTCATAAAACTGAGAGGACATATCACAGATAATCCTTTAATCTTTTTTGCCACATGGAGTAAATAATCATGATTTTGGGGGGTATTCTTAATTCTGTTTAGTTAACAGTGACTTAATTGGTAATTCATAATATAACGATGGCTGGATATCACCACCTAGCGGCCATGTTGTATTTTGCCTTTCAAAACTTCATCTTCCCAGAAGTCCACTTAGGTCTATGCAGGAATGATATTCTCTTGAATTAAGTTCCTGTAGCTTTTTGAGTTTAAAAATTCTAGTATGAATTGCATTATATTGTGAACCTGAAAGTTAAATGTGAAATGAGATGATTTTTCAAATGCAGCATGAAGCTAACACGTGGAGTCACATGCTTACTAAAATCCTAACAACTGAGGCAAATATGAGGACCAGTCTTTCTCGTATCTTCACTTGATACACAGTAATAGAACCAGCGGAAAGTTTTCCTCGGCTAGTTCCCTTGGTATGTGAAGCTGGAGGACTTTTTTGGCTTTCTTATGAAAATTTTTTACAGTGAATTAAATTAGCAGTGTTTAGAGGGAGAGAGGGTAGGTGGAGAGTAGTGATTGGACTGTTCATGGAAAAAAATTCCAGATTATATCTTGAAGCCTTAGTAAATTCTCCCAACAATTATGATAATATATTATGTCATAGAATGGCTTCATTGGACAAATGTCAAGAACGGTTTTTATCAATGGAATGTGTGATTAATTGTTTAAATGTGCTTGGTAAAATCCATAATAGTTTGAAAATGTAGAGCCTCTAATTGGCCGTTTAAGATAATCTAAATGATCGTGTATTTTAAGGAATAAAAGGTGATTCCATCTAAAGTGGAAAATTGTAGCTAAATATGTGGATAAGTCAATGATAGACAGGTAGATCGATAGAGCAGGCCCTTGGTGGCTGCAGATTCAAGATTTGCAGTTTCAGTTATACATGAGAGACCCTGAAGATCCACAATATGAAATAATTTGTACTTTTTACTCAGGCACAAATTTGAACTGCAGCCAATGGCTAGCTATGTGTAAGAATTGTTCAGTTAGCTATCAAGTCTGTCTAACGGACAGCTCAGTTTTCCCATCTCAAGGTGTGGGTTGCTATTGACTCTGCTAACCATTTAACCATTTTGGATCTTCTCTATTGCATTCATGGTGGGAACCTATCTGTTACACAGGTCTGTGTGAATAGGGGCATTCCCAAAGGTCTTAAATATATCCTTCCCTAGTGCCAAGAAGTACTGTATTTGTAGGTGTGTGTGTGATGGTGGTAAATCTCAAATTTGTGTCTCACAAAAAGATGAACTTTAATTGTATTCAGCATCTGTGAAAATTCCTTTTTCTTTTCAGTAGAGAGGAAAACAAGAGATTCTAAACAGAGTATCTTAATTCTTTAGGAGAACTAGTAAGTGCCACTGATTATTCTTTGTAGTTATTTGACCAAGTTAACAAATCATAAAATCTCAATGAAGAGAATTTGAAATGAGTCAAATATCATGGAGAAGGCTAGTTGTCAATTAAGTTTTGATAAGACCAGTTGCTTTGAAAATTTCTTCGTTTTAAGATGCTAATGAAAGAGATTTAAAAACAAGATTCTTTAATGTTCTGGGAATTCTTTCTCTACTAGAGGTTGAAGCATGACCTTGTATCTTCAGAGTTTTGATTTTTGAATTGACGTTCGCTTTTAAAGACTTTAAAAAAAAGTTGACGTGGAAAAACAAAAACTATTTCGGAATGTTGCATAGAGGGGTAAGAATAAGTCATTCTACGGTTCAAAAATCTTCCTTGTTCCAGCCTTGCATTTTCGCCACCCAGCTGTTTGCATATTTCCTCATATATCTATTTGTTTATATATGTACCATGTGAAGGACCAGCTGGGATGTGACTGTCACAGCAGTAACTGACTAAACTGGATGGTCTTGTTCCCTTTCTTTAACTGAAAGCAGTGCTCCAAGCTGAACCCAAGCAAACTCCTTTTTTAAAGCAAAGCACCTAGTTTATTTCTAAATCTTGTGTATTTATGACATAATGCTTTTTTAACCTTAGAAAAAATGCAGTTTTCCATCTCTGCATAAGGAAAAGGTCAGTTGGTTACACTACACTTTTATCATCAGTTTGTTTTGTTCTTCTTTCTGATGCTAGTTATCTGCTGAGATTTTAGGGCCATTGATCATGGCCGCATTGTGTGTATTTTAAAGATAAAAGATACTCTGGTATCTCTGAATGACAGTTGGGACTCCTTGACACTATACAATCAGAGACTCACCTTGAAAGGATGTCAACCCCTTCTGACTTGAGTAGATTGCTGATAACTTTCAAAAGCAGAGACTCCACCCCTAAACAAACACACTCCCTGCCCCCCACCCGCCCCCTCCCCAGTCCGTTGATTGAATCAAGTTGGAGACTTGCAAAGAGCTGAGAAGAAGAGAATAACTCTCTAGCCATTGTGCTTGGGAAGAATTAGTCAAGTCCCTCTTAGATTTGTGGGATTGAGGTCGTTCTCTGAGAGTGAAGAATGTTGGCAGGCAGGAAAGTCCTGGTTGGTCAGAAGGCCTGCAGGATAATTCTTCTCCTTTATGTTAATGTGAGACAGAAGTAAATGTTTGACAATAAAATACAGATTATTTGGAACAAAATAATCTAAGCATTTATAAAGTTTGATAGATTTTGATGAGTAACTTTAGTCTGCTCT
The DNA here is from genome assembly GCF_020826845.1 of Diceros bicornis minor. NCBI lineage: Eukaryota > Metazoa > Chordata > Mammalia > Perissodactyla > Rhinocerotidae > Diceros > Diceros bicornis. The sequence continues at coordinate 11,436,093 of NC_080740.1, forward strand.
GAATTTTTCCTCTCAATATTAGGATTAATTCAAAAGGAGTTCTCTGGCTTGTGGAGACAATTTTCATGTGAGAGGACTGTACTTAGCTGTTGGATTTTGGCCAGGGTTTTTTGAATCATTTTATGCTTTTGGCAGCTGATTTGCTTGAATCCAATTGGGGGGAAAAGAAAGAGAAAATAATAACTGTAAAGTTAGTAAATCCAATTTAATCGAAATGGTTGTCATTTTTGGCACTTTTTTTTACAGATACAGAGAGGTAGTCATTTAATTGGAACTCAAAAAATAAAGTAACTTTATCATATAATGTACAGCATTAAGGGGTTTCATTCTAGGTGTAAAATAATTATCTCTTTCTAAAATGCAAGTTTGCTGCAAGAAAATTTTACATCTGAGCTGGTTCTCCTCTGCATCAGCTATTCGAGTTTTATGTCATAATTTTCTCTGCCGTCAGAAGAGAACGAAGTGCAAAGTAATTTAGGATTCTCTTTTCAGGCGTAGTATTGATCTAATTCTAGTCTCTGGAGGAGGCAACAAGAGTTTGGGTTTGGGATGGGGAACATGAGTCTCTGAGACACAGACAAATGTGCAGAGGTCTGGTGAGCATTTATTTCTGTCAATGGTGTTAAAAAGAATTCTCCGCAGGCCATGCTGGCTTTTTGAAATAATTCTTATTTTGCTCACCCAGCCCCAGAAGAAGGTTGATCCAGGATAGATCACCCAGGATGTTTACTTGCAATCCCAAACAAGGAGAAAAAAATCCAAGTGGGAGTGGGGAATTTTTCTCTGCTCATTTCAGGGATCTATATTTCTGTATGTATGAGACACTGTCTGTGTGAGAGAGGCTCTGGTACCTTCTTATAACTCACAGTTGATTTCCCGAGGAGAGATCTCTTCCTAACATTTAACTTCAGTGAAAAAAATACATTATTAAACCTAAGTCAAAGATTTATTTTTTATACTCTTTCACTCTGCAAGTGATGTTAAATAAAGCTGTAAGGAATTCAGGAGGAAACAAAGAAAGTTGTTCAGAAAACTGGAGTTTCCTTTGCTAAGTCAGTTTGGCAATAACATGAAGCAAAATCAAAGCATCCTAGCCAAAATAAATCTGCACCATAGAGCTATCAGATATGAGGTAATAGTGTGACATGCCTGTGGGTATCAGACACTCTTATAAAAACCACAGACCTAAAATTTGGTCCCGCACCATTAAGCCACAGCTCTGCCAAGCAACAACACAGAACACATGTTTTAAATCACTGTTGCAAGCCAAATGTAATTCCCACCAAAAACAATTAAATCTTTTACCAGAGGTCTGAGTCTGGGTAGCTTAAACCCTGAGAATCACTTCAGCAGTGTGGACCTGAATCTCATTTCAGTGTGAAAAGGAGATGGTGATTCAGAGCAGGAGGAAATGTCAGCTGCAAAATACATGGCAGTCAAGCAAGTTGGGTAACTTGAAGTGAAATTTGTTGAGGTTAGATTAAAAAAGGGTTAGCTAAGAAATCTGTAAGTCCTTTTGGATAGCTGCATAGATCATTTTATAATGTTCATTTTTACTGATTAGAAAAATAATTCACACTCACTCTAGGGGAGTTGGAAAACATGTAAGCATATATAGAATAAAATATTATCTCCCAGACTCATACTACTCAGATGTAAACTTTATAACATTTTACTGCATTTCCTTTTGGTCTTTTACACACATACACACACACACAGCTGCATCTGAGAGTATGTATAAAATTTGAATCATTGTATATTTTTAGTGCTTTGCTTTTTAACTTAACATTTCTTTTTGTATTTCCCATCTCCATATATATTCTTCAAAGACCAGATATTTAATGGTTGTATAGTATTCCATTGTCTGGCTATACCATAATTTATTGAATATATGTTAGCCCTATAGATCGTTTCTCATTTACTGGTAGTGTGTTTGAGATAAAACATTGTTCACATCTCTAATTATTTTTTAGGATAGAATTTTATAAGTGGAATTATGGGATCCAAGGGTAGGAACTTTTTGAGGCTCTTGACGTGTATTGCCAACTGTTCCAGAAAGGTTATTTACTTCCACTGCCTATGTCTGCGATTGCCTGTCTCACTTATCATTTGCCAGCAGCAAGCAACATCTTTGATTAGGGGTAGATGTAGATAGGGAAGAATGCAACATACTCTGTGGTTCATTATTTCTAAATCTCAAATTATTTATTAAACAACACCAGCATGTGCCAGGCATAGTTCCTGGCACTAAGGATATAGTAGCAAACAAAAGAACCTCAAATTCCTGTCCTCAATGAACTTTGTTCTACTGGGGTGAAAAAATACAACGAATAAGTAAATTATATAGACTATTAGAAGGTAATGAGTTATGACGAAAAATAAAGCAAGGAAGGGAGATGGATAGTGTGATTGGGGACAAGGAAGGGAGGGCATCACACGGTTTGCACATACTATTAGGATGTTGGAAATTTTTCACCTTTGAGGACATTTGCTAGTTTCTTGTAAGAGGTTAGTTAGAAAGTAAGCTAAAGTATTGAGCTCCAAAATCCAGATTAAGTATTTGAGGAACTCTGGAATCATTGACCATAAAAGTATTAAATGTAGATTTTTGTTAGTTTTAAGAAATTTCTATTGTTTTGTTTTTCCTTTTACCCTACTTTAATTCATCTGTTAAAGACAGCTTAGTTATACATCAGCAACAGGCTGACTAGAACTTTTAAACCTCTGCTTTGTTGCTCCATTTCCTTGTCTATTATCTATTAAAGGGGAGTAGGAAAAAAAGGCTTGGTGGGTGGAGGGTGAGGGATAATAAGGCAAGGGAAGTAAGCAAAGAAAAGCAAAACAGAAAAATCATTAGAAACTCAGTTCAGAGCATGTGTCAGTTCCTGGTTGCAGGGAGACCTGCCAGTCAGAGAGTTCTTTAGTGAGTGTGGTCCCCTGAGCTTCCCTCCCAGGCCATCTGTGGGTGACTCAGTGCTATGATTCAGGCTACTAGATCTGGGTGTAAATCCGTCTGATTTCTGGATTAGGTGTTCCACCAGAGAAATAAAAACAACCTTCATTCTTTGTTTTGTCAAAAAAGAAAAAACAAAAACACCTTTGTTAAGCTTCTCTTGGTTCTTCGCAATTTTGTCACTCTTCAGGGACTCTTTCTTTACATAGCAGAGATCTCTTGTCCCCTATCTTAATTTTGGCATGATTGAGGAGGACTTTAAAGCAAAGCTAAGCAAAGAGATTGAAGGAGAAGGAAAAGTAGAAGATCTTTTAATCCGGAAGTTTTCAAAGTTGAGTCTTCATCTCACGAGTTATTTTGTTAAAGATTTAGGTGTTGTGTTTTCTTTGTTTTTTTTTTTTTTTTTTTTTGCTGAGGAAGATTTGCCCTGAGCTAACATCTGTGCCAGTCTTCCTCTATTTTGTATGTTAGTCACCGCGACAGCTTGGCTGCTAACGAATGGTGTAGGTCCACTCCCGGGAACCGAACCTGGGCCACTGAGGCAGAGCACACCAAACTTAACCACTAGGCCATGAGGCTAGCCCCAAAGGTTTAGGTTTTTACCCTATTTAAAAGTTTTAAAAGCTACATTCTTTGTTCCAAGAAAAAAGGCAAATTACAGATATTCTTTAGTGTATTTATTATACATTTTTAAGAGACATAGACATAGTCATGGTACTGTTGGGAATAAATAGTAGGACCATTTTTTGCATGCTCTGAATTGAGAACCACTGCCTTAACTCATACATACGGTTTCTTCTTCTCTGCCATTATCTTTCCTAAATAAAATCTCTTAACCCATTGTTTCAGATCACAGACTTATTTTAAATTTAGTTTAAGGAAAGACTAACAGATCTGTAGGCCCAGAAAAGATAGTCATATTAGCCTATCTATATTTCTACCGTAGGAAGGAAGTTTGTCTCTACCACTCTTGTCAGCGTTAGATGTGATGTGAAACATAACAGTAGGCAAAGCATAGTGGGAAAGTGACACTCAAGTTGAGCCAGAAGGACACTGAACAAACAAGCTTGTCCCATATCACATTCTAGTTAGGAGGAAGCCCAAGACTAGGAAAGTGGACTCTTATTTGTAGTCCCATATTATTTTCATCTCCCAAAGTTTGTTACTTTTAAATAAGCATAGGGACTGTGTTTTTCATATAATTATTGGTTGATATGGAGGCAGCATTTTAAAGTAACGAAAAATTGAACATAAACCAGAGAGTCCTGGGTGTAAGGTCCAAATTACTCCCAAACCTGCTAGATTGTTGTAAGAGAATGCATACCTAGTGCTTAGAAGAAGACTGCATCCATTATAGGTGCTGAATAAATTGCATGTATTACTATGATGGAAGGCAAAAGATATTTCCGTTTATATAACATTGCTCAGAGTGGGGAATCAATAGATACCATTTAAAGATATAGATATAAAGATAACCAGTAAAAAAACATCAAATCAATAAAATCTTTTTTAATTATCTGAACACACATTATACAAAGAAAAGCAAACATATATTTATAGTAAGATATATCTTTAAAAGTTTATCTTTTATATCCATATGCATAAATATGATAAATGTTCCTGTTAAGAGAAAACAACTTCCAGATTAGATCATAAAGCAAAACTCAACTGTATGGCACACATAAGAATCACATCTAAAACAGAATAACTCAGGTTGAATATAAAATGATGGGTATAGTTTTATCAGGTAAATACATAAAATATAGCAGATACCTCAGTTTTTAACCAAATAAATGAATTTGGATAAAAACAATTACATTAACTAAGACAAAGAAAGATACTTTATAGTGGTAAAGATAGAAAGGAAAATAAAAATTCCGTCGTGCTTTATATATAAAATTATGTGCACATAAGAGCTGGAAGAAAACATGATGCATCAGAGTGATGAGATTCTGGATTTTTTTTCTTTAGTTCCACTTCCATTAATGCTGTTACAGTTAATAATAATAGCATGATTAAATTTCTTAAATTGAGCATTGATTATATATTTAGAAATCTAGGATAACTAGAATAAAATTCCTCAGATATAGCTCATTGCCAAAGAAAAAATACACATTTGTTGAAGAGAGACGCTGAGATCCATATATTGTCCACTTGGAGTGTAAAAGTCTTTTTCTTTACCACCAAAATCATTTCAGCTAGATGATTCAACAGAAATTGTTGAGTCCATTTTAGAATGGAATCCTCTTGTGATGTAATGCCGCTGTCGCTCTTAGAATATGCTACTCTTTGACTATCACGTAGTTATCTTCCCTGTCCATTTTTACAGCAATATGAGAACTGGAGGCCCAACCAGCCAGACAGCTTCTTTTCTGCTGGAGAAGATTGTGTTGTAATCATTTGGCATGAGAACGGCCAGTGGAATGATGTTCCCTGCAATTACCATCTCACCTATACTTGCAAGAAAGGAACAGGTAATGATTACCCCAATAATAATGTATACTTAATCTGCATTTCAATCATCCAGTGAATTCAGGAAGACTAAACTTCATTCTTTAAGACACACACTGGATGTGTCATGTACACCATCTCTCCCTCCTCTGGAATATTTCACTCTTCCAATACAATTGAAAAGTTTGTTTTCAGTAGTGTTTTCACCACAGATTTCAGGTGCTTAAGATAACAATGTAGCATTTATGTAGGAAAATCTACCTGGCAGTATCTTTAAGAAAAACAAGTGCCAGCCCAAGAGCCTATAGACCAGTTTATTTTGATGAAGAGAGCATTAAAAAAATATATTGGTTGTCAACATTTAAAAATTGGGATATATCATAAAATAATATGGATTTTTGACTTAAAAAAAAAAGAACATCTGGTACCATTTGGACCGTGTTTAAATTTGTCCGTGGTTTGAAGCACTGGGGCTAAAAACCACTGCCCTCCCTCTGTGGGGACCACGGTCTCTAGTTTATTGCGGCCCTCAGTCCATCCTTCCCTGTTCTGCACTGCCTGGTCCCTGTTGCCATTTGAGTTTTTGAATCATTCTCTTAGAAGCTTATTGTATGCTTCATTGTATGGAACAAAAAAGCAATCCCTATGTCTTTAGTTGAATATCTTCAAGATATGATAAAATGAAAACATGTGTAATGTAAGTTCCATAATGAGAGAGAATTGTTTAGTTGACATTAAACAGATAAAATTAAGGAAGTTGATTTTTTAAATGTGTGTCCTGTTTATTATTGACTAGTATGTTTGAATTTCTAAGGCACATTGTATAGACTTCTTCCTTAAACAAATAGGAATTCCATAAACATTTTTTAACCTGTTTGCAATTGATAATGGTGTTAAAGCATGAATATTTTGTCTCTAGACCTGGACTTTTACCCACCTCAACTGAGAGTACAAAGTACAAATGCAAAATATAAAATCACTTTGATTTGTCTTTGAATATAAAGATAATAAAACTAAAAATACACACTCTGTAAATATTTTAGGAAAAACATAAACACCAATAGTGAGAAATTCTATTAGAAGAAAGAGAACACTAATCTACACAAAGCTCAGACGAAATGCAACTGTTACCCATGACTACTTTACTCTGCTCTTCTCTTATCTAAAGTAGAATTGACTCTGAATATCCTTTCTATATGAGCAGCTTTCCTGACTGTGCGTTTCTTCAGCACTTCTGCGATGGGACTTGTGAAAACAGCAAATCAAGTGTTTGCTGTTTTCCCTGTTTCTTGTGTAAGAAGTCTTTAATGAACTGTTTGTCTTTATCCAAATGTCATGTTTGCCTTCTTAGATCTCCATATGGTCCCTGGAGTCATGCCTTTCATTTTATGATCCCAGTATTCTTGTCTTGCCTGTTATTTTTTCCTATAGCAGGATTTCTCAACAGCAGCACTATTGACGTTTGGAGGCAGATAATTCTTAGTTGTGGGGGCTGTCCTGTGCATTGCAGTATGTTTAGCATCATCTCTGCCCTCTGTGCACTGAATGCCAGTAGCATTCTCCTCCACTCTGCATCCCCCTCATCTGCTCTGTGACAACTAAAAATGCCTCCAGACATTGCCAACTGTCCCTGGTGAGGGAGGGAGAGGAGGAAAACTGCCCCAGGCTGAGAACCACTGCCTTCTAGCTAAAATGGAGTCACAAAAACAGCATCACATTTACGTTTTTAATGAGGAAAGCGATTCATAAAATGTTGGCTCTACCTTATTAAAGGAGAAAAAAACAAAACAAAAAAAATGATTCTTGTATTTTATCTCCCTACTGTCTGATTTTTATTTATGTAGACTTAGTGCTTTATTAATCAGTACTCTGGGGAATTTTATGAATTTCATAAACGTCTGTAGACTTTTATAAAAGATGCTCATTTCTCCTTTCAGGTGTTTTAGATATCTTTAAACATACAGACCTAAGTAGCTCTACTTTTAATTAAATATTTGTAAATAAGGATTGTAATATATACAAAGGACATTTTTTTTTTTTTTTTTTGAGAAGAACACCTCAATGCACACTATCCACACATCTTTGGAGCCTCCTGGGGGTTCCTTCTAATCCCATCCATTTACTTCCCAATTCCAACCATGGATAATGACTTAATTCTCTTACTTTTCTCTTTAGTATTATCACATATGTTTGTATCTAAACAAATTGTTTAGTTTTACACGTTTTTGAACTTTATATAAGTGGAATCATACTGTATGCATTTTGTGCCTTGCTTTTTTTGTTCAGCATTGTGTTTGTGAGATTTATCCGTGTTGATGCACGTAGCTGTGTTTCTTCATTTTGGCTGCTGAATAGTATTTCATTGTATGACTGTATAACATTTTATTTATCAATTCTCCTGTCAGTGGACATTTGGGTTATATTCAGTGTTTTTGCTATTATAAACAGTGTTTCTATGAACATTCTTGAATTTTTTCCTGGTAGACTTTTGTGAGTTTCCATAGGGTATTTTTCCAGGAATGAAGTGCTGAGTCATAGGATATATGTACCATCAAATTTACTAGAAAGTACCAAATTATTTTCCAAAGTGGTTGTATCAATTTGCACTCCCACCAGCAATGTGTGAGAGGTCCTGTTACTCCATATCTTCTCCAACATTTGATATTACCGGACTTTGAAATTTTTGCCAACCTGGTGGGTATAAAATGTTATCTCTTTTGATTTAATTTGCATTTTCTTGGATACTTTTCCCTCAATATCTTTTCATATACTTTTAGGTCATTTATAGGTCTTCTTTTGTAAAGTATCTGTTCATGTCTTTTGCTTATTTTTTAAAATTGGTTGCTTCTCTTTTATATATTGATTTCTAAGAGTTCTTTTTATATTCTGGTTACTAATCCCTTGACAATTAGATATGTTGCAAATATATTCTCCCAGTTTGTAACTTGTCTTTATTCTTACCCTATGGTATTTTTGGATGAACAGAATTCTTCATTTTATTACATTTTCCTTTATGGTTTAAACCATTTTGTGTCTTAAGAAATCTTTACCTACCCTAAAGTCATAAAAATATTTTATGTTGTTTTCTAAATGTTTTATAGTTTTGCCTTTTATAATTTATATATTTAAACTATCTAGAATTGATTTCTCATGTATTCTCTGAGGTAGGGAACCAAATAAATTTTTTTCCATATGAATACCCCAATTGTCCAAGTGAAAAAGCTACCTTTTCCCCACTGCTCTGCCATGTTGCTTCTGTCAAATATCTAGCATATATTTGTGAATCTATTTCTGGTCTTTTTGCCTGTCCTTGCCAATATCACACTCACTGAACTATTTTAGCTTTATAACGTCTTGATATATAAATAGTTTTAGAAGGAAATCTGTAGATTGCTTTCCTCACAGTTGTAAAGACAACTTCTAGTTTGTCAACATAGCACATAATCAGATATACCAAATTATCTAATTGATGATTTTTAACCTTCTGTATCACTTTGGTCTCATTCTATCTGATACTTGCTAGTATCTGGACCTTGGTTTAGGCTTTCCATATTACAATAAAACAAGTGCAGGTATCCAGATTGGGGTTATTGTTGAACCATATACATAATGTAGTTTATTAATTGAAAATGACATATTATTATAGAAATCTCTGTTTATATTATAGGAATTTGTGAAGATCAAATACTTGCACAAATATTTCTAATTTGTTAGTTATAGATAGTAAGACTTTAAAATCTATTTTTTGATTATGTCTCCCTGATTGACAATTTTTTATGTGAATGAAAAGATGTGCTTGGATTGTGTTTCATTAAGGACGACTTTGTTTGCCACGGGGTCAGTATGTTCCAAGCTGTTTTGTCAAGCAGAATTAAATTAGAACTAAATATTGAAGTTAAACGCAAATGTGCCATTGCAAAAAATATGGTTGTAAACAGCCTTCTGGATATGTAAATAAATTTAGTATTTGTAAACTTTTACATTAGGATGTTGACATCTAAACCTCTTGGTACCAAGGTTTCTGGTAATCATTCTCCCATTGAAGATTTGTATTATTTCATGAGAGAACATGCCATGTTCTTGTGAGCCTTGTGTGAGAATTCTTAAAGTAAACTATGCATAGGAAATGCCATTTAGGGAAATTATATTAAAGTTATATTTTTATTAGAGATATATAGCAAAATACAATCACTTTATAAAAGTTAATTTTTAAAGCGTGTTATTTAAAATAAGTACACTAATGTTGAATAAAACAATAGCTTAACACAAATTCAGTTGAATCCATTTTTGCAGCTTCTTGAATTTCAAAATTGCAAGGTTTCTTTTACCTCTGTTCCTTTTTTATTATTTCTACTATTGCTAAGTTTGTTGATATTTAGAATTTTTCATTGTAAATTAAAAATGATGGTTCAATATTCTAAGATTTACCTTTGTATACCCTTCTCAAGAATTGAAATTTTTATTTATAAGGTAATTACAAAACTGATGAATGAATACTATGTCCTGACTTTTCCCTGTCTCCATACAGGAGACAGAAAAGAGCAAATAAACGTAAATGGAGCCAAAGATATTTTGTTTATACTTAGGAGTCCATATTTTATCCATATTTTGAAACTATGATGTTAGTATAGATGGTAAGTTTTTTCAGGGAGGTGACAGTAATAGATAATTGTTAGCAATCCATTATTGTTCCAGTGAAGGTGGGTAATAAATAAAAACTTTGGGATGGTGATGAAGACAATAGCAGTAGGCCACATGTTGGCATGAGCCAGGTGTTTTTTAATTTGAAATTTTTTCAGAAAACTGGCCCTGCCAGTTTGCCAGAGGCATAGATGAATGTATGACCATTTAGCCCTATGGTTCTTTAATAAAACACAATTCAAGTTGACATAATCTGAGATTCACACTCTGCCCAGAGCCTCAATATTTAGTTTTTCTCTTGAAAAATTTCGATTTCTTAATTCTAAGAAAGGTGCTTGATTGGGTACCATAAAGAGGGAAAGAGAAAAAAAAAAAGAGATTCATACTAATAGGAATATTTAGATTATTTGGAAATAACCCAATTTACTTTTCTTTAGTTGCTTGCGGCCAGCCCCCTGTTGTAGAAAATGCCAAGACCTTTGGAAAGATGAAACCTCGTTATGAAATCAACTCCCTGATTAGATATCACTGCAAAGATGGTTTCATTCAACGCCACCTTCCAACTATCCGTTGCCTAGGAAATGGGAAATGGGCTATGCCTAAAATTACCTGCATGAACCGTAAGTGGTCCTTTAGAAAGAATGGACAACCGTGCTATAACAAGTACTAGACACTCTCATTTTATGGCTACGGTATTGATAGTTTAGGGTATGGAGCAAGTAATATTGTTGTGTTTTCTTTCTTTCTTTCTTTCCTTTCATGTAGCATCTGCATACCAAAGGACTTATTCTAAGAAATACTTTAAAAATTCCTCATCAGCAAAGGACAATTCAATAAATACATCCAAACATGAGCACCGTTGGAGCCGGAGGTGGCAGGAGTCGAGGCGCTGATCCCTAAATGGCAAACATGTGTTTTCACCATTTCAGCCAAAGTCCTAACTTCCTGTGCCTTTCCTATCACCTCGAGAAGTATTATCAGTTGGTTTGGATTTTTGGACCACCATCCAGTCATTTGGGGTTGCTGTGCTCCCAAAACATTTTAAATGAAAGTATTGGCATTCAAAAAGAAAGCAACCAAAATGAAAGAAAATGAGAGCAGACAGTAACCATTTCCAGCCTATCTAATTTCTTTAGTTTTCTATTTGCCTCCAGTGCAGACCATTTTATAATGTATACCAGCCTACTGTACTATTTAAAAAGCTCAATTTCAGCACCAATGGCAATGTAAATAAGATGATTTAATGTTGATTTTAATCCTGTATATAAAATAAAAAGTCACACTGAGTTTGGGCATATTTAATAATGATTATGGAGCCTTCGAGGTCTTTAATCATTCGTTTGGCTGCTTTTTGTACTTTGTTTAGGCTGGAAATGGTTTCACTTGCCCTTTGTCAGCAAGACTGAGGACAGCTTTTCTCGGACAACTAACAAACACAAAGTCTTGTAGGTCACTGCACCATCAAGCGCAGTTTGCTTCCTTGCACTTCTGAAGCCTGGCCAACAGGATCCCAACAGAACTAGGGACTGCAATGTGAAACTCCTCTTTGCTGCATTCCTTTTTCTTCGCTTACAAGAAAGGCCTGAATGGAGGACTTTTTTATGACCAGGAGCATTTTTTAGGGGTCAAAGTGCTAATTATTAACTCAACCAGGTCTACTTTTTAATGGCTTTCATAACACTAACTTGCAAGATTACAGATCAACTCATTTCAAATGGATAGAGACCTAGGGCTCTGGAGGGTGGGGGATTGTTAAAACAACAACACACATTCAAAGAAAGAAATTTTGTATATATAACCATTTTAATCTTTTATAAAGTTTTGAATGTTCATGTATGAATGCTGCAGCTGTGAAGCATACATAAATAAATGAAGTAAGCCATACTGATTTAATTTATTGGATGTTATTTTCCCCCAAACCTGAAAATTGACATAGTAGCCTAGTTATTTTTCAGTGTTAGCCTTTGCACTGCCCTCACACAGTTTGGAACCATATAATCTAGGTACTTTTCCCTGATTACATAATGTGATGGATAGAATGCATCAAGTGTTTATTATGAAAAGAGTGGAAAAGTGTATAGCTTTCAGCAAATGGTGTTTGCCCATTCTAAGCAAGGAGCATATATGTAGAAATAGAGTGGACATTTCTTCTTGTTAGGTGGAGTGTATGTGTTGAAATTTCTCCCTATCTCTTCCTACTCTATTTCTTCCCCTTTATTTGAATAAAGTGACCGCTGAAGATGACCTTGAATCATTATCCACTTAATTTAATGTTTAAAGAAAAACCTGTAATGGAAAGAAGGCATTTAGGAGTCTTTCCCTAATTTCAGTTAGAACAACCTTGAGAAGGGTAGACAACAAATAAATATGCAAATAGAAAAAGAGCAGACTCAACATTGATTCTTTTTCATGAAACTTCCTTTGACCTAGAAGGAACGACAGTAGCTACAATCACACAGTGTCTTTACGCAAGTCCTCTTGGTTGCTGCGTTAAATGTAATCTACCTTTAGATGTTCTAGAGCACAGAACAACACTGTGTTGGCCTATTAAGTTTTAACTTTTCCCCTTTCATTACAATGCACATAATACGTTCCTGTATTTATATTATAACGTGTATAGTGTAAAATGTGAATGACTGTTTTTTTTTTTTTTTTGTGAATGAAAATCTAAAATCTTTGTAACTTTTTATACCTGCTTTTGTTTCACCAAAGAAACCTAAAATCCTTCTTTTACTATACTGTGACTGGTCTGGTTATTTACAACTTTAAATCCTAATGTGCACCAACATTTCACATTTTGTTTCCACCATGGAGAGCAAGCTGCTAGCTTGGATGAAATAATTTTGTGGCTAGCAGAGAGATGATTGTATACGTACTTGCAAAAATTGAGATAGTAATTCTGATGATGTTTACATCTACATACTTAGGAATTAATTTCAAATGGGAAAGAAACATGCAATAGGAAATGTGATAGGTCACATTTACAGAATGTTTCCCATGAACCAGGCCAAATGTTTTATGTGCAATATCCCGCAAGCCTATGAGAGACGTGCTGCTACTGTCTGATTGATGAGAGATCAGGAGTACGGAACTCAAGTTATTTGTCCAAAGTTACGTAATTGGTTTGTAGTGGAGGCGGGTAATCTCCACAATCTACATGATATTCTTAAGAAAAATATAAAATATTATGTTCCTGATTATTATATATTTGAGAAGTTAATTTACTGGCTAAAAGATCGTATCCAAATAATCATCAGAAGATGTCAAAAATATCAAATTCCCATCCATCCATTTCTTCATTTTTCATTCGTTCACTATTCATTATGTACTTACTGTGTCAGGCACTGAAGATTCAGCAGTGAATGAGCTAGACAGGTCTCTGCCCGCATAAAATTTTTATACTGGTTGTATCCCATGGGAATTATTTTACAGCCCATTCTATTCAATATCTTCATTGATAAATTAGAAGAACAGATCCATTGTATGTTCTGCAGTTGTATAGAAGATATCATAAAGGACAGGTGAGTTTAAAATCATTTTGAGGTTTCTTTCTTGGAATGTCAAAAATACATGGGGGGCCGGCCCTGAGGCTTAGCGGTTAAGTGCGCGCGCTCTGCTGCTGGCGGCCCGGGTTCGGATCCGGGTGCGCACCGACGCACCGCTTCTCCGGCCATGCTGAGGCTGCATCCCACATACAGCAACTAGAAGGATGTGCAGCTATGACATACAACTATCTACTGGGGCTTTGGGGGAAAAATAAATAAAATTATTAAAAAAAAAATACATGGGAAGCTGGGCATGAATAGATGCAGAAAAGAAGAGATTCTTCTTGCTGAGCTTGTCCTGTTAATGTACATCTGTCATATCTTTTACACAGAACTGTCAACAGAAATTACCTAAGGAAGTATATAAGAATTTGCATTATCTGTGCTTATACACCATTATTAGATGTTTATAAATCCGTCAAGTAAATTTTTATGGATCTAGGTGCAAATAATGGAGTCTATGGGGGGTTCCGTTACCCAGAATGCTGGGACAGAGTGAGAAGTTTAAGGAGACTTGCCCCACTCGAAGTCGGCCAGAGGTAGTTTTCGATTTGTTTCTAAAGGCTAGGTTGCATATCAGAGGAAAGAATGCACCCCTACCATAGAGAGCTATTTAAGAAGAGGAGGTCTTCCAGGGTAGCTGAAATGGAAAAGAAGTCAGAGAGATTGTGTAGGGAGGGACGCTACATCATTTTAATGTGACAGCAAGTAGACCTTTGCTGATGGTAAGTGAGTTTTCAATACAGTACAGGAAGTAGGCACTGAATTAGCCTTGAGCTAATTGTCCAGAAGTCATATATCATGTAAAATAAAGTTATGGAGTTTGGAAATAGAAAAAATGGAATAGCTTGCAAAGAGGGTCAGAGTTGATTTTTATGCATGACTTGTGCATGAGTGTCTCCCAAGAAAAGAATCTACAAGAGAAAATATATTTTAGATAAAGGCCAAAGATGATGTTATCAAGTGGCTCAAGACTCCATGGCGACTTGAACATTTTTTAATGTGTTTCTTGTTATGTTTCCTAATATTACAAATGCAGTAAAATAGTTTTTGAAGAAAAAGGCCCTCAGTGATGTTTTTGTACTGATATTTGTGCTTCCTTTTTTTATTGTGTTGCAATTCCCATTTGCTAAACAAACCAGAATTCACCCAAATGACTCTTTTCTAAAACGAGTCTAAATAGAAAGTTTATAAAGGTCTTTGAATGAGTCATTCAATATTGTATAATCTTTTCCCATTATTACTCATTTCTGTATGTTTGGATCCCAGCTGGACAAGAAAGAGCACATGCCAAACAAGAACAAGAATGGCTTTTGTTGAGGTGTTTACGGAGTAAGCAAAGCCTGGGTTTTAATTGGAATTTAATTTAGAATTCTGTCTGAGTCCATCAAAGGATCCCTGCTGAAGATTAAATGTTTACTGCCTTAAGGCAATAACTCTTAAATGATTTTTGATAGGGTTTACTCTAAAATAAATTTTAAAAACTATGTACTCATCACATTTTAAGTTGTCAACAAAAAAATTTTTCATTATAAATAATTTTAAATGATGTTATTTTGGCATATTTTAAATATTGCCATTCTAAAATAAATATGTAAGATCACTCTTTTAAATATATTCAGTGGAATCTAAATATCATAGTGGTTTAATATCTACTATCATCCATTTAAAAAATACTTGAAGAAAAATATTCTTTTAACAATCAAACATTTTATATTTTTCTTATCTTTGGACTTGTTTTTTATTTCAGTTCCTTCCATGGAATTTTATCCAAATATTATACATTAATATACTTGAAACTCTTCTATTGATAAAGCTATCAAAAATATACATCAAAATTTGTACTTAAAAGTGGAAAATTAATTTTTCCTTGTGAACGTAAAACTGTAAAAGTTAAAAATCTTCTCCCGGATTGAGTTATCATTGTAATTTACTGATATATGATTGATCAAAACAATAGTACCCTCTTACAAAATTTAAAAGATAATTATAATTGTAAAATATTGTTAGAAATACGTCTCAATGAGGTGATTAGAGCCGTTTTTCCCAATTAATATTTCCATGAGTAAATTTACTTAAAACTAGAATGTGTCATGGCTTATCATCACTTCTATTTGTATTTTGTTTTTATAGATTTAAACACTGAGAAAACTGTTTACATTAATAAGTAGATGGAAATGATCATTTTATTATGCAGTACTACTCAATTTTTTTTTTTTTTTTTTTTTTACCTCTTTCTGAATTACATGCCAAAAGTCACATAGTGGTCTATCAAAAGTTATTTTTAATTACCTTTCAGCTGACATCTCAGTGAAGTTCTCCTTAAATTTTTTCTGTAAACACCTGACTTAAAAAAGAATTTTATTTGCACGCTGTCATCAGAATCATTCATTTTGATTTGTCCTTTTTGTGCGCTCATAGCTTTTACACTCCATGGCCATGTATCCCAAGACTCAGGATGGAGGAGAGATGTGTTTGATATGGTGGTTGTTTTTTATGAAGTGGGAAAAGGGCAGTTGTCTAAAGCCTTTGGTTCTCAAAGTTTGTTCCCTGAAATGACAGCATTAGCATCACCTAGGAACTTATAAGAAATGCAAATCCTCAGACTCTAACCCCAAATTAGAAATTTGGTGAGTGGGGACAGCAATCTGGGTTTTCATAAGCACTCCACATGATTCTGATGCATTCTGAAGTTGTGAGAACTGGTGTAAAGAGAAGCAAAAGTAGAACCAGAGGCCTCAACTACAGACATTCTCTTAGGCAGATGAGTTTTAGGAAAGAGGCCAAATGAAAGTTGAGATTCCAGAAATTGCTTTGCTTTGTGTGCCCATGTACCCCTTGGAGAATCTTGAGGGACTCTCAGGGTAAGCGACCCTGGTTTGGAGACCACTGCTTTAAGAAACACAGTCCTTAAGTACATTCAAATTTTTAGTATGTGTTCTATCTGTTTGGCAATGACTACTTTCCAACCTTTGAATGGGCCTCTGGTTTTACAGAAAAAAGTGAAAAAAGCTTTCTCTACAGGGAAAAATGAAGAAAGGAGCATGATTAAAAGTAACTATTTCTTGGGGGCTGGCCTGGTGGTGTAGTGGTTAAGTTCACGCACTCCACTTCAGCAGCCCGGGGTTCACTGATTCGGATCCTGGGCACAGACCTACTTACTGCTCATCAGACCACGCTGAGGTGGCGTCCCACATAGAAGAACTAGAAGGACCTATACTAGGATATACAGCTATGTACTGGGGCTTTGGGGAGGAAAAAGAAAAAGAGGAAGATTGGTAACAGATGTTAGCTCAGGGCCAATCTTCCTAAAAAAAAAAAAAATTCTTAAAGGATAGACCTGAAACAAAGTTTGAAATGCAGGAATTAAGACAGTTTAAAAACTGAGAAATAGAAGCAAAGAAGATATATTGTAACTTCCCAGTAACAGCTAGCCAGGAAAGGAACTTCACATTCAGTGGGGATCCCTCAGGTCTAGGTGGGAGAAGAATCCTTGGGAGTGAATTGATCCCTGAATAACTCTAGTTCCTAACTCAGATCACCCTCTCCCATGCCCATTAGCCAGAATGAACTCACCACTCATTCAATGATATATATTGAGTACTTACCATGTGCCAGGCACTATGCTAGATATCAGGGATACTGTTATAAACAAGACCGGCAAGTCCCTGCCATCAGTCTGATGGGAAAGATTAGCAAAGGCACTAAAACAGGAGGAGATTTGATTTCTCAAGATATTGTTCTTGCTAAAGCCTCCATTCTTGGACATCTCTTTGCCCTGCTCTCCATCTTTACCTGATTCCATTCTTAACCGTGGCCCTATCTACTTCCTACATTACAATTTCCACATCTCTTTCTTTTGTGTAATGTATATGTATCCAGTTGGTTGGATTTCATAGGCACATTAAGCTCTATATGTCCCAAAGTGACCTGTTACCCATCCCTTCTGCTAACTGTCTACACATTTTTTAAAACTAGGGGTCTAAGAGTCATTCTGGACTCCTAATTTAATGCCCATATTCAATAAAGCACCAAATTCTATTAATTCTACCTCCCAAAGTTTCTCATATCCATCATCTTCTCTCTATCCCAGCTGTCCTCAATAGCTCATATAGTATTACTATCTCTAGATGCATCACTTTCAAAATAATCTTTTAAACTGCTATAGAGTATTCTTTCAAATGTGCAAATCAGAGCTTGCAGCTCAGAATTCTTCAGAACCTATTGCCTACAAAATAAAATCTAATTCTATATGCATAGCAAAATGCTTTGGAAAAAAACCCAAAAAACAAAAACCTGTCCCAGGTATTATGTGCTTAAGAAGAATGGAGGAATTGATTTAGAAATCTTAAGTAAATCAACCGTTACATTTTAGTTTTTTTTCTTTTAATTAGATCAGTTTGGCTTCCTGTTCAGTCTCTGATCAAAAGTCAGACTCCCCTTGTAGCAGTTATGTACAAGGCGGAAACGGAAGACCAGAAATGCTATCTGATGTAGTGGGACATATGTTTGCCCCTCCAGATACACTCTCCACACTTCTCCTCCTGCTTTGTACCCTGTGAGATTGACTGTATAAACTGCTCCTATTGGATTCAGCCTCAGGGAGCAATGTAGGAGATCAGAGCAAGAGAGGAGAGTGACTCAGTGTGTGTGTCCCTTTGGCTCCCTCCCAATCCTGTGGGACCGCCATGTGCTGCCTGTATTCCTATGGCAAAGTCATTAGCTCCTACCAGGCCCCCATCTCCACATAGCCTTCTCTACTTCCTGGTTCCCTACTGCTCTCACCTCACCTGTCTGTGAGGACTGGGGTAGTAAGAGCTCTCCACTATCATTAGCCCAGGGGTACTGCACTATAAATAGTGATTTCCTTAAGCTGCCCACCTTTGTAAGTAGTCCCTTTATTAAACTCTCTTCGACGTATCCAATTTGATTGGGTCATCTGTTTCCTGCTGGATTCTTGACTGACAAAGCATTTTTAGATGCATTTCTCTAGGGAAATTATGGAAGTAACCCAGTTCATGTCAATCATAGGATGGGCATGCTGTGTTACAGTCTGGAAGACTCCACATTAGTTCCCTTGGGTTTCTTTCATAGTATCTTATCGTGTGCTTTTATCAGGTTATATCTTTGATTCCTTCTTTACAACCACTGAACACTAAACATGTGTTCGTTGCAAGTGCCAGCCATTTTTTTGCCTCATCTGTGCGTAAGCACAGCCACAGTGCAGACTGGTTGGTCCTGAGGCTGTGTTCTCCAGCTTAAATTTCCAAAACAAAATACGATACTCCTCAGCTTGAGATCACAGTCAAGTTCAGTTTTCAGTACTTGTTTTATAATTAGGAGCAAACAAAAGAGGAGTCAAGTTATACATGTGCACAACAATTTTC
Organism: Diceros bicornis minor; assembly: GCF_020826845.1. Classification (NCBI taxonomy): domain Eukaryota; kingdom Metazoa; phylum Chordata; class Mammalia; order Perissodactyla; family Rhinocerotidae; genus Diceros; species Diceros bicornis. The sequence continues at coordinate 11,455,070 of NC_080740.1, forward strand.
TCTGAGACTGAACCCGAATATTTTTGAAGCTTTATGGCCAAGCATGGGGAAAGTGGGAAGAGAAGGAGAGGGAGATTGCTGTTTTCAAGTTGCTAGCCATTTTGTTTCTCTGGATAGAGGTATGCTTTTATCTTGCAGTGAAGACTTTTATCCCTTTGTTTTTGGAGGAGCCATTCCAGGGGGTCTCTAAGTTATTGAAATTTAGGACCAGGCTCTCACTTTGGAATGAATTGATAAAAGGAGGTGCTGAGGTGCTTTGCATTAAAAAATAGATGTTCTTTTTCTTCTCCTACAAATTGTATTTTTAGAGGGAACTTTTACTTCAAGAAATATCCTGGGGCCAGCCCAGTGGGGTAGCGGTTAAGCGCAAGTGGTACTGGTGGCCCAAGTTGGGAGCCTGGGCGCACACCGACGCACCGCTTCTCCAGTCGTGCTGAGGCGGTGTCCCACATGCAGCAACTAGAAGGATGTGCAGCTATGACACACAACTACCTACTGGGGCTTTGGGGAGAAAAAGGGAAAAAAAGGAGGAGGATTGGCAATAGATGTTAGCTCAGAGCCAGTCTTCCTTAGCAAAAAGAGGAGGATTGGCATGGATATTAGCGCAGGGCTGATTTTCCTCACAAAAAAAAAAAATAAAGAAATATTCTGTTTATTTTCTCTAGGGTCTTGATTCCAGGGAGTGGAAAATTATTGGTGGAAGGGCCTTCCTCTGTTGGGGAGGGAAGCTGGTTTCAACAACATGGTGACAGATGTGCTGAAATTAAGGGAAACGTCTAGTAGAGGTTTATAGGCCCCTCTGTGGAGGGGCCTATAAACTCTGGAAATAGTCCAATAAACTGCACAGCTTTAAGTGTTGCTTGGCTATGTTACAATTCTTTGTTTCCTCACGTCCTCAGGATAGTTTTGTTAAGTTAAGGCTTAACTGAACTTTTCAGAATTAAGGGATGAGCCATTCCCTCACTGGGGAAGGGTGGAGAGAGATCAGCAGCAGTCTTAGTAAGGCAGGTACAGATGGTGGGATGTGGTCTGGAGTCATACACCTTGTACGGGAAGGCTTGGTGGGGTCAGAGTGACATTCCAGGTGAATTTATGGAACAGAGCAGTGTGCCAGGAATGTTTGGGGAAAGGAGTCTGCTAAAATTTTATATTTTTTTTGTCAAGTAACATGTGGTCTTGGGAATATTGTTTTAGCACTAAAGAGAAGTACAATTTCTGAAAACTAAATTTGGGATCATCTGTATTATGTAGGCTTTCTTATAGGTAATATCTTCAAAGCTTAATATGTGGGAATATTTTTAACTTTAACTTTGAGTCTCTTCTTAAAACATGGGGTAAATTAACAGATACTTTCATTTTGTATACAGATATGTAGGGCAAAAAGAGTAATTTGGGAATTTAAAAATGAACATCATTTTCAAGAAAAAAAAAGGAACCCCAGGAAAATAAATAAAAGAAAATTAGCCAACTAATTCTGGAAGAATGAGAGTAACACAACAATATCATGGTTTTGGAAAAGGATTTAGGGAAGGAAGAAGACTTGCTGGGATTGTAGGGGCTGTACTAATCTAGGTTGAGTCAAAACATGTCATTAAAAAGCAGGCATTGGGATTTGATGATGCTCTGATCATGAAAGGAGGAAAGAAGAAAAATATTCATTACAACATTTAGCCTACAGAGTTGAGGAAAATGAAATCCCACAAAGCATTCATGCTAAAAAGAGAAGACAATTTGCCTGGAAAACCAAAAAATATTTGAAGATCACTAGCAATAGAGCAAATGTCAGTTGCCTGGGAGTTTCTGATTGTACAGGGATTAGAAAAGTTTAGAATGATTTTTAATTAAATGAGAGTTTGAAAACACAAAAATAACGATCCTGTCCCTCACAAAGGAGGATGTACAAGATAGGGCTTAGACCAAAGGATGTGAGATGTTGAAATACCTGAGAATGAATGGGCCGCTGTGCTAAAGCTGGAAAACAAGCATCTAGACTGAAAACAGCGTGAGCAATTAATGTTTATTGAGTAATTACCTGAATCATAACTTCTCTCTTTATTCGACATCATGAAAACAGTTTTAGGTCTTTGCTAAAATTGTTCTTTTGTTGTTGTTGTTAATTTATTACCTAAGTAATCCTTGCTCATTGAAAATGCATTGGAAAATACAGAAAAGCACAAATAGGAAAGTAAATGCTCAAGAGAATATTCACTTGAAATCACTGTTTTTAACCCACATGGCCCCAAGGAGTGCTCAATAACTATGTGTAGAAGGGACTATTTATTGGGTGCCAGTCACTCTCCTAAGTGTATTGCCATCTGTTTCTTTTCACAAGAACACAAGCTCCGTGAGCTCAGGGACTCCTATGTCTTGATCATCACCATGTTCCTAACACCTGCAATAGCGCCTCACATGCGGCAGGCACTCAGTAAATATTTGTTAAATGAATGACTAAATCTACGTCTCTTAGTATTCACATCGATTTTATTGTCATTCCTATTTACTGGGAGGATCAGGGACATACGTTGACAGCCCCAAGTCACTTAGTGCATAAGCTAAGATGTACACCCAGAAAGTCTGACTCCAGGGCTCGTTAACACATTCTGTTATTCTGTGGGATACTTCTGCTTGTGTATGGTTTTTCCGGCTAACTAGATTGCTAAGCTCTCCAGAAGCATATATCTTACACTCTCATGTATCCCTCACATCTTTGTTATTAGTGCCGTTCAGTTGATTCTGACTCTTAGAGACCCAGTGTACAACAGTGGGGAACCCTGCCTGGTCTTTTTGCCCCATACTCTCCCCTTCCGGCGCTATATCAGACAGTGCTCCACTGCTAGTCATAGAGTTTTCACGGCCAATTTTTTCAGAAGTGGGTGGCCCGGTCCTCCTTTCTAGTCTGTCCTAAGTCTGGAGGCTTCGCTGAAACCTGTCTCCCATGGGTGACCCTGCTGGTATTTGAAATACTGGTGGCATAGCTTTCAGATCACAGCCACCACGATATGACAACTGACAGACGAGTGGTGCGGTTCCCTGACCGGGAAACCAACCCAGGGTGCGGTAGTGGGAGCACTGATTCTTAACCACTAGACCACCAGGGCAGGCTATCCCTCACATCTAACACATGGAAAAACATTGTATTGATTAATAAATCTTGTGGTGTAAGGAAAAAAAAATAGGAGGGGAACCTGTTAAAACTAAAGGGTCAGTGGGTGATGTTAATAACCACACTGAAATTAAGACCCTGTCCCTCCTTGCACAGATGCCATCAAGAACCTGGCATGTTATATTCATTTAACAGTCCTGTTAACCAGCAGCATCAGCAGCTGAGGACAAAAATAGAAAAATGTGAAGCTGTTTGTCTCTCTGTTTCTCACCATTCTTTGCTCCAGAAATAAACCATCCACACTTGTCTGCCACCTAAGATAGTGGTTGAATGGTTTAGCAGATGAGAATTTATATGGGTTATTGGGATTTCTAGCATACCACACAAATGAATGCTTAGAAAAATAGAGGTGCAACGTATGTCTATCCAAGCCCGTGGAGTCAGAGGGAATGTCAGCGTCGCTTCACGCTGGATGTCAGTCCCTTGAGACTTTCACTCTTGCCTATTTAACCAGAGTAAATATTTGCTGTTACAACAGAATCGGAAGTGGCATTCCAGCAGGATGTGGACAAATCTCCATGAAGCCATTTAACTTAATCCTGGAGATCAAGAAATTATTGCATGAAATTTACAAATGCAGCTGCATTGCAAATATCCAATTTTTTGCTTTCAAAGAAAATGTAGCAGAAAAAAATAAGGAAATAAGGTGCTCTAAGTTTTCATAACCCTTAGAAATCTATTTAAATTTAGACTACAAATATAAAAGCACAAATTTATTTATTTGTGCACTTGTTTTTTCATTCATTCAACAAATATTTTTAAGCAGGCACTACATTCCAGGAACTCTTCTATTTAATTTCTTGGACTCATTTCATTGTTATGACAATAGGACAAGGCTCTTCTGGTTTTTAGTATCTGCTCCCGAAACATGAAAGTTTTCAGCTGTCTAGAAATGATCTGAAAACATCCTACACTTATACTGACACACTGAAAATATATATTATCTGCCTCAGGGTTAAGACATTTCATAGTAAAGCAAGCTTTGTTGGAAACTAGAAATAGCCTGTGAGTTCAGAATGGAAATAAATGTCTGGGGGTAGGAAGGAAGATTTGTATTCAAGCAACAAGTAGCTTGTAATTATTCTGTGGTAAATAAGGACCTTCTTCTTGAGAATATTGCCTCATATATTTATTTTAAAGTCATGTCTTCTGTTATCTTGTAAGTGAATTTACAATGTATTGACGTGTTGTCAAACAACGTTTTGGCCGAACTTTCTGTTCTTACGTCTCCCAGTTTCTTGGTTGGGAGCTGGGAACTGTGTACTTATGCTCCAAGTGGACAGGAAGGCCGCCTGCATATCCTGAACACCACCGAAAGATCCTGAGTTAACCCTGCAGAGCGCACATTGCGGGAGGAGCGGTTGTCAGGCCAGAGGCCATAGAGGCAGATCAGGTGTGGTAGAAAGCAGATCTGCCTGCAACCACGATGTGTAGGATCAGGCCCCAGCAGCTCCGTGTACTGCCTAAGGGACCTCTTGAGCCTCGTCCCCTACAGGACTCAGTTTGCTCATGTAATGTAGCTGGCTCCTAACAGGACCTGAACTGGCGTTTAGGATCTGGTGGTCGCTGCCACACCATGAAGAGAAGATTCTTAGGAATCCTGTTTTATGAATACATTTCTATGTGGGTTTTTGGTTTAGCTGATAACTACAGGAAAAGGGCTTTTTCTTTTGGTGAGGAAGTGAGAGGAAGGGGAAACTACCCCATCTGCGTCCACCACTTGAGGCAGAAGCTGAAGAAACTATTTTTATTAGAGACTCTGAAACCAAGGCTTATGCAGTGCCGTGCTTTAGGGTAAAAGGGACAAAATGTGACCCATAGTTAGGGGGAGAAGGGCAGGGAAAGTTGAGTGGCTCTGGCACAGTGAGCTGCAGCGAACATACCATGGCAGCAGTGGGAATATCAAGACACCCAGAGAGAACCAGAGGCTCCCTTGGGAGCTAGGGACACTGTGGGGCCCTCTGAGTATAGATGGAGGCAAGAGTCAGACTAGTTTAGTGATGTCAGCCGTTGTGATTCCCTCTGAGGCTGTTCCAGTGAAAAGGGCGGTAGATGACGCCAAAAGCATTTAGTAGTAGTAGAGCCTTCTTATGAAGAAAGCTTCTTCTAAACCAATCAAAGTAGAGCTCTCTGTGCTGAAACGGGGAGAACTAGGAGCTGTGTGCTCAGTGCACCAGGAATCTGTATTTTTTGCAGCTCCTCTAGGAGCTTCCAGTTTGCAGCCAAGGTTGAGAACCACTGTCTTAGAGTAGTGCTTCTCAAACTTGAATGTGCCTACAAATCACCTGGGGATTTTGTTAAAAGGCAGATTCCACTTCAGGTGGTCTAGGATGGGCCTGAGGTTCTCCGTGTGTCACAAGCTCCCAGGTGATGCTGAAGGTAAATGATGCTGGAAGGTAAAACACACTTTGAACAGCAAGATCTTGGAGCATTTCGGTATATGTAGTGTGGAGTTATTGGGCATCAAAATCTGCTGGAGTGCTTATTAAGACAGATTATTGTGCCCAGCTCCCACTTCCTGATTCAGAAGGTCTAGGGTGATTTGCATTTCTAATAAGTTTGCAGACTATGTAGCTCTGGACATGATCATGTAAGGCAGTGATTCTCAAACCTGGCCACACCTTGCAAACTTATAAAGTGTAGTCAGGCTGGACACCTCCAACCCCTCACAGAATCTGATCTAAAGCCCCCTGGGTGATCCTAATGTACAGTTAGGTTTGAGAACCATTGACAGAAGGCCTCATAGGTCATATGAGGACTTCAGATCTTATTCTAAATATAATACTATGTACTACTTGTTTCTGCTTTTAGAAATAATTCATGACAGGATTAAAGGTGTTTTAAAGCCGATCACTGATGAAATCCTGACAACTGAACTGTATGCCTCTATCTAGAGAGGTGAATGAATGTTTCCTATGAGGCAGATCCTCTCTTCATTACCTCTTTTATTACAAATGAGGGCAGCTCAGAAAGGTTTACCAGACAACACTTTAATTCCTGCAGGGAAATCTATTAAAAGGTACACAAATTGGTTAATTTTGAAATCTACTCATGCCAAACTGGCTGTATGGTTTTGCTCCCACTTTCTATTAACTTTGGTCTGTTCCATTATGGGTTATGTGGCAGAAGCTAATTACTGGGAGCCTGTAATTTAAAGTGACAGGTAATTGAAACTTGGGTTCTCTATGAATATCTGTGTAATGCATAATACATTATTAAATACCGATTATTTAAAACACAAATGAAGCCAATTGAAGTCAGCTCCAGCCGTTGGTGGTTGATAATAAAAATGAAACTACAGATAATTAACATGGGTCCAAAAAAGCTCATTTTGAGTGGGCCTGCAAAAATTATTTTTTGTCATTTGGTATTAATTATGACATGCTAATATATCTAATTTTATTTGGCCCATTGACATTCACTTCATGTACTTGGAATGAAAATCAGAACGAAGCTCTAAATCCAAGAAAGAAAGAAAGAAAATGATCTTTCTCACACTTGTATTAATATTTAATCTTTACTGAATTAATACTCTGAGGTTGCCAACGCAAACCTCAGTGGAAATGGTGACTCTTTTAAAAGAATATGAAGTTGTATTTTAGTTTCAAATGGAAAGTTATTATTTTATAAAATTTGATCACTTGATTTTTTTCTAAATGGAAAAAGGTCTCATTGAAACAATGGGATGCATAACACCAATAGTTTATATATGTACACATTATAGTAAATATAATAGCCATGTAATAGCCATGTAACATATAAATAATATATAATAAATATATACACATATAATATATCTATCACTATCTGTATCTCTGTAATTTCCTTCCTGGTTTTTGCTTCTGAAACTGTCCATCTGAAACCATGGGTCCTGTAATAGCATTACTTATATTGATGCAGCTTGTATAAGAGCAGAAAAAATGTGCAGATTTCTAAAAGTATAGTTAAAGTAAGAGCTATTTGTAAAGCTACCTCTGTCAATTGCAGAAAAGTCTCCAGAATCCTGCAGTGTGCATTTCTCCAGTACAAATACGCCACACTGCTACGAAAGTAACAGGTTGCGCTTCCTGTGCCACCTGTCTGCAACTTGGAACATTGGCAGCAAAATTCAGTTCTAGCCCATTGACAGCTTTGTGGGGCTTTAGAACCCTAACCTCCAGTATTTAGTTTTCTACAAGAGCAATAATCTATAAGGCTAGTCATCTTTGTAATGAAAACAAACTTACCATGGGAGTAAAGATTTACAGCTATAAGGATAGATAGAAACTACAGATCTTTCTGACCTCAGGTCCTTCGTGTTGGCTATCCAAAAAAATAAATTCTCTTTCCAGTCCAATCTTTTCTTTAAAAACACTGAGAAAAACAAGGTTTTCCAAAGGTCTCCTCGCCAAGGAGGACACAACAGCTGTGTTTTACGCGAGGTAGTATTTCACCCATTTGATCATTCCTTTAAACTCCTCCTGTAAACATGTTCCTCACTTGACTTCCAGGAATCGAATTCTCCTGATTCTTCTTCTACTCCTTGGGCATCTCCCTTGCTGGTTCCTTCACATCTTTTTCTATTTATACTCTTTCTCTTGTTGATCTCATCCAGTCTTGTGACTGTAAATGCCATATATACATTTATGACTCAGCCTAGATGTCTCCCTTGCACTCCAGACTTACATAGCCAATTACCTACCCTACATGTCCGCTTGAATGGTAGTAGGCATCTCAAACTTAACACGTCCAAATACAAACTCCTGCTCTTCTTTCCTACTTCCTCCATCCATTGTCTTCCCTATCTCGGCACTTCCATTGCTACCACCTTGGTTTAAGCCACCGTTATTTCTTGCCTGGATTATAAGCAATAGCCGACTATCTGGACTCATGGGTCCATCCTTGCTTCACTTTGGTTTAATCCTATCAAAGCAATTAGAATGCCCATGTTCAAGTCAGAGAACTATTGAATATCCTCCAATGGCTCCCCAAACCTCTTGGAGTATAAGGCACAAATGGACTTTTGTGCAGGGGCTTTGTACAACCTGGCTCCTTAGTATCTCTAATTCCTTCCTCCACTGCTCTCCCCCAGGCTCGCTCTGCTCCAGGCACACTGGTCTCCTGGCTGTTCCCTCAGCATGCCAGGCCACTCCCACCTCAGTGCTTTACTCTTGCTTTTTTTTGTCTGCCTGGACCACTCATCCTGCAGATATCTGCTTAGCTTATTCTCTCACCTCCTGTAGATCTTTACTAAAATGTCACCTTTTCAGTGAAGCCTTCACTGAACATCTATGTAGAATTCCAACTCCCTTGTTCCACACTTCTTGTCCTCCTTCTTTGATTTATTTTTCATCTTTTAGCATATGATTTGTTTATTGATTTTGTTTATTATCTACCTACTTCCATTAGATTGTAGGCTCCATGAGGGCAGGTATTTTTATCTGTTTTGTTCACTACTGCATCCAGTGTGCCAGTGACCCAAGAACACCTGGCCCTTGGGAGGCACCCAATAATACTTCTTGAATGAATGAATGAATGAATGCTCCCTACATGTGGTTTTTGTGAACGTTTGAGCAATGGGTGACCTGTTTTTACAGAGCTGTTTCTTAATATACTCTTTCTTCCTATTCCTCATTGCCTGTGTGTTCTAAAAGCTAGGTTTCCATTTTCTATTCCTTTCATTCAATAAATACTTACTGAGTGACTGCTGTGTATCAGACTCTGTGCTGGTGCTGAATAATACATTAATGATACAACACTGTCCTTGTTGTCATGGAGTTTGTCATATGGTTGTTGGAGAAAGACATTGGATGAATAACAAATACATGTAAGATTACACATTGTGGTAAAAGATTATGAAGGCAGAAACAGAGTACTGTGAGAAAGAATAACAGTGGGGGGAGGGTATTTACTTTAGATGAGGTGGGAAGGCCACCCTAAGGAGGTGACATTTAAGCTGAGAGGAGATATGAAAGATGAGAAGGAACCAGTAGAGCAAAATGTAAAATCTGGGAGGAGAGGGCATTTCAGGGAAAGAAAACAATATATATGAGGGCCCTGAGGGAGTAAAGAACATGGCATATTTGAGAATCCAAAAGAAAGCCAATGTGATTGAGGTGAGAGATTGGCAGTTTCTGTAGTTTCTACAGCCTCGTGTAATGGTGAAGAGTTCGGAGCTCTGGGGCCAGACTCCCAAGGTCAAATCCAGGCTTCACCTCTGAATAGCTTGTAATGTTTGACAAGTTACTTTAACTACTCTATGCCTAAGGTTCCTCGTCTGTAAAATAGGAATATTTATAGTGCCTACTTCATATGGCTGTTGTGTTATCAAATGAGCCATTGCATGAAAGTACTTAGAACAGTAACCGGAATGCAGTATATAGTTTCATATAAATTTGAACATGCATCGTGAATTCAGCTGCTTCTCACCACACCTAGAACTACCACTCTGGTCCATCATCATTTCTTGCCCTTCTCCTAAGACTGCTTCTCTTTGGTCTCTATGTATTCACTCTTAACCCAATACAATCCATTCTCTACACAGAAGTTAGGGTGAATTATATTTTATAGAAATTTAATCACATCACTTACCTGCTCAAAACTTTCCTAGATTTAAAGTAAATCCACTTAGAATAAAGATCAAGCTTTTTCCCTGGCCCTCAAGGCCCTCCATGCCATTCTGGACTCATTTTCTACCAGGTTCCCTTCACTTGCTATGCTTTTCTGTCTCGATCTCATTCTCATTCTCATTTCACGGTCTTTATATGTAATGTTTTCTATATCCAGAATGTTCTTTCTCTAGTGATCCACTCCTCATATTGAAGGTCTTTGCTCAAATGTCCTCTTAAAAGTGACTTTCATGATCATCACATCTAAATAGGCACATACTTTGTCCTCAGTCCCTGTGAATCATTGACTGTTTTATTTCTTACCTTACACTCTTTATCAGTTGAAATTATATTACTTATTTCATTGTTTCTTTGTTTCTTGCTTGTCTCCCTTAGTAGCTCTGGGTGCCTATAGCTGTAACATACTGGAGACTCAACACACATTTGTTGAATAAGTGAATGATTTTACATATTCTGAAAAATGAAAGAATGATTGAAGATATTTGCCTGGAGGTTGTGAGTTATTTCCGCTTTTCAGCTCTACAGATGGAAAGGCATCTTGTTAGTTGCCTCATTTGATGTTTCTCTCCCAGGGATTGCTGTCTAGTGCTGCCTATTTTTCAGTATCTGAAAACCATTGTTTTATCTGTCTTTTTTTTCCTGGTTGTTTAAAACAAAAGAGTAAATCTGGTCCCCATTTCTCTGTCTTGGTGGGAACTAAACAATTCCACATATATGATTTCTATGACTCCAAATGGTTGTTTGTACTTTATATGGACTTCTTACAAATGGAGAGCATCTCACATAGAAGCAATTGAGACAGATTATTGTGTCCTTTCTCCATTTGTATCCCAGGTTCTTAATACCTAAGTCAATATGCTACCATCTTGGGATACCATGCATGATATTGTAAGTTATATGAATGTAAATTTAGAAAAGTTTATATAGCATTTCCTTGGTCTTTTCCTAGGGCTCATCTCTGTCATTTCAGATCTGGTTGTTTGAAGAACCAGGGCAGATCCCAGAGTATCTGCTCCTGGGAGACCCCAAATCCAAGATGTGACCAGACCCTACATGGTGCTTTGAACAATTCTTGCTTATTTTTCACTAAACCAGATAGTTTGTTTCAAATCTGAATTCTAGAAAGGGGAACATACTAAGTTAAACTCCACAAGAATTTAATTCTTCTAAGAGTCAATACAGGGTTTTTGTTGTAACGAGAGTTCCCACCCCCCCCCCCACCTCCAGAAATATATTTACATACTAAAATTGAGTAGATGGGGGCTAGCCCCGTGGCGTAGCGTGAAGTTCGCTTGTTCCGCTTTGGTGGCCCAGGGTTCGCCAGTTCGGATCCTGGGCGCAGACCTGCTCACCGCTCATCAAGCCGTGCTGAGGCAGCATCCCATATAGAAGAGCTACAACTTTGCAACTATGACACACAACTATGTAGAGGCTTTGGGGAGAAAAAAAGAAAAAAAAAAAGAAGAGGAATATTGGCAACAGATGTTATCCCAGGGCCAATCTTCCTCAAAAAGTAAACAAACAAATAAATAAAAATAAAATTGAATCAGTGTGGAAATTTATTGAATAGATCAATACTTGGAAATTTGGAATATGGTTTAAAAGAATAAGAAATATTTTCTATACAAAATCAAGCTTCTATTACATTGATTTCCAGGCAACTATTTCAACCTAAGTATCCTGAGATTGCCTTTCTACAAACTGAGAAGTGGATAATTAGATATGAATTCATCTACTTCCACTCTACTTTCTATTTTCATTTAGAACAAAACAAATTTTCTCCATCAGTTAAAAGGCTGAAAATGGATGATTTTATTGTAGCACAGAAAATTCTTTGTTATTTAATCCTTTGTGTAATGAAAGGGAAACACATAAAGAACTTTGAAAAACACTTTGTTGTTGGTAATTGTTCTGATATGTGTTGCCAGCTTCTGCGTTCAGACCGAGAAATTGTGTATGGATACTCTTAATGTATTTTTATTATACTTACAGAAATAAGGCATGAAGAACATGATGATACTCTGGAAGGAGAAAAACAACTAATTTATACTGAACAACCAGTTCTAATATAAATGGAGGATAACAAATAGTGAATTTTTTATAACATAACTTGAGTTTTAGGATATTGAAAGTAAATAGAATATTGAAAGTTAGTGTTTCACACTAGTAGGCTAACCCTAAAGGCCTGACATCAGTGTCTAGCTTTTAGGTGTTAACTTGGATTAAAAGCTTTGTTGAAATATTTTGGTTAATAAGTTGCTTAGAAGATTTAACTTGTGAAAATCTCATTCACCAGAAGTCTCTGGGAGACACTTGCTATTCATTGGGTAGGAAAGAAAGGGAGAATTATGACAAGAAAGGGAAGGAAAAGTGATTTTCTCAATCAGCTTGTGTGGCCCAATCCTAAAATGATAGGTCTAACTTGCCCTAAAAATATGTCTGGGACGCTGGAACAAAATGTGAATGTACACTCATTCATTCAAGAAATATATAAATATATATATAAATATATATATGCAGGACTCTGTTTCAATCATTCTTCTAGGTATTTTGGAAACATCAGTGAGCAAAAACAAAAATCCCCGTAATTCCTGGCCTCATAGAGCTTCGGTCGTATCATAGCGTAGACACACAATAAAAATAAACATAATAACCGAGTATATTACAAAGTAGAGAAAGTGATAACTTTGGGAAAAATAGTAGGAAGTGGAGTGGGGGCAAGCAAGCTGGATTCAGTGTCAATGTCTGGGTAGGTCTCATGCAAAAGTAAGGTTTGATCAAAAACTTGAAGGAAATGAGCTACTTAGCTAAAATGATATTAGAAGAGATTGTGTTCCAAGCTGAGAGAGTGGTCAGTACAAAGGCTCTAAGATGAGAGATTCCTTGAAGTCAGTAGGAACGGAAAGAAGATCAGTGTGCACGGAGTAGAATGAGCAAGGCGGAGGAGGAGCGGGAGACAGATCAGAGAGATAGTGGAAAGCAAGACCTTTGGCTTTTACTCTGGGGGACCTGGGGAGCCATTGTGTCACTCTGATCACCTCCCTATTCCTAAAAGATTCTATCCTAGGAGACCCCTTTTGTTCTATAGGTCTAAAATTAATTATGTACATTGGTCAATATGGCTGAAGCTACACTGTTTCTAATTCCAAGCACAGATCACTATCTTCCCTCCCAGAGCATCAGCATTGTCACTTACTTTATGTTAAGGAGTGATAAGTTAACAGTATTAACTCTTTGATGAGAAAGTTAATAGCAATGACTGCTACATAAGTTGCCATGGTCAAATTCCTTTGTGCAATGAGCTAGAACACGGGTCAGCATTTTTTTTCTCTAAAGGGGCAGAGAGCAAATACTTTCGGTTTTGCTGGCCGTATGGTGTCTGTTGCAAATGCTCAACTCTGCCATGGTGGTGTGAAAGCAGCAATAGGTAATATGTAGACAAATATGCAAGGCTGGGTTCCAGTAAACACTTCTTTACAAAATCAAGTGGTAGGCTAGATTTGGGCCACAAGCTACAGTTTGCTTACCCTAATGATAAAACGTAGAGAATATATTGGCTTTGGAGTGGGGGCCGGTGGGTGAGGAGGTGTGCAGTGTGGTGCAGGAGAAAGAGTAAGCATTAAACTCCAGCCTGGGCCAGACCCATCCTTCAAGCTCGGCTCTTCCAGTGACCCAGTGCACAGAGCAGGTGTTATAGGCCGAATGTTTGTGTTTCCCCCTCACCCTGCCCCAAATTCATGTGTTGAGGCCTTAACTCCCAATGTGATGGTATCTAGAGGTGGGGTCTTTTGGACTTAATTAGGTTTAGATGAGGTCATAAGGGTGGGGTCCTATGATGGGATTAGTGTCCTTATAAGAAGAGGAAGAGAAACCAGAGCTTTCTCTCTCTCTCCCCAGCATGTGAGGAGACAGTGAAAAGGCAGCCATTTGCAAGCCGTGAAAAGGATCCTGGATAGGAACTGAATCTGCAGGCACCTTGATCTCAGACTTTCCAGCTTCCAGAACTATGAGAAATAAATGTCTGTTGTTTAAGCTACCCAGTCTATGGTATTTTGTTATAGCAGCCTAAGCTGACTAAGACAGCAGGCACTCTGACAAAGACAGTAGGCATTCAAAAATATAAGAGAATGTTTACCGGATATCAGACTTTGAGCAAAAAACATCACTTCGGGATACAATGAAGACTTCAGTAATAAGGGAGAAAAGGTTGTAGAATAGGCCATATCTCTCTAAATATTGCTTCTGTCCCATCTCACTCCTCTCCTTCCAGTACTCCAATTATACAGATTTATACCTTTTGACTATGCCTTATGTGTCCCTGATCTCTGTTTTGTTTCTTCTATTCTTTTTCTTTTTTCACATAGTCTTATTCACCCGTCTTCCTGTTTACCAATCCTGTCTTATACTGTGTTCAGTCTGCTCCAAAACCCACCTTATGATTTCTTCATTTCAAATATTGTATTTTTGCATTCCACAATGTCCATTTGATTTTTTTATATTACAATTTTTTGCTTCATTCTCAATCTTTTCTACTATTTGACCAACTCTTTCTCTAATATCTGAATCACTATGGATCCTTTATTTTTTATCCTCTCTTGGTTTTTAATGAACCTAGTGTGTCCTATGTATTAGCATACCTCATAAGTTTGGATATTGTGGATTGAAAAACAGAACTGTAGAGGCTCTGTTGATTTCTTTCAGAGTGCTAGATTTTTTTGGCAAGCAGATAGATCCTGCTGAGGTGTGATTTTAGGCTCTGTTGGGGCTAGACTATTAAATTTTTCACCTGAGTTGACCTTATTCTGTAGACCTTATTCCTTCTGGTTTTCCCCTCCACCTAGGGCATGCCCCTTCTGAGGTCTCACCTAAAGTTTTGTGATGTTTAATGATACATCTCCTCTGTAGGGCTTAAACTCTAACCTCTGTTTCCTCGGTACTGAATGCTGCTGAAATCTGCGGTCAGCTTTTTAGCTTCCCAGCTGCCGTTTTCATCTGGGTTTGTAGAGTTCCTCCTGAATCGTGTGCAGCTTAGGCTTTGTCCAACAACTTATGGAGAATATGTACATCAGTTTCTGGGATCTTTTTCTGACTTTCTCTCACTGTCCAAAAATTTGCTTCTGGAGTGCCTCACCCTTGCAAGACAGCCACTTTCCACGTGGCCCTATTTCCCTGTGCTTGAATGTGGAAAACTACCTTAGAGAAAAAGCTGGGGGGAACGTGGAGCTCACCTTCTATGCTTCATTCTCTCAAGGATTACAGCATCTGTATTGCTGGCTCTCCAGTGTCAAGCAGCTGTTTTGTATGTTTTATCTAGTTCTTATAATAGATTCAGTCGTAGCATTAATCCAATACAAGATACTCTGCCATGGCCAGAACTGGCTCCCCTTGACTCTTCAACTTACTATAATATAATTTGCATCCCAGTACTCCTTTGAAACTGCTCTTGCTAGGGTCACCAGTGACTTCCATGGTACTGTTGCTGACTAGTGCCCCGAGGAACTTAATGGTGGGTTTGGAAGCATTTAACTGTTTTTCCAAGTCGTTTTTTTTATGTTAAGGAGATGCAACCAGCAACCACCCTGAAGATAACCAAGCCTCCCTACAAGAGCTGTGCCCAAGACCTTACCTTATTTTTTATTCGAAGATCTCTTCAAGAGGAGATTAAGCCTCATTACCATAATCTGCAGTGTACCCACCTCTCCCTCTTGAATATTCATTCCCCAACCATTAAAAGTTCCTCTTTCCCTTTGTTCGGGGACGCCACGACTTTGGAAATGATTCCTCATGGCCTCCTATTTGCTGCAAATACACTTTACCTTGTGAGACAACTTCCACTGGTACAGAGTCTAATTTAACTCACCAGGAGGCGAGTCCACTTGGTTCGGTAACAGTACCACTCCAGTGGATTCTTTTCAGTCTTTATCCTACGCTATCTCTTATTAGCGTTTGATATAGTTGACCACTTTCTGTCTTTGGCTTTTGTACCATACACTCTTGGTATTCCTTCCACTTCTGTGACCATTATTCCCTTGGTCTCCTTTGTTGACTTAGTTCTCCTTTACCCAGCCATTAATGTTTGAGTTCCTCAGGCCCTCTGATAAGAGTCTTAGATGATCTTTTCTCCCCACTTTACAACCTCTTTGTGAGTGATCTTATTCAAACCCGATGACTGCCACAATGTGCTGGGAACTTTCAGATGTACATTTTCAACCTAGCCTCTACTTCTAAGCTTCACAACTTAGATCTAATGGCCTCCTTGAGATCTCCACTTGGATGATTCACAGGGATTTCCAAATTTAGTACATCTAAAACGAAACTATTTTTGTGCTGTGTGCTGACCTCTCCCCTCTTCCCAAGTTCTCCATCTCAGCAAAGGTTATCACTCTCCACCCCACACCATCCCTGCCCCACCTGTAATTCTTGCCAGGCACTTAGGAATGAGCTTGATTCTTCTCTTTCATGTCAATACACCAGGTTTCATTAGCTCATCTTTTGGTCAGACTTTCAACTTTATGAGAGTCCGTCTCTTTGTTGGCTGATGAACTTACTTTACTTTGCCCTGGGCCAAGTGCTTAGTTCTGGAACCGGTCAGAGTCTTTTTTGTTAGGTATTTGAGGATATAGGGACTGTGTATTCTGAAATCTGACTGTATCACAGGATAGGATAGATACAGAAACTCATAGGCAAGATCAAAGTCATCAAATAAAGATTAATTTATGTCTTTTATGCTTTGTTTTAGATGTTTAGGACTTTTGTGATTAACTTTTAAATGACTTCTAGGAAACTGGAAATTTGGAAGCTAAAGAGGTGGGTTATGTCAGGGAGGAAAAATTTTCCTTCTACTCTTCTAGATTCTGTGGCTGGTCTAACAATTAAAATGACATAAGACAAAGTAACAGGAGAAAAACAAATTTAATTACATAAGTACAGGAGCCCCACAAAGATGTGAGATTCAAAAGGCAGCCCAGCTATTGAGACTTATCTAACACCCTGATCTAAGGAAAGGGGTAGATGAGTGGGGATACAAAGGAGAGGAAGGCCATTCTCAGGAAGGTGAGAAGAGAAGATGCTTGGAAAACAAAGCTCGTCCTGTTATGCAGGTAAGTTTCATAGGTAAAAAGTTATCTTTGGTAATAGCTCTCTTCCTGGTATGGGCCACCTTTCCAATGTAAATTTCATTTATAATCCAAATGGATTTTCCCCCCAAATGGGAAATTTACATTTCTTTTAGGCAGTTAAGGGGGGAGTTAAAGTGCTTCTCCTGAGTCTGTTGGGTCTTCGTTGCCATTCTCCCAAAATAATCCTCATGCCAAAGTGACATATTTTGAGAGACTTCTTCTGAATCCCTTCAAGATAAGATAGATTCTCTAAGACTATCTTCTGGAAAATAGTTACCTTCTTGCAGAACTGCATTTGCAATTCATGGAATTGCTACTAGCTAGATGGACTATCAATTTTTGTTACACAGGCTGAAATTTAGGCTTTTTTTAAGTCATGGATAACTGGGAATTTTAGATTTATGCATGTCATCTAGTTTATTAAATGTCTTAAAAAGTTAAAATACTTTTTAAAAAGAATAAGATGTTTTAGCTAATGAGTTTCCAGAGTCTAAGTGATACTCTCAGATTTTGTAAACTTGCTTCAGAATCCCTAGACACAGCAGAGTATCCACTGCCCCTGGGTGACCGTGGGCAAGTCCTTACCTTCTCTGTCTTTATTTTTCTCATTTGTAAAGTGGTGATGGTGATAGTGCCTGCCTCATCCATTGCTCTAGGCTTAAATGACTCAGTATTAATAAAGTGCCTAGAATAGTGCCTGGCACAGGGCAACCATGGTAACTAAAGGCTTGCTAAATAAATCAAATAAAGTCTCCCTGGTTTCTACTTTTTAGTTTCTCCACTGTTTTGTGAAAGAACTAAAGAGTCAGGAACCAGGGATTCTCACCACAAAGGTGTCATTGTTTAGCTGTGTGGCCTTAGTACCACCTAATTTGAGTATCACTTAGCTGTGGTTCTGCATCTGTAACATCATAAGTCACATTTATTGGGTACTTCTCTTGTGCCAGGCACTCTATGAAGCACTTGACCCACATCATCTCATTTAATTCTTGCAACTGCACCTCTAGCTAGGTGGTCAAATAATAATCTTCATTTTATCTGAGGCCTAGAGAAGGTAATAATTTGCCTAAAGTCACACAGCTAGGAAATGTGGCATGTGGGCAGCTTGTCTGTCTCCAGAGCGCAAATCTCCTGACCAGCACTCTGAGACTCTGAGCCTGCTTCTCATTCTCCCCAGTGGCTGCTGGTTTCTCACTGACAGAGCTTTTAGGCTTTGAAAAGCAGTCCAGATTTCAGCCAGGGCCCTGCCTCTGAAAACCGTCTGCAGTTTTGGTTGGAGGAGTCCTTGAGAGTGTCTCCTTATCAGTGAGACATCTCCATTGCTTCCTGGTGCAGGCTGGGGTCCAACCCACATCAGCAGCATTCTAGCTCTCTCTGGAGAGGAATAGTGGGAGCCTGGGCTGGACTTTGTCCCTTGGCTTTTGGCTCTCTTCTGTCATTGCTTCGTTTCTGGGATGCATTTGCAATTATAACACAGAAATCCTGCAGACCATAAGCCCTGTGTTGCCTCTTTAGCATTTGCTCCTCTGAATCCTGTCCTAGTTTCCCTTGGCAGCCACGTAGCTTGACCCCTCACAAAGGTATTTTTAGCATTTCAAAACTGAATCCTATCGTCAATATAATTGTTTGTTATCCAGAATCCAGATTATCCTTACAGTGGATACATTGTCCCTCAAGAGACAATATATTTGTCTATTTGTCATTTAATTCCTTTGTGACCCTAATGGTGAGAAAAGCAGGCCAGGAGGAAGCAACATAAGGTGGCAGAGTAGAGTGTTTTCAGACCAGCAGAATCTGCGTGTGGCGGGGGACCCGGGGCGGGGAACAGAGAGGGTAGAGGGGAGCGGGGGAAGGATTCATCCGTTCCCCCACTCAACACCAGTAGAACAGTTAAATGTCAGTGCTAGAAAGGATCATAGACAACATACTGGACAGCATAAAGATGAAGAAGTCAAGACCACTAGAGGCTAAATGCCTTGTTCAGGGTCCCATGTCACCTTAGCATTTGACCAGGACTAGCCCTCCTGACACCACCGCTCTTAACCCTGACTGGTGTCACCTCTTCCACACCAAACTCATGTGTGGAGCAGGTATGACTCCCAGACTACAGATTCAGGTGTGCAGTCGGTTGAGTTGTGTCCGCTCAAAAAGAAATGTTCAAGTCCTAACCCCTGTGACTATGAACTTATTTGGAAATAGGATCTTTTCAGATGTAATCAAGTTAAGATAAGGTCAAGTTGGATTAGGGTAAGTCCTAAATCCAATGACTGATATCCTTATAAGAAGAGAGGACACAAAGGGACACACATAGAGAGAAGAAGGCCATGTGAAGACAGAGGCAGCGATTGGAGAGATTCAGGAACGCTGAGGATTGCTGGCAACCACCAGAAGCTAGGAAGTGGCAAGGAAGGAGTTTTCCCTACAGTCTTCAGAGGGAGCATAGCTCTGCTGCCACCTTTATTCTGTCCTTCTAGCCTGCAGAACTGAGAGAATAAATTTCTGCTGTTTCAAGCCACCCACTTTGTGGTAATTTGTTATAGCAGTCCTAGGAAACTAATACAAGGTGGCTATTAAATATAATTTTATTTTTCTGTAGTGCAACATGACATTTATTTTGTGCTTTAGTTCTTCCAGGGGGTAAACACTTAAACTCCGTCAATTTAAGTTCCCCCACCTCCCAGGGCTGTGTCTGAACTACAGCATGTGCATATCTCTCCAACCCAATTATCTGGGGACATGCCTTGTTTCTGTGCCCAGGGCCTCCTCAGATCTGATGGCTCTAGCAGCTCCCAGCCTACTGCAGGCATGAGATACTTAGGCAGTTTGCCTCATGTACACTGGGGTGTTATGGACATTTCCAGTGAGTGTTGCTTTGTCGTGATGGCTCTGCCAAGGAAGAAGGCTTCAGGATCTCTCTTCCCAAGACCCACCTATGTCCCTTCTCTCAACTCTATCTCACCTCTGCAGTCAAGGAAAAGTCCTTAGCCTTAGTTCTCTCCACCTCATTTCTTGGCCCTTTAGCAATACTCTTTATCTATGCCCTGAATCCTCTAACTTCCTAATTTAGACTTTTGGGATACAAACCCCTACATATTTGCTGACTTTTTTAGCTTTCTGTCTTGTCACATCCTTCCTCTGAGGCAATGCAACCAGAATGTTTGCTACAGGGGAAATGGGCAAGGAAAGTGGAAAATACTGGTGGAAAAACAAAGAATATTAGTTTATCAAAACTATTATCTGGTTGAATGTGATATGGAAGAAAAATGTACTCCTGAAGCCAAAGAGACTTGGCATCTGATGCCAACAATGCTACTTTCTTTCTAGCTGTAACTAGGGCAAGTTATATTTAGTCTCTCTGAGCCTTTGTACTCTCACTTACCAAAATAGGGAATTAGAAGACCTACCTTCTAGAGTTGTTGTGAGGATTAAATTTCGTGAGATAATATACGCAAAGTCGTAGTGTCTCCATTTAGCAAAAGCACAAAGAGAATAGCAACTAGCCAAGTCAACACTGTTGCAGAAATTATTTAAGACTGAGTTGATTTCCCAGTTCTTTCCTAAGGAACCAGCATCCATGAAGACACCAGCCATTTAGCCTGAAGATTCATTCTGATTGTGGCCTCCCACTACTGTGCAAGATGCTGCTATAGAGGATGGCTGACTCCTTAATTGTCTTTCTTGAGCTAAGCAATAGCCTGAGGATGGGGTTTTAATTCTTCCCTATCATTATTATTTTCGAGCTTTGGTGCAATTTGGCTTTTCTGCTTTTCTGAATCCAGATAAATATTTTGCAGACAGACAAACGCCTTATATTTTAATCTACTTGGCTCTTAAATTGGAGCACTGCTGAACTCTTCCGGGGAATTAGCAGTACTTTAGAGTTTTTCAGGAGTTGGTGAAACCCAGGCAGAGCCGCTATTGACTTTGCCAGATTTTTCTTCTCTAAGAGGCTGTCATTCAGATGCAGAGCCACTAGATGTCATAAATGGGGAAGTGTTCTGCCTGCTCCCTGTGGTTTCTCCTGTAAGGAGAGATGATGTGCTATAATCCTTCTTTTTTTAAAAAAATTTTGTTTTGAAGAACTTAATTTTTTTAGAGCAGTTTTAAGTTTTTAACAAAATTGAGAGGAAGGTACAGAGTTTCCCACATACCCCTTGCCCCCATACATACATAGCCTCCCCCATTATCAGCATCACTCACCATAATGGTACATTTTTTACCAAGGATAAATCCTCATACACACGTCATTATCACCAAAAGCCATAGTTTACCTTAAGCTTCACTCTTGTTACTGCATATTCTATGGGTTTGGACAAATGTATAATGACACATATCCATCATTATAATATCATCGCTATGGTCTGAATGTTTGTGTACCCCTCAAATTCATATGTTAAAATCCTAACCCCCAAAGATGATTGTATTAGTAGGTGAGGCCTTTGGGAGGTGATTAGGTCATAAGGGTGGAGCCCTTATGAATGGGATTAGTGCTCTTATGATAAGGTCCCATAGAGCTCCCTAGGCCCCAGCCCCTCTGCCTTGTGAGGATACAACCAGAAGTCAGCTACTCAGAAAGGGGCCCTCACTCAACCGTGCTGGCACCCTGATCTCAGACTTCCAGTCTCCAGAACTGTGAGAAATTAATTTCTGTTGTTTACAAGCTACCCAGTCTGCAGTATTATTATAGCAGCCTGGATGGAATAAGACAATCTGTAGAGTATTTTCACTGCCCTAAAAATCCTCTGTGCTCTGTTTATACATCTCTCCTCCCCTTCCCCCAACTCTGGCAATTACTCTTGTTTTTTCAGTGTCCATAGTTTTGCCTTTTCCAGAATGTCACATAGTTGGATTCATACAGTACGTAGCCTTTTCAGATTGGCTTCTTTCATTTAGTAATACGTATTTAAGTTTCCTCCATACCTTTTCATGGCTTGATAGCTCATTTCTTTTAAGCACTGAATAATATTTCATTGTCTGAATATATCATACTTTATTTATCCATTCGCCCACTGAAGAACATCTTGGTTGCTGCCAAGTTTTGGCAATTATGATTAAAGCTGCTATAAACATCTGTGCATAGGTTTTTGTGTGGACAGGAGTTTTCAGCTTCTTTGGGTAAATATCAAGGAATGTGATTGCTGGGTCATTGGTAAGAGTATGTTATTTTTGTAAGAAACTGCCAAACTGTCTTCCAAAGTGGCTGTACTATTTTGCATTTCCACCAGCTATGAATGAGAGTTTCTATCACTCCACATCCTTGCCAGTATTTGGTGTAGTCAGAGTTCTGGAATTTGGCCATTCTAGTAGGCACACAGTGATATCTCATGGTTGTTTTGATTTGCATTTCCCTGATGGCGTATGATGTGGAGAATCTTTTCATGTACTTATTTGCCATTTGTACATCTTCTTCGATGAGGTGTCTATTAAGGTCTTTGGCCCATTTTTTAATCAGGCTGTTTGTTTTCTTATTATTGAATTTTAAGAGTTCTTCATATAGTTTGAATAAAAGTCGTTTATCAGATGCATCTTTTGTAAATATTTTCTCCAGTCTGTGGCTTGTCTTCTCATTCTCTTGACATCGTCTTTTGCAGAGCAGAAATTTTCAATTATAATGATGTCCAGCTTATCCATTATTTCTTTCATGCATGATGCCTTTGGTGTTGTATCTATAAAGTCATCACCATACCCAAGGTCATCTAAATTTTCTCTTCTATTATCTACTAGGAGTTTTATAGTTTTATATTTTACGTTTAGGTCTCTGATCCATTTTGAGTTAATTTTTGTAAAGGCTGTAAGGTCTGAGTCTAGATTCTTTTTTTTTGCATGTGGGTGTCTAGTTGTTCCAGTGCCATTTGTCCAAGAGCCTATCTTTGTTCCATTGTATTACTTTTGCTCCTTTTCAAAGGTCAGTTGACTATATTTACGGGTGTCTATTTCTGGGCTTTCTATTCTGTTTCATTGAACCATTTTTTCTATTCTTTCACCAATACCGCATTGTCTTGATTACTGTAGCTTGATAGGAAGACTTGAAGTTGTGTAGCATCAGTCCTCCAACTTCATTCTTCTCCTTCAATACAGTATTGGCTATTCCAGGTCTTTTGCCTCTCCATATCAACTTTAGAATGTGTTTGTTGATATCCATAAAACAACTTGTTGAAATTTTGATTGGGATTGCATTGAATCTATAGATCAACTTGGGAAGAACTGACATCTTGTGTTTTGTGCTGGTCTCAGCCTATCAATAACCAATGTTGTGGCTGGACCTGCCCTTGTGGTTCTTATTATGATTGCAAGACACTGTCAGCAATAACCACCAGGAAACTTTGAGGGAAAAAGTTTTGTTACTTACAGATCCTAGAAATTACATGGCATTCCTGGGGGCACACAGCGAGATCATGGGTAGAGAGAGAGAGAAAGAGCACAAGCCTAGGGTTTTCCTTTTATTGGGGTTGAGGGAGGGGGCCTTGGGTTTTGCAGGCTCGTTTTGTACAGTCATGAACCACATGACGTTTCTGTCAATGAGCGACTGCATATACAACGGTGGTCCCATAAGATTAGCACCATATAGCCTAGGTGTTAGTAGGCTATACCATGTAGGTGTGTGTAAGTACACTCCATGATGTTCACGCAATGACAACATCGCCTAACAATGCACTTCTCAAAATGTATCTGCGTTGTTAAGGGATGCATGACTGTATTGGTGCTTTTAAAACATAAGAGTAGGAATCTAAAACATGGGAAGAGAAAAAAAAAACAGCGGTCCAAATGGTCAGTTATCTAAACCAACCAAGATCTCTAAAACAGAGGAGTCTGGGGTGGGGGTGGGGGTGAGGGACAGCCTGTCTCTTTATCTAGTGGTTCTTACTGGTAACAAATGCTTAAGAAGTCAAGACTATGGTTAAATGAGGGCAAATGGCTCTTTTCTCTAGGATGGTGACAAGGGCAGAATGTGGGAAGGGACTGAGCATTTCAGGGCTGGTTCTGGCTACAGCTGTGTGTTGTTGCCTTGCCCAAGGACACACCAACCTAGGGCGGCCCATATCCATTGAGTGACTGGTATATAAAGGCTCAGTCATTTCAGTACAATGTGGGACAACTCTGAAGGGCCATTTAACTCCAGAGCACCCCCCAGGATCACAGCTTGACTTTTGCCTCAGCTAATCCTCCCTCTTTCTCCTCCCTTCCACAGGCAATCCCTAATAAACATACTTCACATTAACCTATGCCTCAGCCTCAGCTTCTTGGAGAACCTAACCTGCATCAGTGTGCATAGAAAGACAGAAACACATGAGTCACATTCAGGGTTCTGCTCCCCTCTTGGAGTAAAACTGGTTATTCCCAAGAGTGGGAAGGCAGAGTGAGCAAAATAATTGACGTATTATATTGAAGAATAGCAGTGGTACCTCTTAGTTGATTAGGGCTGGAGGTAATACTGGTTATGTGTAAATGAAGAGTGGTACCCCACCTGGAACAATGGGTTCAGAAATCCAGTAGAGAATTAATATTTTGTAATATTCTAATTTGAGATAACTGGATGAACTCTTAGTTCTTTTCAAAATTTAGTTTAAGTGTCACTGGCCCTGTTTTTCTTTCTGTACCTTCCTCAGAATAGTCAGTCTCTTTTTTCATTTTGCTCATACTGCAATATGACACTGTATCAGTGTCCTACCAAAGGGATGGCAGATGAGGGAGGGCCAGGGGGGAGAGCAATCTGCCCTAGAGGCAGACAAAAAGGGGATACATTGTCTGTGGAGAATTTAAAAACAATAATAAAATGGACTAAAGGTCAGCCTACTTTTTATCATCACCACACATTGGCAGTTCTAAACAATGTCAGTGGCAAAATACTCCTCCTTCCGTGAGGAGTGCTCCCCCGTCCCCACCCCACAACTCATACACTTCTTTCCACCTTAATCTACCACAACTCAGTATATATCTTAATTATGGCACCAGTCACCTTGTATTATGCTGTTTATACTAAACTATGAATTCTTCATGTCTAAGTATGGCTGATCTTTGCTCCCCCCTTGTCATCTCTGTATAATCCCTACTATAATTCCTGGCCCAAACTAGTCACCAATAATATACAGTCGAATAAATAAAGGATAGTAAATCAGTTCTTCATCCACGTGTGGGAGTAGCAGGTTATTACAGAGATAATAAAGTATTCTAGCCCTAAAGTTCAACCAACACCCTAAATCAATGTCATTATGATTCCCTCAAACTTGATTTTCTTTTAATTTTCCACAGTTATTAAATCAAAACTCCACTTTTCCTGGTACCACCAACCTATTGGAATAGATGAAGTCATGTAACAGTAATAACTTAAATGTCACTAGTGCGTGTCCCTACCTGCCTACTCAGGACCACCAACCCCATTTATTCATGTATTCAATCCTGCAACGGAAAATTGTTCATGCAATGAATAAATATTGACTACCATGTGCCAGACAC
This sequence comes from Diceros bicornis minor, assembly GCF_020826845.1. Classification (NCBI taxonomy): domain Eukaryota; kingdom Metazoa; phylum Chordata; class Mammalia; order Perissodactyla; family Rhinocerotidae; genus Diceros; species Diceros bicornis. Next base: position 11,480,413 of record NC_080740.1, read on the forward strand.
TGGACTAGCCCCCTGAAATCTCATCCAATTATGTCTGAAAGTTCGAAATGATGTCTTAGCCATGATTACAAACAGAGCATAACTAAAACACACTTCCATTTCTCTTGCTAATACTGACTTCCTCCCATAACATGACTTCCATGCATTATTTCATAGCAATGTCTCTGACTGTGTATGAGTCTTTGCAAAGACTCCTTCCAAGGGTGAAGAGAAGAGGGGAAAAAAGGAAAGAAAATTCTCTCTTGCCACTCATCGCCCTTCATTTCTCCAATCTATCCTTTACCTTACGGCCAGACTATCTTCCAATGTATATGGATAAGTTTAAGTCCTTTTCTTCATCAAATCTCATCAGTGGTTTCCTATTACTACGAAATAAAGCCCAAATCCCATGGCATTTAAGGCTAGTGGAAGGAAAAAACATGCAAACAAATGTCACAGAAGCAAAACGACTAACATGGGAACTCTCAGGCTTTTTCTTCTCCCTGCCAACTGAGGAGTGGTCTGGCTTCCGCCCAACTCAATTTTTTCGTTTCCTTTTTCTTTTGAGGAGAGGTCTCCCAGTGTCCTACGTACAGCTGCTGGTTGGTGGTATAGTTTAGGGGCTGCCCTGGGGCAAGGTGAGGAGTGGACCTGAGCTTCAGGCTGTGCTCAGCCTACTAAGCAGTGCCTGGTGCCAGGAAGTGATGTTCCATCCAGAGATGGCACGTTTATCTTATTCACACAGAGGTCCCACATAGTTGGCTTTTGTGATTCAAAATTGGCAGAATGGTAAGAAGTCGGGGAAAGAGAAGAGAAGAAAAGGGGCCAGAGAGACTATGGCTAAGATTGAGAAAGGAGTTTTTTAGGATGTTTAGTGTGAGAAAGTACCAGAGCAGCTGCGTGTTGGTAAGGAAATGGACGGGAGAAATGGGATTTTAAGAAGCATTGCTCAAATAAAAAATATAAAAGTTATTTTGAAATTTCTTTTGGTTGCTAGACTATTTTCTTTGTCTGCCATATGTGCTAGAAAAATCATTTTACACTCCAGACTTCACGTTTCAGCTTAGTCAGTTAACCACTTAGTTAAGTCTGCAACTGCCTTCCAGGTCAATGACTGTTGGGAGAAGACATCCTTTCACCTTTGCATTCATCAGCTGTTTGACTTTGAGAAAGTTACCACTTTGCTTAACCTCCATTTTTTCATGTGCAGACTGGGGTAGTAACAACACTTGCCTCATGAAATGGTTGTGAGGACTAAGTGAAATCATGTGTATATACAAAGCCCTCTGCTCGGTATTTGGCACAGAGGGAGAGCTAAATAAATGATAACAACCTGTTATTGTTTATGTTGTTAGATGGTGAAAATCAAATAGAATCCTTGGAAGTCTCCAGAAAGAAATTACGTGCCTTGGCAAGCTAAAAGGGATCAAGAAGAAACCCTGGGGCTTGCTGAATTACAGTGACTAGAATCAAAGCATTCTACTCCTCGCAGTGGTTTCTGCAGTCTGTAGACACAGCATATTTTTATTTCTAACTGCTAACATGTCATATTTCCTCTAAGTAGTAGTTTCTTATGTTAAGCCTTTCATATAATTTTAACATTGTTCTGCATCTCATTTGCTTAAGTTTGTTTTTCTTTTTCTTCCATATTCCATCTTGTTTGCTTGCTCCTATTCAATCCTATTTCTACTAAAAAGATTTAAGGATTGCAAAGCTCCTCCAAACTTGAATTTAAATGGTGAAAATAAGTTTAACATCTCATCTGTCTTCTCTCCAAGTCATTTCCTTCTTCCTTCCTGCTCCCTACCCAACACCTTAGACATTTCTCCCAAGAACTTACTCCTCAAGTTCTCAGCTTTTTCCTTCAGAGGCGAAATGGACAGAGGCCTTTAATCAGTTGTATCTTTTTGTTTCATAAGGAAACAATAACAATAACAACAAAACCCACACTGCCTCAATGGCTAGTTGTAATTATAAACCAGATACAGCTTAAAGTAAAATTCAAACACTGAAGGAAACGTCCTTTCAGCCAGAGTGGTCCAAAGGGGCATTATCTGTCTTTCCCACAGTTTTCTTTCACCTTCTGAGAAAGTTCCCTCTTTCCTTGTTGTATTACAGGGTTCTGTCCTCTCACATCATTTTCAAAGGCTCAAAGTTCTTAATCTACGGCCAGGAGACGTTAGCACAAAGCTGTCTACTGGAATCATGGGTGGATTTCAAGGGGAAAATATCCTTTAACACTATCTTAAAGACAATGGTGCGTGTGTGTGTGTGTGTGTGTGTGTGTGTGTGTGTATGTGGTCATGTACACAAGCAGACATATTTTCTGGGAAAAGGATCACATCTGTTAGCAAAATCCCAAAGACCCTTCCAAAATCAGTCACACTTTGTAGGACTTGAATGGTTCATCCAAACACTTAATTCCACATATTTCTGTTTTGTTCCTGCTTCTCTGATTGCACTTATATTATCTCTACACAATATAACAGAACTATGTAGTCATTCTCTATAGGCATTTTAGATATCAAAGCGGAAATATTTCTTCCATATTCACTATCGTTTGAGAGGTTTAGCCCCCAGTTTAGGGCCTATGTAATAGGCATGTCAATTAAATCGGTATTTTCAAACAGCGGGGATGCGTAGTGATACGAAAGAGAATTAAGCATGGCTCCTGCTGTCCAGGAGTTCATAATACAACAGGAAGGCAGGTATGTTAAAAAAAAAACAAAAACAAAAAACACCAACAATCACAGCAATGCAGAGCCATATATATGGCGAACCATGGAAGGATAGATGAGGAATTTCTAACACTATCAGGCGAGTTAGGATAGACTTGTTGAAACAGTGATATTCAAATGTATCTTGAAAGGCCTAGGGGAGATTTATAGGGAGAACAAGTGGGACCGAGCATTCTTGGCAGAAATGGGTATATGTGGGGCCTGAGGTAAACGGGTAGGTCTGCTGGGACCTGTGACTAGAAGAGGACGTTGGAGTCAGGTGAACGATCCCAAGTGAATGACTTGCAATTTCAGGCCAAATCATATATGTATATATATGGGTGTGTGTTATCCTTACATATATACCTATGTAGAGAAAATGTGCTTTGGGTAGAAATCTGCTCAGTTGCCAAGAAGTCCCAAGTTGTGGGGGATGGGAAGGCACAGGATTAGCAGATGCAGACCATTTGGGAACTGAGGGGTCCAGCATCTGAGCCCTAGAAATGCAGATCCAGGTCTGAGGTGGAACTAGGGGGACAGTTCTGAGACATGAAAAAGGACCCGAATCTGTGAGAGAGAAAGAAGCCAAATCAGCTACATATACTCTTCAATCCTATGAGCACTTTAAAAATCATCAGTGAATATGGACCCCTAAACACTTCTCCTTTTGCTTATTTAAACTGGGAGCTTTCAGCTTATTTTATCAAGGAGTATTTTGGATTTTGTGAAGAGTGTTGTGCAGAGTGCACACGGTTTAAGTTATGCAATTATGTTCCAAATGAAACCCCATTATTCACTGGTAAAGGTCAAATGTAAAATGACTATTTTTGAAAAGGTGACTGCCACATAATTCCTTTGCATTTTAATAAATAGCGTGTTCATGGACACTTTATTCTGAGCATGTTTTATTGCCTTGGCAAATAGGGCTACATACTATTTTCACTCATAGAGACATTACTGATGGCAGAGCCTATAGACCAAAGAATACGAGACTAAACACTGTAGAGTTGTTTGTATGTTATGGCTCTCTGTGAAAGAACCAGATCTTTGTATCCTTTGCCTAGGGCTGCTTAGAGACAGTTTAGCTGTCAAGTAAAGTTACTAAATGGGCTTTTAATTTACTATATATATCAGAGCCTGAGGATAGTGTTGCAAGTATCTGAGAATTGGCTTGAGGAAGAAGCTAAATTTGGCTGTTATCGCTGTGAAAGGGGCCATATTTGATTCATTGTTTTCGTTTGCATAACTTAAGCATTTTTAAGGAGGTGCTGAGATAATATATTTGAATTAAATTTAGTGGGCAGAGTAATTATGGAAAAATTTTTGCCCTGAAAATGCCTTTATCTGAGCCCTTTTCCATGATAAAGATAGAAAATTTTATAGGCTGGTGTTTTATTTGTCTTTGTTTTTCTCCACCAAGTCATATTTACTAGTTATCTTTCTTGAGGACATGGGCCTTGCTTCTTCCATTGTTACTCTTGATGATTTTGTTTAAGCATGTTGCCGATATATAGGAAACTGCAGGGTCTTGCCGGCAGGAGGACATGTGATAATGTTTACAGGATAGAGTCACAGAGTATAGGATTTGCTAGAAGTGATGGGAGGTTTTTGAAGGAACATCCAGCTGGAAGTTGCTCTCCTCCTACCAAAGCCTTCAGCGGTCTGTGGAAATCGGGCCCAGTATAGCCACAGAGAGCAAGCCCCTGCCCGAGTCCTCCTGGGCATGCCCAGAGGGGGCATTTGCAGATGGGAATTAGCAGACAGTGAACCTCCCAGAGTCTGGCCCTGCAGGGCTCCAGACATACTGGAAACAGGCTTTTTCCAGAAAAACTGAGCTGTGTTAATAATGGCTGAAGGGTATTTCTCCATAGCTAGTATATGATCCCTAACACAAAGATATGATACATTTAGTGAAGTCAGTTTGGGACACAGAAGGGAAGAAGACAATACAGACCACAAGGTCACAGCAGAAGAAGCCCTTGGGCAGAAACTTCTTCCAAGCTATCTCCTTGAGGATCAGGAATATCTTTTATGTCCAAGTTGATAAATAAATGACAAGCAAGAGGGTATATTGTAGTATAAGAGGAAGCCATTTGGTTTAAAACTAATTCGGCCTGACCTTGTTTTTCCAGAAGGGCCTGTCATGGCCTGTTGAGCATGCATTGTACATCTGCTTTAAATATTTACTATGTCCCAAAGACAAGAATGATGCCCTTAAAGATAGGGATGTAACTTCCTCCATATTGACATTTCTTTAAGAATAAACATCTCTCCCTTATCTAAGGACTAATTACTGACCTGCTGTGCTCACCTTGTGACCACTCACCTTGTGACCACCGACCTGCTGACCACTGAACTGCTGTGCCAGCACAGCAATCTCATGACTATTGTAAAAGGGACATTCCTGTCAGGTGTGATGTGTGCTTTTTGTTCCAAGATGGTATATAACCACTCTGTACACCCCACTTCTTTGGTGCCCTTCTGTCCTTGGGAAAGAAAGCCCCCTGGCTAGTCCTCAGACCTGGCTCATAATAAACTCACCCCAATTTTAATTTATAGATTGATTATGGATTATTTGCCTTGACAAAGTGGAGGATTTAATCTCACTTAGGTAGATCTGTGTATGGGCTATAGATTTTTGCTTCAGTAGTGAGTTGGAGAAATGATCTTAATCACTGGCTGTGGAATTTCTGTTAAAGAGGAAAGTGTATTTAGGGAAACCACTTATGTATTCGATTGGGGTGAAAGATGAGAGCTTGGGAGCAGTCAGCTAAAGAGATGGTGGAGTGGTTGTGCATCAGGAATAAACAGGAATTTGGGGAAAAGAGAGTCAAAAGTAGAAGAGAAATGGAGGCGTGGTTGAACAATAGATGCCAAAAGACATGTAAGAAGAGGCATTTCTAATGGTAGCTTTTAAGTTTATATTGCACATTGCACATCTCCTTCTCACTCGCAAAGACAGTTCATGCAGTCTGCTGGGAACCCCAGGGCTTTGTGGAGTTGCTAAGCCAGCTCTTTCTTTGGTCATCAGAGACATATGCAAATAATACAAGAATAAAAATATGTGTAAGTGTTCTGATATCTATTCTTTACCCCCTTAAGCACAGTTTTAAGATATTAAAATGTTCATCAGAATGCTAATATATGTATCATAGAATTAAAGAATACTTAGAAGTTGTTTGCAATTGTGCTTCTCTATTTTTTATTTTCATTTTTTGTTAGTCCACTTGAAATCCTATCTGGGCTATTTAAAAGATAATTTTATATAGTGGCTTAAACTATCTTTATCCTTCTTTTTCTATGACAAGTTATGATTGCTATTATTTAAAAAGCAATTTATTAGTCCAATTTGATGTCTTATCTTAATCAATTAACTTTAGATGCTGGTTCTCTATCTTGATTTCTAAAGTTTTACATATCCTTTGCACATCCATTGTTACCTAAAAACATTTTGTCCAGAAACTTCACCAGTTATCAATTTAAGTCTTTCCAGAGGTTTCTCATTTCTGAACATGAAATCACAACCTACACTTTTATCTGGGGACTATTATCTGAAAACACAGTCACTTTAAATTGAAGATAAACCTAGTCACGTAAAATTATAGGATAATCTATACTTCAAAATATTACCACCTTTCCCTAACAAAATTCAGTATAAGCAATGCTGTTGCCTTGTATGTTAGAAGAACCCCAGTAGCTTGTTTAAAAATGTTTTTCTCGTAAAAACAAAGATGCTGTCAATGCTGGTTCAAAAGGTTCAGTTAAGAAGTTGGTGTGTGGCGTGAAATGCCACAACACTTTTTGCCTAAAGATGGTGTGAATCTAATGAATAAAAATTATTCAAAGAGTCACATTTTAAAATGCAATTAAATCAATGCATCTTGGAACATATCAGTTTTTTTTTAATTCTCTCCTTTCTTAGCCTAATCTTTCGTTACTTGAACATGTTTGTTTTGTACCTCTGACTGTTAACCTTCATCCTATTTATCCAGCTCAGCAGTAGTCCTGTATTATCACGAGGTTATTGCCAATACTAAAAGTTTAGAATTTACTTCGAAATTTCAGGAATTTTCGCTGCTCTCAACTCTTTAAAAGACATGTATATATGAAAAAAAAAATTAAATTTCTCTTCAATGCTTATAGGGAAATTGTTTACTTAAAATGCCTATTTCTTTAAGGTAATTATCATTTCATGAAGCTATTTGTGCAATTCCATAGCTTTAGATATTTGTTTGAACAGAATGCATGAAAAAGAGCTGTTAAAAACTTAGGTATTTTATTGCCATGGCTAACGTACATCAGAATCTTGAAAACCAGTCATTTGACCTATAAAATGAATTATGAAGGTAAATTAACTCTGTGGAAGTCACAAAAATCCTCTTTTGGGCATTCTATTTCTAATGAGCAAATGATAATGCAAACTAGTTCCTTGATGTTATTGCAGTACTGGTCCAGAATTCTTTCTAGCAGGAATGATACAGGCTGGCTGCTTCTCAGTGCTCTTCAGGACTGCAAAGAAAAAATTTGTAAACTAGAGTTTTTAATTTTTGGCTCAAGGCATGGTCAGAGGATAGGGTTATCTCAAAATAATTTTTTATCTTTTATAACTGCAAGGCTGACATGGCTAAAACAATACCTGAGAGTTGCTGATGATTAGGTAAGTTGAATTTACAGCTTCGCCAAATCTCTTCTGTGGTTGGGAAGGAGAAAGATCATGAGGGCTGGAAAGGGAACACTTGGATGATGCTGAGTGTCCTGGTCTCCATGGGGTCTTCTTTGCCGGCACTGCAGCTCTCCTTTCCTGTTGATGAAGCTGCTCCTGCCTTGCCTGGAAACATGAAACGACCTCCTCTGAGATCATTATGCTGCAAAGATAAGGTGACTCTCCTCAAAACCTACTCTTTCTCTCTCTCCTTGTTTTCAAACCTATAACTACAGTTAGGTTCCAGCATGCCCCAGGGGTATAAGTACAAATTGTGACTTGAGAAGAGAGTGCTGACTAAAAAGATTTGTAAGACTTTGACAATTCAGGTAATCAAAAAACCAGTGATGGCATAAGAGTTGATACTAATGGTCCTGGGCCACGGGGAAAGAACCTGATTTTAGGAGGCACTCGTTCTCCCAGCTGTTGGGCATATTGGCTGCTGAAAACTCACATCCGGGTTTCTCACTAGGAGTCGATACCTGCTGAAGGGGCTTCTCCTTGGAGCAGCCCACATCTAAGGTTCAGTCAGTTCAGGGACATAAAGACCTTCCCTCAATTCAACCCTGAAGGGTCATCCTAGCTCTGTGGGCTTTGAGGCCTCCGTTGCAAGGGCCTTATACTTCAGCTTCTCCCTCTGCTCAATTCTGCTTCTGTCGCTCCCTCACAAATGTTATTCCTGAGAGCAGTGCACTATAAACTTCCTGCACACAAATCTACATCTCAGAATCCGTTTCCAGGAAGAGTAGACCCAAGACAGTCGTTGACGGGAGTGATCTACAAAAGCAGACTCTAAAATGGGATATTGGTGCTGGATCCTGTGCCACTGGCTGGCGGTGAGGACCCCACTGCTGCTCAGAGGTAGAGTCTGGGGATCCCCTGGCTTACCACGGTATTGCAATTGTGGTATTCATTGTGTGTGTGTGTGCAATTCACTGGGGTGAATTGTGATGGATTTTGGTGAAGGAAATGCACTGGTGGGTGCTGTATCTCAGGAGTTTCAGGGATTCAGGGAGAAATAGTAAATATAAGGTCTATGGAATGGGATGCCTGATGCTGGTGGTCATTGATACATTGGAGAAAGACAAAGAAGAGCTAAGAGTGATTAATCACCAATTAAAGGCAAACTGTGAAAATCAGAAGGTGTCCTTGGAAGATGTAAAGCAACTCTTACCTTCTGGTACTGTAGGGCAGAAAAAACGAAGGATCAGGCTCAGAGCTTAATTAGGAAAGTAGCAAAACTTCAGAGAAGGAGTGTTGAAATCCCAACCCCAGCAGGTCTGTATATCAAGGTCCGAGCTGAAAGCAGACTGGTGTTTAATGCACTGAAGTTCTTTAAATCTCTGAATCTCTGAGCCTACAGAAGTAACCCATTCCTCTCTGTGAGAGGCTAGTGCTCTGCTGCTTTTTTGAACATGATACAGAGGCCTCTGTCTGCGAGATAACAAGCACCCCCGCTTAGGATATATCCCCACCCCTGCTACTGGAAACCAGATCAATTGCTAGAGTCAAGTCACAACATAGCCTGGCCAGGTGAGTGCCAGGCCTGCTAAGGGAGGAAAGAGACTGTACCTTGAAGAAGCTGTAGGATGTAGCCAACGTGTCCCAACAGGAGATGGGAGACCATGGATTGGACTAGATTCCGAGGGTGCTGGATCAGGGAAGTAGAATGTAAAGTTGGGTAGAGGATAGTTTTTCAATGTGGGAATGCTCTCCTGTGACACGGGTGTTAACACCCTGGCAAGGACCTGGGAGACGGTGCCAACACTCTTTGCAGATAGCTCTTACAAGCTTCGAAAAAGAAATAGCCCACACTGAGTGAAGTAAGGATGTGAGAACTACCGAGACATATGGCAGAAAAAGATGAGGTAAAGGCTTGAAGTGGGCATGCTATGTAGATACATTATGTAAGAGCAGAAAACACTGGCTTGGTTGAATTTATAAAGAAAAACAAACAAAAAAGTTGTGCTGTATTCTATGAATTCCAAGGTGGACATCATTTGCAACCAGTAACTCTATCCCTTGCATTCTGAACCTTTCTTATTGGTGTATGGTTAATAGGCTTTTGCTGTTGTTGGTTTGCTTGTTTTTAACTACATGTGTGTCCCGAGGAAGAGAGTAAAACTGGGGCTGTGTGTTCCACCACAGTTCTCATTCTGTGTGGCACCTCTTTGCTCTGGGAGTGGGCTTTCTCTCTCCTCTGCAAGGTGTATGAATCTCCTCTGTTCTGGGTTGGTAGGGTAGGGGCCTGGGCAGAGTCTTGGGGTGCAAACCGTGGTGGATGGTTGATGGATAGATGGTGAGCTGAACTCTGGTGATGGGTGGCCTTACAGGGTATCAGTTCTGCACTGACTCAGGCCCACATCTCTCTCTTGTGTTGGTGGAGACTATTTGCAGAGTTTTTCTGGTTTTCTTCATCCACTCTTCTGTCTACTTGGCAGGCCCCAGTTCTCTCTCCTCTCACCCACTGCATATTTTTTAATCCTGGGGAGCAGTAAACTCCTTCTGCAAGCCTGCATCTGAATCTCTCTGCCTTCTTTTAGTCTGGAGTGCTGTTGAAGAGTTGGGCATCCTAGCTTCCTTTTTAAGGCTCTGTATGGGTGACTTGTGTCTGCCCCGAGCACTTGGGGGAGAGAGGAAGCCCTCTGGGAGCCAGTGAACAAATCCAGCATTTGGGAGGAAAGATGCAAATTGATACTTCAAAATATTATTACACCACATCACAAACCTCTGTATTGTTTGTTGTGAGTGACGTGGCAGAAAACAGGTTAAGAACTGCTGAAATACACAGCATTGTCTGACTAGACCAATCAGAAAACATTTCAGGCAAACCTGGAAGTTGGTCTGCTTTTAAAATTTGCAGGCTCACAATTTTCACCAGAAAAGTTACGTGCATTTCCACTCATCTATTTAGCAAGCTGAGGAGTTCCTGGGGACTTGGAAATTTGTCTTACGACCCTAATTTCTTCCCATATTTACCAAGACTGACTCATTAAATCACCCAGCAAAACTTAAGCAAGCATCAGTGACGTTTTCCCCTTACACAATTTGCTCTCCATTAAAGGCTACATGAAGAGGAGAAACTCAACTACTTTAAGATAAAAAGTTAGGTTAGGTGGAACTCTGTGTATTTGCCAGCCATCTGGTTCAGTCACAAACTCCTCAGGGATCCTGATCATATTTGCAACTGAAAGGAATTTGAACTTGAATGACTTTTAAATTGGGACGTAAAATGTGGCAGCCCAGACTATGCAGATCCTTAGCAAGGACTAATGAATGGACCCATTTTGAGCCTTATGCTCCGTGTTTTCTTTTCTTCAGAGGGAACTAAAAAGGATGCAAACACTTGTTAATAATTAAATTAAAAACTCTTTCCCTAAAATTAAACCACACCTATAAAATATATTTTAAATTAATCCAAAAATGTCTTCTGCCCTGAGTGAACTTGCTCCTTTGCCAGCTCTCAGGGAAGCACAGGGTCAGGAGTTAAGTTCTTATTTAAAGGAAATGCAAGGTGTTTTATAGATAAGTCTACAGACTAGAAAGTCACAAACCTCATTTTCATTGTGGAATTATTTTCATTATCACGTCAGACACACCTCTTCAGCTGTCTCCAGCTCAGTCAAGCTGCACCCGCATCGAGATCCACGACGAGCAGTCTACGAGAGCACGTGCTGCTGGCACTATGTAGGAAGTGGAGAACTGTGGATATAATTTAATCTCAAGAAACTTGCAGTGTTTCTATATGAGAGATGCCATATATCAGAACACAGGTGTCCAAGTCCTATGTCAGAACACAACTGACTTTCAGTTTATAGTATTTTGTCTAGCAAACACCAATTTTAGATCTTTTAAAAATCGTTATTAAGAATCCATCGACTACCCAAACTGCATTAACTTCCGCTAAGGGCCTGCAGTCTATACCAACACAGGCCCAGACAACAGGTGTCCCAGGATTATCATTTAAAGATTTCTCAAATTTTTCATGTATGTAATTGACAGTGAACAATTTTGAGACAGTTGACTCTAATTTTGAATCCTGGAGAGGTGATCTTTGATCAATGAGAAAAAACTTCACTTGCAACAGGAAGACTGGCTGAGCCAGAAAAAAATATTTTTAGTTCAAATGTACTGGTCTTATATTTTAAGAAAATTCAACTAGTTCAGCCCACGCAGAAAATTTCTGAAGGAAGATGTGTGACATAAACTTTACATTGTATTTGGTTATGCAACTCAATAAGTGTTTGTAAAAATATATATTTTTGAAAAATTTTAGTAATTTTTTTTTGAAAAATACATTGTCAAAGACAGAATTTTTATATCTATTAGAAATATGGGTACAAAGACCCAAAATTTGGCTGTTGAGCAAGAACTGTTTAAGTCTTAAGTTGATCATCACCAGACTGAAGAAGGAATAACTTATTTTATACAGAACATGGCATGTAATAGACTAGGGATAATCATTATAAGCTTCTAAGAATGGACCGCTGGACAAAATTGCTATTTGTTATACTGTGCTTGCAAAAGAAATCATAAATAGTCATGATAATGATGGTTAATGATGAATATAGCATTTATTGAACACTTACCAGTGCCAGGCACTCTTAGAAGCACTTACACACATTAACTCACTTAATCAACAAATAGTCTCAACCAATAGGGTAAATGCTGAGATGAGCTTATTTCTCTCCTAATTTCAGGCAGTCGTAAAAAGACTGCAGCAGGTAAGAGATTCGGGCTGGGTAAAGCATCCAGGGAAACCCCTGGGTGGCTTTACAGTGCCAGAACTGGGATGGCCACTTCTATCGAAGAATCAAATCTGGAATATTTTTTCCAAATTTTTTGGAAATTTTTAGGGTCCAGTGAGAATGTACTAGTATTGTGACACATTAATTTGTTAAATAGGGCCGGCCCCGTGGCTTAGCGGTTAAGTGCGTGCGCTCTGCTGCTGGCGGCCCGGGTTCAGATCCCGGGCGCGCACCGACGCACTGCTTCCCCGGCCATGCTGAGGCCGCGTCCCACATACAGCAACTAGAAGAATGTGCAACTATGACATACAACTATCTACTGGGGCTTTGGGGGGAAAAAAAAATTTGTTAAATAAATTTTGTATAATATATCTTTGGTGTGGAAACTTTAGAAGTAGAAGGAAAAAGGATAACCCCCATGAATATATTAGTGTATTTCCTCCAGGTTTTACTGAGCATGTTAATTAATTGATTGCAGATAGTTAAGATCCTAAAGACAACACAAATTTTTTAATTGCCATTTTTGAATATTTGCATAGAACCGAATAACTTTCATGGCCTCAGACCAATACTGTATACTTGTAAATTTCTGAGTTTTTTAAAGGCTTCTATATGTGAAGAGTCATTAAATATTTACATTTCAAATAAGAGTAAGCTTTAATTATATTTTCAGTGTTTTATTTATCTTTGCATTATTTCAAACAGGATTGGAAGGAGTTTATTTACATCACATGTCCAAACCGACCTGTGAAGTAATGCTTTAGCCCTCAGTAGGAGATGAGGGCATCTCTGCAGACCAGCTGTCCCCCGCGATAGCTTCCTCCAGGGTCTCTCTAAGGCATCAGGCAGCAGTCTCTAGACACTCTTATGCTGTACTGACTCAACCTGAGCAGTGCTCTCCCACCAAACCCTCCAACTCTGATGCATGAACTTTCCTCCACTGACCATTTAATAGAGAGCCAATTCTCAATGAATTTGTCACATGTCAGCAGTTTCCTATATCTTTTTGGTGTCAATTAACTGTTGTTACATTGTTAGTGAACCTTTCCAATTAATGTTTATACTTTTTAATCCAGTCGGCTCATTGGTAATCATTCTTTTCTTTATAATTTAGAATTACTCTTGCCAGTGAAGAGGATACACAACAGACCTTGATTCATTCTTTTGCACAGGGGGTATTCGGATAGGAAGCCTCCATGGCTTTAGTCTTCCGTTCGTTAGTCTAAAGCTAGGGCATGACGGGCAGGTCCTATGCCCTCTGCCAATGCCAGGCCATGTGCTTGCTGGAGGAGCCGTAGAGTTCAGGAAGGTGAAGTGTGGCTAAAGGACATTTCAAGCTAATTTATTATTGAATTGTATTGTTCATGTCTTTTACTTGCGTGAGGGTGAATTGTAGCAGACTCAAATAGCTATACCAGATCCATAAGCCAGTTAGGAAATCACTTATGGTTTTATTAATAGTTCATACATTTTATATTTTCTAGAATTAATTAATTGAGCAAGTGTTTAATTGAGTGCTTAATTAATTAATTGAGCAAGTGTTAAATGATCTAATTTTTATTAGAAACTATGACCTATTCACATACATAGTGGAAAATATGATATTATGAAACAAAATTTAACAGTGTTTTTTCCCCCTGGGTATTTGGATTATGAGTGATTTTCATTTTCTTTCTGTTCTTATCTCTATTTTCCAGCATTTTTACTATAAATATGTGTTAATTTATGATAAGAAAGTGTTATTAATTTTCAAACTACATCTTGATCAGTATGCTAGCCTTTGAGGTGAGGGTAGAGGATTATTAAAATAATATTATATAGTCAATACTTTTAGAGACATAATTTAGCTTACTGACCAAGAGTACATGAAAATGAAAATGTAAATAATTATATATTAAAGATTTACATAGTAACAAAATGAACAATGCAGATATTTCAAGATAGTATGTAATGATGGATGATGATGAACTTTATATCTTCAAATAATCTCATTAATTATGAGAAAAAAGAACTTGTAATGTTGATATTATGATCCTTTTCTCAAAAGAGGAAATTGCAGCCTGTTTTTCTATCTGAATTTTGAATCTATGTATAGATGATAATACAATAAGAGCTAATACTCATAGAGTGCTTAATATGTGCCGGGAGCTGTTCCGTAGTTTTCCATGAGGTTAAGTATGGTGCTGTGGTTAAGAGGGCTACTCCTTGAACGATCTGCTTTATTTAAATCTTTACTTTGCTACTTACAAGAAGCTCTGTTACTTTGGGCAAGTCACTTAACCTCTCTGAGCTTTTGTTTTCTCATTTAAAAAATGTAGGTAATAATACCTATATTACAGGGTTAGATGGATTAAACATTAAATATTTTGTGTGTGCAAAATACTTAGCACAGTGTTGTATATCATGTTAGCCAATACCAAAAAACATTAACTCATTCAAGTTTTATAACCCAATAATGAGGCAGGCATTAATGATATCATTCGTATTAATATCTCTACTTGCAGACTGGGAAACCAAGGCCGAGAATGTTGTATGGTTTACCCAGAAACGGTATGTGGCAGCCCTAGATTTGAACTCTGGCAGTGTCTGTGATCTTAATCACTGTACGGAACTGTGTTTTCAGATCATAAAAGACCCAATATCTTTCACTGGATGACTGAATTAGTGATAAGTAATAAGCAATGCATGTTTCCAATATGCATGATGTGATAAAATAAATATGCTTTTAGAAAACAGCAGTATTTATATATTCTAATGTGTACACTTAGACTTTTAAAAAGTAGACAGTTGTCTCTGGTACTTGGCAAACTAATTTAATCAAATTATATAGCCTTACTTAGGACTTGGGTAGAATTCTTTCTCCCCTCTCCTCCCTTTCCTATCTCTCTTTTTTTCTTTGTCACCCCCACCTCTGCACCCCCCAATCTTCTTCTCTATCTTGTCAGCGTTGTGTTGGCTTTTTTTTTTTTTTGATCTGAGGGCCCATGTTTGTAATGTAAAGCTCACAGTGGCCATAGGTCTTTTTTTCTGAGATATAACTGAAATCTCAGAAGCTATTGACTTCTGGTCCCCAAAACGTGTTACACAATTATTGCTATAGCCCTTGGATTTCAGTGCTTCAGATGGGAAAGAGTTTGATGTCAGGATAATATATAAAGTGTGTAAAGTAGTTTTTACAGAAGGAATGACAATATTAGGGCAGGCAGGCAGATAAATAGCTTATTAGATACATATGCGCTAATGTACTGGGAACTATCACTAGCAGAAAAAGAGCAAATCAAATGAATTAAATATTTATATTTGAAGAATATTTTAAGTTCAATCAAATTCAGACTAATTATACTATTTTAAAATATTATTTTCAATTGTGAGCTGTGAATATCAATCTAATCATATATCAATTGAATGACTTTTGTTTTTCCTCTTAAATCTGTTAGGACCACTGGTTCTCAACCTGGCTGCATATTAGAATTAACTGGGGTGGGGGTAGGGGCAGAAAATCCTGATGCCCAGGTTGCACCCTTGACCATAATCTGTTGGGAGAGACCCACGCCTCAGTGTTTTTCCAAAGCTCTCTAGGTGATTCCAATACGTGGAGTACAATTGCTTTAACAGGTGACAGAATTTTCATGTATATTGAATTTAAAGGTTGGCTTTTAAAAAACATTCTTTCTATTAAAACACCAGAAATCGATTCTCAGCCACTTGAAATTTGCCTCTCATCACAGGCGTGTCTTCCCATGGAACAAGGATGTTCAATTTGGCAGAACTCAAGCCCAGGAAAAACCACAAAGGACTTTATCTTTTCCCTGGGCTCACAGAAATCACTACACGTGAATATGTTTATTTATCAGAATAATAAATGAGGGGTTCTGCAGCTCTGTTTTAGATTCACATGCAAAGTTCTTAGCATCTTCAAAGAAGGGCCTTTCAAAGACTCTAAAACCTCAAACTCACTTGCTTTTTATGTTTTCCTGCTCTCTACACATATATGAGTTTGGGCAGGCAGAATTTTCATTAACCAAAATCAAAGGAAGAAACATTTTAAAAAAACAACAAAAAACCCCCACCAAAAAGCATCCAGATATTTCAAGCAGGATGAAGAGTTAAAGATTGTGCCCTTTCTTTAGAAAGAAAAATATAGGAATAAAATATTCTTAGAATTCTATCACCATCCAAGAATCTTACATTTTTGGAGAAAGCCAATAGCTTCATTGTTAGGTAATGGAGAATCTGAGCTTTCTCTCCACCTGGAGAGAACTCCCCTGAATAAATGGAGCCGCAGGCCGCAGTCAGAGACCAAAGAGCCACCTTTTAATAGCTGAGGCGCATGACTCTGAACAGCCCCAGTGGACAGAGATAAGCTGAGAAGGAAAATTGGTTGATTTCAAGAAAGACATGGAATCACCCTCTGGGTTGACTCAAGTTGTTTGAGACAATGAGTGGCTATGGAGGTGACAAAACGTTATTGGCCTGAAAGAAATACAGAGAAAATAAATAAGCTTTATTTGCTTCTTAGTGAAAAAAAAAAATGTGTGCTGTGAATTTCCTCACTAAGATTGGGGCATGTAGCCTGCTGTCAGTTTCCGGAATATATCACCTACCAAGGAGTAAAGACTACAGAGCTGTTTTAAACTGTGCCTCTAAATAAGCCCAAATGGAGGGCCCAAGAAATCGAGACAGGAAAGGAAATATCCTTTTGTGATGCTTTTGGTATCAGTTTTTCTTAGTTCATCCTTGTCTCCCTCATACTCCCCAATAGCCCTTTGCTTTTATTAGTCTTCCTTGCTTATCTGACCATCTTGGACAGGGTCCATTCTATTCAGAAATAGTCTTGGTATTAAGCCTTGTCACTTGGTAGGGAACTAAGGGCATCACATCTGAGCAGTTTAACTTGTTTTTATTCGAGCACTACGGAGCTCCATAGGACCCTTACATATTAGTACCAAGTAGGATTTGTAGCGACCAGGCTGTAATAATTCATGAAATTTGCTGGCAAAGTGAAGATGACATCCTTCATCAGTGTGAGAACATAAACACTAAAATAAGATGATTTAATTTCATATTATCTTTGGACTTTCTTCTCCAAGGTTGTTCAATGTATTCCGAATATGTATGGGAAAAACTTTTAAGTGCACTTTTCTGTCTGAGTGTCAATGACTCAAACTGTTTTAGGTGCATTTGATTTCAAGTCATTGCACCTTGCACCAGGACCAAGAATCCATTTCTATATATCAGGAATATCCAGAAACTATTTTCCACATTGAAAATTCAGGGAAGGGATGGAAATATTGAAAAATACGTCCTCTGTTGTTGGAGTGTAAAGTGCTAGAGAGAAGGACATTACTATGAAAATAAAAATCTTTCTTTTAATTCAGTACTAATAATCCAAGTCACGAAGCATCTCAAGTATATTAGTCTAATCAATGTCACCATAGATTTCTGGGATTGCTAACATAGTGAGCAAAATAAATTATGCTTTGAATCATAGAAAAAGAGAAAAAAGCCAATAAATTTCAGGATAGTACTATTGCTGATTTAGCAACACCATAGATATGCTCCCTTTTCCCCCTAACTTTGCAAAATACCAGGAAATGGAAATTGCTATGTGTTTACAATTTGAACTCAAATGTGTCTGAACAAGGACGGGTTACGTGTCTTTTCTTAAAATGGTGTATTTATAGAGTTTGACACAAAGAATAATAGCTAAGATTTTACAACTCAGAAGAATCAAAAGATACTGCAGTAACACAAAATTGACTTTTAATGTTTGTTTACCAGTTCATTGTATCTTACAGAAAATGAAAACATTTTTCTTTTTTTTTTGTAATACAGATTGGTTTTTCTCCTCAGATTTGTACTCAGTAGGTATTAAATGCCTTTAAATACTGATTTTCTTTTAATCAGGTGGCTTAATGACTTTTGTATTTTTCATTTCTTTTGTTGTACATCATTGCTGCTCTGGCAGTAGTGAGCTGTGATCCACTTAACTTCTCAACAAAACTCCATCAGTTATCCATTGATCATTCTTGATGCATTTTATGCTGAAAACCGATAGCTAATTCCCCTTTCATCCTCCCCTCCTTAGCGGTCAGCTTCTCCATGGGACCACCATTTTCTTTGGAGCACTGAAATCAAGAAACCCAGTATGGCTGCCAGCAACCAAATTGGAATCTCCTTTGAGTCTACTTCTAATTGCCAAAATAATAAGCAAGTATATTATTGCATAAAATAAAACTTCAATAGGTACCGGCCCCCTTTCTATGAGAGAAAGTTTTAATTTACAAATACCATTTTTGACTAAAAATTACTGTGATAAAATACGGCAGCAGTCATTTAAAGATGGCTTCCAGTGTTAATGTGACTAACTTGTTTTCATTCCTATTCCGTCTTTTTATATAAATTATTTTTTTGTTTGGTTTTTCAAATGTAGGTGTCTCAGTGAAATGTGCAGATAAACTTTGTTCCTTATATGGGCCACAAGTGTTTATGGGTAAAATGATCAAACCAAGATTTCCTAACCCAGACTCCCATCTCATCCCTCTGATACTCTTGGAACCCAAGTCTGAGGAGCAATTTCCGAATTAGCCAGTGTTGTACTGACTTTCTGTTAGGAGTTGTATTAGGATAACCTTTCTTTTTCAGACATCCTCAGTGAGATATCTTGGGGAACGAAGTAGGAAAATAGACATTAGGTGAAAAAATGGCAAAATGAGAACATTAAAAAAAACCTCTTATTCGAGTAGGGGTCCAAAGAGGTAAGGGGATGGTGATCCTTTGGGGGAAGTCAGAAGATAAAAATTCTGCCCAGCAGTATTCATTCTGTTAAGATATTTTTTACAAGCATGGAAAAATGTTGTGCAATCAGTATAGATTTTAATCAGTTAACAGTCACTCCAGAGATTTTGATCAGCACCAATTCCTATACTAGCAAGTATTTAAAAGTTAAGAAATGCTACTATGCTTAACATTATAAAGGTAGAGTTCTATGGCAATAACTGAAAATTATATATCTGGTCAATAGAAATTTGTTCCCACTCACATTTCCAATAAAATTCTTGTAATGTAGGTAATAATCATTCAAGTATGGGCTTCCTCCAATGAGCTAATCCCCATATTTGAGGTGTTAGTGTTGCTATTTTGGAAACAGTCTCCTCTTTAAATAATATATTCATCTTATCCTAGACCATTAAGGTATTTTTAATTTAAAAGTTCAAATTCTATTTGTATCAGCAGTGATTGAGTTAAACCTCACAATCTCTTTGGATTTATATTTTTGTACAATTTGCATATCCAACCTAATGTAAAAATGTGCATGCATACATTGTCATCTTTTAATATTAAAGCATCTGAACATCTCCAGATATGCTTTTGATAAAAGAAGTGATCTACTTTTATTTACAATATTTTGTCTAGATAATGTATGAATATAGTTATGGTTTCATGGACTTCCAATTGTTCTATACCTTCCACACACATAACTCTACATTTATAGAGTAAATTTATTAGAATTATTACAGAGCTTTAAATGCAACCACAATCAATTCAGGAAACAGATTTATTTACTCATGTTCATGGGAGGAAAATCTACATAAAAACATTCATGAAAGCATACGAGCTATGTCATACTTGGATTATTATACTAAATCCCATTTATTAGAACTCATTGTAAAACAATGGGAAACCATGAAATGTAATTTGAATACAAATATTGGTCCCTGTGGGGTCTCAACAGTCATAAAAATATAGGAAAACAGAGCTTTATTTAAGATTGGAGCTGCTAATGTGGAGAGTTGTTTTTTCTGAAGCTGGCCTTACCTTTTCACTTAAAGCCCTGAAGATTTTAGTGTAAACTCTTTGATGACAGCTTCAGCATTTCATTTAAGCCTAATGATGATCAGCAAGGAAAGTGACACCATGGACCACATTTTCTATATGGAGGAAGGTTTAGAACTACTTTGTTGACTTTTTGCCCTAAACACAGGCACCAGTTGGGCTTTCTAGTGTATATACAAATAGAAATAATAAGAATTTTGAAAGCTGGGTCCTTTCTTCTTGGTTAGACAAGTGTATAGTTATTCATTCCTTTTATGATTTAATTTTTTAATGTAATGTAAATAAGAAGGAAATATTAAATAGTTTAAAGTTATTTTTATAGGACAGTAACATTTCATAGGCTAACATAAAATCAAGCTGCTAAATTTTACAATTTTTCTGTCCAGCAGTTTATCTATATAACTGCCCTGAGTAGATGCTAAATGCTGCTTAGCAAACGTTCCTTAGAATTTAAATAGAACTCAGTAAAGCTACTCAAAAGATAAAACAATTCTTCTCAGGCCTGTGTAATTTTAATTAGAAGAAGGTAGGAGTCTCTCATTGGTTAAATATTACCTACTTATTTCAGTTTCATACTTCATATAAATGGGGTTATTAAGGAGCCTTAACTGTGCTTTTTTTCTATGCATTGGAGTTCATATGAATTTTGTTTTTTGGTCAAAAAGGCAGGATTTTAAAGAGTAAAATATTCTGTCTATTGGAGACTTGAAATATTAACGTTTAGAAAAGTGCAGATTGTTCCCTTGTGAAATTGAGTTTCGTGCAACCTCTCAGAATCTTAGTTTATGTAAAGAAGGCTGTAGTTCAAATCTGTTGCTCTAATTTGTTTATTGTAGTACGTTTCAAAATTGTACAAATGTGTAAAATTTGTGCTTGTGGAAGCTGCTTCTCTGAGTAGCTTTACTTTCCTCAATTTAATCCTGCAATCCTCAACTATTGCATGCCCCGTTCATGAACGGATACTTTGCTGGGATGATGTAGCCTAAACAGTTTGGCTCTAAAGCCTCCTTGTGTAGCACTTCCCTTAAAATTATATTAATTTATAATATATACTGAATGATCGCTTTACAAAAACAAATTAATGAATTGGTCTTTATGAAAATGACTCTTTACAGTAAGTAAAAAAGGGTTCTCACAGTTTTGGTAACTTGCATGAGTTCATATTGAAATAAAACCTTTCACATGTTCTTAATGACTTTAAAACTGACGTGCTCTAGGGGCACGCTCAATTGTATGCTCTGAAGCAGTAGACACCATACAGCTTATGCTTCTTATCTGGGAACCCCACGAAGCGCACCGCAGCCTCAGTGGGACTACAGCGCCGTCTTGGCCTAGAGATAGGGTAGCGGACACTGCCATCCGCCAACCAGCCCGCATCGCAGCGATCGTATCCCAGAAGTTTCCAGGCAGCAAATATCTGGCCCACTTTTGCAATCTGAGCACCATCTTTGAGACACGCCTGCACCGCTTCATCATAGGTCAGCTTGGTGGGGTGGATCAGGTAGTAAAAACGGCCTGTGGAGAGAAGGAGAGAGAGTCAATGGGCCTGTCTGCGACTGAGCCACACAGAGATGGAAGGAGCCCAAAACGGAAGTGTTTCTCAATGAAGCGGGATATAGAGCAATGTCTGTAAAGTTTTTGAAACGTAGGATTGTCAATTAAATGTAGTGTTCCTAGGTCGCTCTCCATTAAATTAGTTTTTCTCCTTGCCCCTTAATATGTGTTCAGACATGTCCTTTTCTAGCTGTGGAAAAGAAAAGGGAAGTGACAGATGCAGTTTCTGTTAGCTAATTAGTGACTAAAACAGCCCTTCTCTGGCACTAGAGAAGACAGAATTCCATGTTAAAAGCAAGAGCTATTGAAATTCTAGCTGTGGCAAGACTGAACCCCAGCACAAGTTTCTGGAGAGGCAAAATTTGAATGTGAAAGGATCAAAAAACATTCCTGACATAAAAGTCCATTTAAAAAACTCAAAAGCCCTCAAGTCCTTTTCATTACAGGTATCAATAAGACATTATTCTTATTCAAAGACTACAGTATGAAAATGCAAAAAATACAGGAAGTCACTTGCCATAAATAATGCAGACTCAGAATGTGAACCCTGTCTGCTTACTCACTAGCAAAGGGGATGAATTTATTTATTTTTTTCAACTTCCTTCTGTGGGAGCCCTGACACTGTTTCTTGATTTCACAAGAAAGAGCAAGTTAGTCTCAACACTTATTGAATAGTGTTAATTACTGGGATTCCTTCAGTATGTATTAAATATGCATAAAATGTATGAAATATGACATCCATTGACTGAAGTGATACACACTGATGGAAGATTTTCTCAGACTTTTAGTTTCAGGGGGAATATAATCAGACTTGCTCATCTGATTACACATTGTAATGTGTTGTCCTCCTGCCCCTCATTAAATATAGATTATTGAAGTATAAATTAACGCTTGCTAGTTCTTTCTAGACTGAGACAATGTGATTCAGAGAGAGGGTAGAGGCCATTGGAACATTAACTAGAGGGTTAGTTCTATAATCCACACCAGAGGTCGGCAATCTACAGCGCAGGAGTCAATTGAAGTTTTATTAGAACACAACCACACCCATCCATTTACTACTGTCTATGGCTGCTTTTGTGTTACAGCATATAAAGCTACACTGAGTAGTTGCAACAGAGACCATATGGCCCACAAAGCCAAAAATATTTACTATCTGACCCTTTACAGAATGTTTGTGGATCCCTGATTCCTTGCTATTTTCCCCAAAACCTGTCACCAGGGCCCTAAAATATAAAATGATGAGGCCAGAGCTTACTTCATGGTACACAACCTGTGCAGTTACGCAGGGCCCCCTGCTTGGTTTAATGCTCTGTTGTCACCATCTTAAAATTCTTAATAAGTTTTGAACAAGGAACCCACATTTTCATCTTGCACTGGGCCCTACACATTACAGAGCTGGTTCTGGATAGAGCAAGACAGGGTTGGGTGTTGTGTTGAATGCAACGAATCCGTCATCAATACTCAGGTACTCTGGATCTCTTTTCTTCTGCTTTTACCTCCAATGTTATTTCTATTTATTTTTCTTGCAAAGCTGTCTTTCTCTTGATCTCTCTCTTTATCAGAAAGAGAAAGCTTTCTCTGCGTCCTGAGCTTTGCTGATCATCTATGAATATACTGACGTGGTAATTTAGAGAAGCAGAGCATGACACAGGAGCACTCTTAGTTCAATTGAGAGATATGCATCCCATGGAGGGCACACAGTGGTGGCACCATCTTTGGCCATAAGAAAAAGACTCCACACAACATGGCAGTTTAAACTATTTCATAATAACAATTAGATACAATAAAACCTAGGAATAGTGGAAATACGCACTTTTGCTTGACTTATGTGGATATTTTTGAAAAATTATGACATTTAGAACTTTTTACATCTTTTCAAACTGGAGCAATACTTCAAAATTTTTTTCCTTTCTTTTTTTTCTAAGTAGATAAGATTAAATGTTAAGTGTAGTGTTGTAGTAGGTATTGGTCTCTGGGATAGGAAAGAAGGCAGTATGGTTAATATCTTACCATTAAAGTTGGATGTAAAACAGAAAACATCATATCTGCTTTTTTCTTTATCCCAAAAGCCGTAGTTCCTGACGCCGGGCACGGTGTTCTGGCCCCCGCAGGGCTCTCTTGGTTTTGTGATGGGGTACTGCACAGACCCGTCGCTGAGCCAGCCGGCATTGCACCAGTCCAGCCCGCCCCGCCAGGCATCGTACAGCTGGTCGAAGGAGGCAATCACAGCATCCTGGTCCAGGCAAGCCTGCTGTGCCTCGAGAAAATTGAGATTGTAGCGCCCCAGTCGTGGAAAGTAGGGGAATACCACACCTGTCCAAAGGAGAAGGTGAGATGTCATTAGTGGCACAAAAAATAAGAACTTGGAGCAAATCCCACTTGACTGGTGAAAAACATAATAGACCCTCCATCAGACAAAGTAGCAATATTTGGTCAGCTTGCCATAGTTTCTCACGGTCCCTTTTTCCTTCAAACAGCCTCTCAGCTCTGAGCATCTCACAATTAGCTATTCAGTTTCATAACTTCAGTAGTTTACCTCTTTTGCTAACAGTTCAGTGCAAGCTTTACAATTCTCCTTTCTGAAATAACTCACCTGCAGGTTATAGTTTCCAAATAGCCCTCCCTGAGAATTTGCCTCCTGCTACTGATCACCAACCCTAAAAGGGATTTCTACTGAGCCCTCTTCACCTGGGAAGAAGCCAATTTTGAATACTAAGAGGGGTAGGGGACGTAGAAATAGTGCTCGGAGAGAAGGTATTTGTCAAAATTCGCGATGTTTTTCTTTAGTAATTATTCTTATATAATTAGTTTTATATAGTCTTTTAGATGTATAAACAAATGATTCAAGTGGAGATATATACCTCCTTTCACATGAGCTCCTAAAAAGTTGCAGATAAGTAAATTTCACTTAGGGGATTCCCGTTTGGAGAACCTCTAAAGTGAATTCCTCTGCATATCTAACAAAAACTGAATCTAGCAGTCTTATCTCATGTGACTAAGACAATTCTTTTTTTTTTTTTCAATAGTCTCACCTGTGGACATATTTTTTTGGTGTGTGTGAGGAAGATCAGCCCTGAGCTAACATCCATGCTAATCCTCCTCTTTTTGCTGAGGAAGATCGGCTCTGAGCTAACATCTACTGCCAATCCTCCTCCTGTTTTTTTTCCCCCCAAAGCCCCAGTAGATAGTTGTATGTCATAGTTGCACATCCTTCTAGTTGCTGTATGTGGGACGCGGCCTCAGCATGGCCGGAGAAGCGGTGCGTCGGTGCGCGCCCGGGATCCAAACCCCAGGCCGCCAGTAGCAGAGCACATGCACTTAACCGCTAAGCCGCGAGGCAGGCCCCTAAGACAATTCTTACAGCGAGGCACCTCCATAAAAAGTATTGTGGCTCTCTTATCTGTTTCAACTTTTAGTGTAGCCCTTAATTTAATTTTTTTCTGTCCTTGAACAGCACAACTAAAATCAGAGCTCTCATTTAAAAATATTTCCATTACTATTTTTCAGCTTTCATATTCATATATTGCAAACTGAAACTAAGCTTTCAAAAACATTTTTATTGCAAATGAAAAAAAGAGCTTCCAGAAGCTTGTCCCATACAAGGTAAGTACAAAAGAGACATTGTTTCTTAAGTTAATGCCAAAGAATTAAATCAAATATTTTAGAGGACAAAAACCCTTAGCAAATGTAAACAGTGTGACTTGACACTTGGCTTTGCCTGGGAAGATGCAGTGGCTTTCCAGAAGCATTCCTTTTGGTCCAATAATCATAGGAGGTGACTGAGCTGTCTCACAACTTTCTGCACAATTTCTTTGAAGTAAAAAGATTACATTATAAGAAAGCAAAGTTGGATCATTTGCTGGACTTGATGAGACCGCTGTATCAATATGTCTCCCCCAGAGCTGCTAAAAGACAATTAATTTAGAGTGGTTATTCAGGACTTGCCTTGGATTTTTTAAATATAATTAGAAATAACTAATATTTTAGCACGTGGAATGTAAAAATGTTATTATGAAATAGTTTAAACTGCCACGTTGTGTGGAGTCTTTTTCTTACGGCCAAAGATGGTGCCACCACTGTGTGCCCTCCATGGGATATAGTGGGACCACTGACACAGTAATTTGGTGGATTCTATCACGTATGCTGTTTTACGAGCCTGCAGACCCTACTGCCGTACCCTACGAATAGAGTACAATTCACTAGTAGTGTAGCCAGTACACAGGAAATGTTTCCTTTTGTAAGTTGTCCTGGAAGACTCTACATGGAGAAATTTCAATAGCCTAATCAAGTCACGTCTGCCGAAGGCCTCTGCAGGACACGTTTGCGCCTCCAGGGCAGTCCAGCTGGCACCGTCCACTAGAGGCAGAGATCCAGGAAGGCTTCCTGATCTCATCCTGCCTTCTCAGGTTTTTGGCTGAGGGATCTGTAAGCTGAATCAGAGCCAAAAGGAAAAGGAAGGAGGTTGCCACTGCCCCCTGCAGTGATGGTGGGGTGGGGAGCCTGGACGTGGCTCTATCTAAGAAGGGCTATGCCCTGGCCTCCAGCTAAGAACCCAGTTAGCGCTGGGAAGGGACTGCTAAAGGGTTCCCCGTCCCCTCATGCCTTTCATCCTCTTTCCTCAGTGACCCCAGGAACGCAGATGAAAAGTAAAATATTAAATTTATCCAGGAGAGATTTCCGTGGCAGCTAGACCACAAGTGAGAGAAAAATCTCAAAGTATCTCAACCTGGAGAGAGAAAGAAACCATTTGGGTTGAATTCCATTTCCCAAATGGCTTAAGATAGTAACAGTGGAGAATGTAAGATATTTTAGTTTATAATAATTTTAAAGGCCTAGGCAACTTCTCAGGTTTAAATTCACTGTAGTGCATTGGGTGGACTCCCATGGGCATTAGGAAAACTTTTTCTTTAGTGATTTGTCCTTGATTAACCATTGCGTGTTACTGAAATATGTTTGATTTCAGTTCCAAATCCAGTGTAAATATTTTTGAGTTCCTTTCAAATTTAACATAATCTCATACAATCATTTCTTAACGTCAAAGTGAACGTCAAAGTGAAACCCTATATTAAAATTTTACTATTTTTCAATTGCAAGAATAAACAATCAACTTATTGTTATAGTAACTCAAAAGATTTACTGAACAAATTTTAATTAATGTTTGTTGATGCTGGAAAGAACACATTGCAAGTAAATCAGGGTCAATTTCTATGTCCTAGCCAAAGTTTTAAAAGTTTCAGTGTATTGTACACATTTGGTGCACACATTTCAGCAATCAGATGTTTCTTACAAGCAGGGGCATTTCTGGAACTACATGTTTGTTAGTGTTTTATTTGTTTACTTACTTTACTTCCAGTTAGTTAAGATTTCAACATCTAAGACTATAATTGCAGAAACCTTCTTGGCTCTGTGGAAAAATGTGCAATTCCTACAGCTGAATTATGGAGCAAATGGTGATTGCTTTCATCTAGCATTACAAAAATAAGAAAAGTTAAACTTTCATGAGTGAGAAAGAAGGGTGTGTGATTATTTTCCAAGTATGATTATTTTATAATTGTATGTCAAAATATAATCAAAAGCTCTTTACTTTTCCATGAAGGGCTGGTATGCAACACTGCAAAGGGGATTAATGAGGATGACACATCACATGGAAAAGAATCATATCAAATGATGTGAGTAGTTAGTCAGTCAAAATAGGTTTTGAAAACACATTCTTTAAGATTTATAATTGCACAGTCCAATTTATCCTAGTTGTTGGCAAATATTAATTCGTTAGACATATGAAAGGTTTTCAAACCATGGTACATATAAAAGCTAAAGTAAATTTCAATAACTCCATAAAGTAAATATTTTTAGTAATAAAAAGGCAGAGACCATGCAGCATAATTTTACCTTCCTCAGTGCCTCTCATAGTGCCTATCAGGGCTATGTACATATCTGAAATTATTTTTGTATTTCTGAAAGTTCTCAGATTATATTTTTGTGTATTTGGCCCCATTTTCACCAACGGAAAACCAATACATTGGAAGATTAGAAGCACAAATATGTTTTTCATATCACTGTTTATATATTTGTTGATTGCTGAGATGAATTCTGCAGACCAAGCTACTCATGACTTTCTAGTGATATTCAAATAAGGCTTGTCTTTTGCTGATGCTGTTTCTAGCAGTGTGGGTAGTTGGTAGTAATCAGAGGGCTTTACTTTATCCAAGATTCTATATGAAAAAATTGTGTTTCTACAGCTAATTCCAACTCACGCGTAGGTCAGTCTTTCAAAAGGATTTACAATTTTTTAATTGATGTGATTAAAAAACAGTTCTTGAGCTAGCCCTGATGGCCTAGCAGTTGAAGTTCGGCATACGCAGCTTTGGCGGCATGGGTTTGGTTCCTGGCGAGGAATCACACCACTCATCTGTCAGTCTGTCAGTAGCCATGCTGTGGTGGCAGCTCACACAGAACTAGAAGGACTTACAACTAGAATATACAACTATGTACTGGGGCTTTGGGGAGAAGAAAAAAAAAAGAGGAAGATTGTCAACAGATGTTAGAACAAATTTTTCCCAGAAAAAAAAAAAAAAAAATTCTTAAGTGACAACCAAGAGCAAGGCATTGTGCTTGGTCCTCTAGGATACAGGTTTGGGGTATAGCCTCTTCCTGCAAAGAGTCCATAATTTGATATATATGTTGTATGTATAAAAATTTGAATCCAAGACATAATAAATCTTATAATATAAATACAAACCATATAATTTGAGCATCTTGAAGAATAATTTTTTTCTAATTGGAAAAATTCTTTGGAGAACATAACATTTAATCTGGTATTCAAGGGCCAGTATAATTAAAGACATTGTACAACTACGTTTGGAAGGCAGCTTAATCATGACATTTAAAATGATACGCTTCCCCAGCCTTATTTATGCATGTTGGAAGATTGACAAGGAGCTTGAGTGAAACTTGCCTGATGGGTAGATGGTCACATGTAAGGATGTAATTGATAATGAAAGGCCAGAAACTAGAACAAGAGCTAATAAATAATAACCACAACATATCTCTTTTGCCACATGTGGTTTACCATAGCCTTCAAACTCTTATGTGTGTAATTGCTGCACCTTGATCATCTAACCCAGACTATGTGGAAATTGTCAAGTCCCTCACAATGTCTATCCTCAGGTTAGCAATCAAGGTTCCTCAAATTTTATTCTATAATGGTATTGTGGCTCTCTCAAAACATTTTTTTTATAATTTCATTTTAAAATATGATTCTTTATATCATATTGAGATATATATAGATAAAATAATATCCTGAGTTTTTCTTGAAAATTATTCAGTGAGAGTGGGAGTAAATGAAACAAGATAAAGTAAGATGGACTATAATGACAATTTTTGAAGCTGGATAATGGTATATCCAGCTGGGGATTCATTATACTAATCTTTCTACTTTTCCAAATATGTTAGAATAAAAAGTTAAGGGGCCAGCCCCGTGGCTTCGCTGTTAAATGCACGTGCTCCGCTGCTGGCGGTCCGGGTTTGGATCCCGGGTGCGCACCGACGCACTACTTGTCAGGCCATGCTGTGGTGACATCCCACATAAAGTGGAGGAGGATCGGCACGGATGTTAGCTTAGGGCCAGTCTTCCTCAGCAAAAAGAGGAGGATTGGCATGGATGTTAGGTCAGGGCTGATCTTCCTCACAAAACAACAAAAGAAGTTAAAAGTTTTTATCCCACTCTATTGCCAAGCTGAACCTTAAACCAGTCAAGCTGGATGCTACTTGTCTGTGGCATCTGTTCACATTTTGGCCTGTGAGGAGTTTTTCCCTTATACCTACACGTCCCCTTTCCTGCTTTGTCACTCTCTCTACCCTTTGACAGGACCGGGTTCACCTTTCACGATCCAAATCAGTGTCTCTTCCTTCAGCCTGCTTTCCATGACTCCTCTGTTGCACACACACTTTTTTGTATTTGAAAGTTTGAACCCGTTGCTTCAAACATTCAACCGCCTATAAACTATTTACCAATTACTAACCTTGTTCTTGGTACTTGACTGCCCTCAAGTAGATCATATTTAGCAGGTAGAGAGACAAGTTTGCAAATATTTACAAAGCAACATGTGATTAAAACTATAATGAAAATCTATGTACAGTGCTAAGAGAACATCATGGCTGGGGAGTGAAGGAGGAGGGCACAGGGCAGAGCTGATCTTTGATCTTATTCTCAAAGGATAGTATTTTCTTCAGTTGTTCAGAAGTGGGTTCATGTGTATCACATTATATGTTAAAATGTGAGTTATTTCAAGGCAGGTCCTCTGGTTAATGGCTGTTTCTACCTTTTCTACAGCACACAAGAAAGATGGAAAAACACTATTTGGAGTGATGGGAATTTAACAGCTACCATGGGTACACCAATTAATGCAGTATGACCAAAGGACTGTCCCTAGGTCATCTCCAAATAACTTTGGGGCCTTTAAGAATCTTCTGAAGCCTCTGTTCTTCCCCCTAACAGAGACTTTATCCTTCCTGTGAACCCCCAGATCATAGCAGATAAAAGCATAGGCTTCATCCAATAACCTTGGTATTAAATTCCAGTTCTAGCTCTTTCTACCAGCCACCTTACCTTAGAAAAGGAGTTTTCCTAAGTCTCATCTGTTAGGGGGATTACCAAAAGTGAGCAAAATAAGTCACACATACCATTAGAGCAATTTGTTTGTACCCACTTACTTTATCAAATTCTGGCTTATTTTTTATTTTTATTTTTCACTTGTTTTTTTTTTTTAATAATTTTATTTATTTATTTTTTCCCCCCAAAGCCCCAGTAGATAGTTGTATGTCATAGTTGCACATCCTTCTAGTTGCTGTATGTGGGACACGGCCTCAGTATGGCCAGAGAAGCGGTGCGTCGGTGCGCACCCGGGATCCGAACCGGGGCCGCCAGCAGCAGAGCGCACGCACTTAACCGCTAAGCCACGGGGCCGGCCCCAAATTCTGCCTTATTTTAAATTACTTACTTTTGAAAGTATCTTAGAATCTTTAATGGGCTGTAATATTGTTGAGTGAAAGGAACTAAGATTTGGAATTTTTTGTATCTTATGGCACCAAAACAGCACTTATCTATTGATTACATTGGTTTTTTGGACACATTTGCTGGGCTCAAATCATTATGTGTTATATGATAGAGAAGTGTTCCAAAAGCATGGAAAACATGGAGATTTGGGATGGTGTGGGGCCTAGGCAGGAAAAACTACTTTTCTTACAATTTTCCTTCAACACTTCTAATTGTGTCTTAAAGGAAATCTTGGTTCAACCCTACAGTGCATTATCCTCTAACATATGCCAAATCTCCTTTTCAAACAAAGGGAGAGCAGGCTTCTAGCTCAAAGCCATTAACAAGCAGGTATCCAGCTAGAATTTACAAATATCTTACACTCGTTGTATTTATTTTTATGGTTTCCTTCTATTTCTGGCAAATTATATTGGTTTATAGTTATTTAAAATTACATTTTAAAATAAAGGTAGGGAGACAATAAACACGGCATGTAAATTACTTAGTCTCAGGAAATACTGTGGTATATAAACATAGAATTTTAGAAGAAATAGTAACTTAACAGATAATCTAGTTCACCCTATCATTCAGAGATGAAGAAGCCAAGGTACAACAAAGATAAGTAACCTGCCCTAGTTACAGAACTTATACTGGCAGAGTTGGGACTACCCTAAGCCTTCTGATAATACTAGCTCAAGGCTCTGTCCATTGCCTGATGCCCCTTCAATAAAGGAAATTGGTCCTCAATTAATATTTGATAATTGGTTGTCTTCTCTAAGCCAATTACTTCTTTCATCCTAAATAATGCCAATGTTCTTGGATATTAATATGAATCAATAAAAACTGAAACAACAAGGTGACGTGCAATCAGGAGTCAAGAACTACAACTAAGAGAGACAAGAGAAGGTCACAAAAATGCACCTTAGGACATCATGCAACTTAGTAGATATATAAAGATATAAATCTCCATACATATGATGGGATTCTATGGGGTTCAGAAGATCAAATCTTCAGTGATGTGATAGTGGACCAAACAGATATTTTTCCAAAAGCCACAAATCTGTCCTAAGATGTGAAAAGAGCTTCTAACAAATACACAGGTATGGTTTATGTACATAAGGAAGGAAAGTATTCTATCAACGCAGCCACAATCCATTCTTCAGTGTAAAGAAACAGAAGTAAAGAAATTCATGACTATTAGCTATCTTGAGACACATGAGAAACTAAGGAGAGACGTTTCCCTACTGGTGGGCCAGAGAGGGTGGGCTTCGGGCAGAGGGGAGACAGGAAGGCACAGACCTGTTTTATTGTTTAACTTTGTGTACATTTTGGTGTTTGAACCTACTGAATGTATTACGTATTTAAGATATAATATTCCCCAAAAATGCCTTGACTATTTTGTACTCAATGTCTAAGAGACTCTGGGTCATTTAAAAAAATTACTTCTTTACAAGAATATTTAAATAAATCTAGAGATCACTTTTTTGTTAAATTAAGTTTTCACAGTTACTTTACAGAATACAATTACATGTATTTTACTTAGCAGATGTCCTTCACAAAATTTGCCGTTATTTTGAAACAGATAATTTTAAAAGCGTAAAAAAAAAATCCACTCTGAATTTCTCAATAACCTTGTAATGAGATTTAAATTTTGCATAGTGCAAGGCAGTTTCTGAATATTATTGATTCAATCCCACTGCATGTTTCTCCTGCTTGCCAATAGCTTCAATTTTGCACATAACCATTGTGTGTACATTTCAAATGTGAAAGCTGGAATCACAGACAGACTGCAAAATACAAAAGAACTGAAAAACATGCTATGCATGGACATTTGGTCTCTCACATCATCACTATAGTAACCACTAGACATTGCTCGTCATGAAAAAAACATCAATTATTAATTATCATTTCTAAGTTTAATGTGATTTACAGATACCTACCTTGTAAGTCTAATGCTACCACAGCAGTATCATCTTCTAATCCTTCAATCACCTCACACTTATATCTTCCATAATCGTCCAGGGTGAGGTCTGTGATCACCAGAGAAGCGTCGTTATCACTGCCTCCATTCAGAAACACTCTACCCTGGTAGCCTCCATAGGTCTTCTTGTGGTATCCCATGGAAACAAAAACGTCCACTTCCTTGAGGTAATCTGAAGTTAGCTTGGTCCACTTAATTCGGATTTTGTGGGTTCCTGAGCCAAATGCTGTAGGGTCTCGATAAAATTTACATGGCAGTGTAACATTGCCACCTCTATGTGAGAACACCTTGGCTTGTTCTGCTTCCACGAGTAGACGGGGGCCATTTTCTGCTATAATTAAAAAGGAAAAAAAGAAAGAACCATTAATATGCTTTTAGACTTTTTTATAAAATCAAATCTGCTACCTATACAGGGTATCTGACAAAGGGAAGCTCTGGGTGGTCAACCTCTCTGCACTGATGAGCAGCAATCTCCTTCGAACCACATGGACAGGTACCTCCAGCACCTAGAGGGCATCTACAAGGTAGTCATGTCTTGAAAACCACCAAAGAAAGGAATGATGTGCATTATAATCACTGAGAAATATTGGATGTAAGACTCTGTAGTCATCTGAAGTTTGATGATTTCATAATAAATTCTATTTATTTTTCTTTTACATTAAAATATCAAAAATATAGAAACAAGACCGAGAGATGTGACAGAGTACCATGACTATTTCATCAATATAAACCAACAAATTCAAGGCAGATAAATGTATCTCTTCCCAGCTGCCTTCTAACACAATAACTCTGTATTTACATTTGTAGGAAAAGTATAAAGCAGCATGATTAACTTTCATTGTACTGTTTTGGCCAAAGAACTCAGAATCTCCTCACATTTATGGCTTCTATTCAAATATACACCTGTGATATGCCATTCTGGAGCATTTCAAGCAGCATGAATGTATTTTATTTTTGCACAAAAGCTAGACATTGGGAAGATATTTTTAGCGAATGTCTTAAAAAACTCCAGATTTTGAAATATAGTCTAAAACTTAAATGTTAAAAGTGTATCCAAAGTTATACTTATTTTCTGATTAACCAAATAATTATTTGTCTGTGTTCCCTTAAATCTCCTTCTACTCCCTCTCTCCTGCTTTCTGCTGTGTCTTGTTTTAGTTATCTGATCGCTTCCATCTTTCCTTCCCTTGCCCTTTTGTTCCACTCCTCCCTCCTCCAAGGACTCTCTTGCCTTCTAGAGAGCACTGCAATATTCCAAGCCTGCCAAGTCAGCAGGGCTGCCCTTCTCTAGAGAGCCAGCTGTTATTTTCAGATCTTGGCTTTCTCTGGGGTTTCCCCTGGTTAGCTCATTGTGCTTTTGACCTTGACAAGTTCTCTTGAGGATGTACAAGATTTGAAAATGAGAAAGCGATATAAGAACTCCTGGACACACACACCTTCTCATCCACACAGCTTTCAAAGGCTGCCAGCACTGCCTTTCATGGAGCTCTGCAGCCCTTCCTGCCTTAGGCTGGTAGGTACTGAATTAACCTTGGCCATGAATCATTTAAAATACACAAGTCACCAGGAAGAGTAGCCACTCACCTCCAGACAGATCTCAAAACTTAGCTATTTAATGGCATACATAGAATTTAGATTTTAAAACAAAAAGTCTTTAAAAATAGACACTTTCTATTTTTATCTATTTTTATACAGCAATCAGAATTAATATTTTAAAATGAACATATTTCATTTACAAGAAGTCAGCTCCAATCCTCAGAAACTGACAAGTTTAACAAAGCCATCAATTCCTCCATTTTGAATAGATAATAAAATGAGAGGATAATGGCTTAATTAAAATGAATTGCAAATCCAGCTCATTAAGCATTTCCTTTACAGTCCATTCGTTATTTTCTTTTTTTTTTTATAATTTTTATTTATTTATTTTTTTCCCTCAAAGCCCCAGTAGATAGTTGTATGTCATAGCTGCACATCCTTTTAGTTGCTGTATGTGGGACGTGGCCTCAGCATGGCCGGAGAAGCGGTGCGTCGGTGCGCGCCTGGGATCCGAACCCGGGCCGCCAGCAGCGGAGCGCGCGCACTTAACCGCTAAGCCACGGGCCGGCCCCTATTCATTATTTTCTTATTTAGGACCATAGAATCATAAGGGATGAAAGGTAAATCTACCCAACTCTACCTTACATATAATGTTGCTCTCACATTATGCCCAGTGACAGCATCCAAATTCTACCTAAGTATCTCTAGTGTCTTCTTTCTGGGAGGAGGAAAATGTGCTGTTGACTAAGTTTGCTCAGCAATCCCTGAGGACTGCAGGGAACATCTTCTATCTTATCCGGTACTTTGGGAGGACACCTGGGAGCTGGGCCTTCCCATGCTGGGACTTGAGTCTAGACATGACACAGAACTACAAGAGGTTGCAGTTTCACGATTCTTTCAAGTTTTTTACTTTAAAGTCAAAACTAATGCCCCAGTGCACTCAGACAGGGGACTTTATAGCAGTCAGGAACAAGGGCTTTAATGTGACAGAGACCTTGTTCTAACCTCATCTCCTCAATTTACTAGCTCCATGGCCTGGAGCCAGCTGTGCAACCTCTATGCCCCAATTTCCTTCTATGTGAATTAGGGATAGTGAGTTGTACCATACATAGTTGATATAATGGACACATAAGCATTTAGAATAATGTCTGACCAAAAGTAAGTGTGCATTTGCTAACTGTTCCTATCGCACAGATTCTCCACAGTATTTATCAAATATGATACTGCCTGATATTGAGCATAATTTTGGCATATATTAACCTTCCATAGTTTCCCTTACTTATAAAGTTGTGAACCATGTGGAGTGAAAAAATACATAAAATACCACCTGTGTTATATAGGAGACTTGGAAATTATGGTGTGGTTTGGTATAATCATAAAGTATTCCAGAATAAATATAAGGTCTGAGTGTTTTATAAATTAAAGAGTTAAAGCAAAGATCAAAACTCTTGTACAAGGGACTGAGACTTCTAATTTTTTTCTGCGGTTAACTGTAAATCATCTCGTAGTATTTTAGAAGTACAGCTTCTGATTGTTTTAGGTACTATATACTTATACTCCAGTATTGTGAGTAGATGATGACTTATGTGGTATAATATTAAGAATTGAGCAGACACCAAAAATCCACTGGCTTCCCACAAAATAATTTTTCTAACAAGCCTGCCAGAATGTATAAAATTCTACCATTCTTATTTCTTTGTGTGTGTGTGTGTTGTGGGGGGGGAGGCTGGGGTGTTAAGGTGATGGATGCCAGAAGTCCCTGGCTGAAATTCAAAGAACCCTAAGAAAGATGTGTGACGTGTAACACATTGAGTGACTGAGGACCATTAATGTTCCCTAACCTAAACCCCCAACGTGGCCTTGAGAACAATGTCTTTTGTTAGTTTGCTTGTTTTAGAAGATCAACACTGCAGATTATATAGCATTGAGCATTGCTGGCAGGAGTACCCTGTTGCCGAACAGGTAAGATGTGGGAATGAGCACTGGCAAGTGAGTCAGGCACTCTGGGTGTTTGACTGAAAGGTCTACCTCATGAGAACATTGAGCTTAAGATTCTTATCAGGCTCACTCTGGCCGGTTGTCATGATGGGGATCAGCCAGGAAACACACTAAGCTGGAGAGGAGAGAAGACAGAGAAAGAGCAGTCAAGTGAACAGAGAGTGCTAATGACAAACTGTCTCACCCAGAGTAGTCTTGAATCTGATCATTGGATGGGAAAACCTGGATCGGTTCATGTTTAAATCAAAACTGTTTCAACAGGGCAGTTGCAAAGCAAATAAAACGCAAAAGATAAAAATAAACCTTGATCATCAGAATGAGTATTGCTTATTTTCCTTTTTTAAAAAAATATGAAAGAATAAATAAAACTAGGCCGCACACGTGCTCATTTGGGGGGAGCGAATTTTTTAAAAGTTCAATTTGTAAGTTACAGAAATTTCATGTTTCTATTAGTGAGTGTAAATGACAGTGACTTGAAAAGATTTGATGCCCTTCAAAGACCACAGTTGTCTCCAGGGGAAACAGCAGGGCCTCATTATTATGTTACGAATTCTGCTGTGAAATCCAACAGACATCATTCTATTTCACCAATTATGAAAGCAATGGCATGACCCAACAACTGATCTCTGTATGGCTGTGTAATTTAGATGAAGTCTTCGCAACAATAGGATAAAACAGTTGCAGAAAAACAATTTAGAAATATGGTATTGGACTATTACCTATTGTTGTTAGTTCTATTACAAGTGTAATCATTTTTGGGGGGGGGGGCAGTTCATTGGCAAAGAAATACAGGTGACAGAAAAAAGGAGAAGGTGCTACAGATCGAAGTTAGTCCTCTTAAAATGAATTATGGATTGTGCAAAATAACCAGTCTCCATGTTGGTTTCTTTCGCACTGCTGTATAGATGAAGTAGCTTCCGGATTTCCTAAACCAATAAAATGTAAAACAAAACAAAACAAAACTGGGGAATATATTTAAGACGGCTAAATAAGGTGCTACACAAGGACATTAAAAATACTCCCCTCGCGAGAAAAAACTCTACCACCATGATTTGAATTTTTTTTATTGTGGTAAATGATACATAACATAAAATTTGCCATTTTAACCATTAAGCATACAATTCAGTGGCATTAAATACTTTCACAGTGTCGTGCAACCACCGCCACTAGCTATTTCCAAAACATCACTCCAAACAGAAAGCTAATTCCTCCCTGACATCCCAAACTGGTAGGGGAGACTCAGTTGTCAGCTCCATGACGAGTCATTTGAAAAAATGGCACAAGGTTTTAAAAATGGTTCCTTATTTTTGCCACATTTGTTATCACTTTGGTGGGTTTGAATGCGTAAGACTAACTCTTTAGAAGCTGGTACTTTCCTCAGGGTAGCCAGACCTGCTCGAGGATGAGCAACCAGGAGGGATTTGCATCCTGTCGCTGAGTTTACCGTTGTCTATTGAGACAGTCTGTCTCCCTAGACCCTGCCTCGTTTACATTGTTCCTCCAGCACCAACAAGCTGCCTGGCAGGTGATAAGTGTCTGTGGCTGAAAAGGACTAGTGCTGCCTAGAGCCTGTGCTTAGCTGTGGCAGTAGACACGGATACGTGAATTCGCTTTATACCGTAATATAGCTCCAAAGTGGAAATACTTTATAAACACAATTAAATATACGTATTAAAGACACAATATTTAAGCAGAATACATAATTTAGCCATGTGTCTTTCATTGTACCTCACACACTACATTCTAATAAGATACATAATTAAGGGAAAATTAAGAAGTATCTTACTCATTAACCTTTAACAGTTTATATTTTGTTTCCTTTGAACTGGAATGAATCCAATGTTTCCTAGAGTTGCTCACCAGGAGTCAGAAGCTCCCATTGACTGGTCATGATTCCACTGCGTCTAGTGAGCTCTGCATCAGAAACTTTCATAGGGGCCCTCTCCACTGTCCCTGCAGCCATCCCCTCATCCCCCATCCAGCCTTTATGTCCTTTTGGCGGGTTGATTGCTTTCAATTTGTCAGAGACAGAGCTTTAGTTTCTTCCCCAGCCATTCCTGAATGCAAAGGACTCTGAGCATCTCTGCTTTGACTTGGCCTCTCAGGAAGGGCCACCTGAAGAGGGCAGGAGGGAAGATTTAACAAAGATCTCAACCTTGCCCTGGGCCCTCAACTATGGAATTGATTTGAGTTTGGAATCTTCTTGGATTTGTCCTTAGCTCTTTTATTTATTTTTTTGCTGAGGAAGATCTGAGCTAACATCTGTGCCAATCTTCCTCTACTTTATATGTGAGTCACTGCCACTGCATGGCTGACGAGTGGTGTAGGTCCACGCCTGGGATTTGAACCCACAAACCCGGGCCACTGAAATGGAATGCGCTGAAGTGGAACACACTGAACTTAACCACTATGCCATGGGGCCAGCCCCTGTCCCGAGCTCATCTTTTTTTTTCATGTGGAGTTCAAACTCTGACCTGAAGACACATAAGAGTATGTGTGTTTCTTACCATTTGTGTAAATTCAAAAGAAATATGTATATTTGCATAAACTATTCTGAAAGAATTTACAAGAAACTAATAACCTTGGACGCCTGTGGGAAGGTGAGGTAGATGTCTGGCTGGAGGAATCTTGGGGAATTTTCACTGTGTATACTTCCATATTTTTAAAGTTTTGGACCACGTGACTGTATCACCTATGCACACACTAAATAAAAATGGTATGAAAATAAATAAAATAGTTAAGGAGATTTAATTAACAAATAAACAAAAAATGTTGCCTAAAGTACCTCTGGAAAGATATACAAGAAGCTGGTAGCTACAACTATAGTGTATTGTTGTAACTGCAGGATTATATTTTTGTAGAAGACCTATGGCTCTGTTGACAAAAATGCTATCTTTAAACATGTCTTCAAAACATGAAAGCTTTATCTCATTTTCCTCATTCCTTTAAGATACCATTGATGAAGGTACTGATTGTTGTCTAGTTCTCACTATAAAGGAAAAGCCGAATGCTGAAAATATGGTAAGTGAAGACTGCTCTTTGCTGTAAAGTGATCACTGCCGTTTCTCACCACCTGGGACCCTGCCTTTCTGTCTCACAGACTTCAAAAACATACTCCTCTCAATACCTCCTCCCACACCCCTGCCAGGGCCTACCTCTCTCTAACCACTGTAGAGTCCTTGTGCCCTGCTAGTTCCTATCAATCTACAGCTGAACCAAATTACCTAGAATTGTGTTTTCACAGTTTTCTTAAATGGCATGTGTCCTTTCCGTCAAGACCTACATATCTGATACAATGTGCTGTGGGGCAGTCTCTTCAGCATTGACCATATCCTTCTTCCTTCCTTGCCCCAGTGCTAAATCGATTCTGTAATGGGAAACTGCCCAACACCAAAATATAGTATGGTTTTGGGTGATGTTGATCATGAATGTGTACCATGTTGTTGTCCTAGTCAAGTTTCATAGCAAAAAATAAGGGTAAACATTATCACTATTTTAGAGCCTGGAGGTCTAAAATAAAAAAAAAAAATTTCAGGGGCAGTGGAACTTTCTCTCTCCAAAGGATATTTTAGACAAAACTTTGCCATATAAATCTGATAAAAAGTGAGCTTCTCCACTTGAAATGAGCGTCAAGAGCCCCCAAGTAGCTCCATGGGATCCAACGAACACAGTTAAAAATCTCTGTTCTGAGTCCTAAACCTGAAACTGTGTTAATATCCTGAAAAATATTCTATCCTTTAATTCCCTTTTCGTCATCTTTTTCTACCAGGAAGTAGAGTGCAGTGAGGGGTTTAGCTCTGTTCTGCTGACCAAGTTCTTTGTGGGCTTTTGTCCTTCCACATTCGTTATTATTTCATCGATTTTCTCAGCAGTTATAGTTTATTGGTTAAACCTATGGACTACGCCTCTTACATTGTATCACTTAGCCTTCTGTGCCTCAGTTTCCTCATCAGTAAAATAGAGTTAAGCCACCTTCCTCTCAGGGTTCTTGTGAGGGTTAAATGAAGCAATACGTTGAGAACGTAGCCTCAAGCCTGGCCTACCACGCATGCCCAGTAAATGCTGGTTTTTACTAACAGACATGTACCGAGCAGCCAAAGTGTGCTAGGTGTGCAAAACAGCTTCTCCCTTCTACATTGTCTTCTCTCTTGTGCTCTTTCAGAAGACAGTTCCTAGAAAGTACTGGTTCCTGAGAAATTCACATCTCATCAACTTTTGATGCTTCTCCTAATTTAGTAGTTCTTAACAGGACAGGAGTACCTTTCAGTACCACCGCCCTGAAGCCTTGTCAAAAAAAAAAAAAATATCTGTCCATATCTATATAATCCACTTCTTCCTGCACCTCCTCAATTTCCTTGGGGGTTCCAGAGAGTCTTCATTTGGGGGCAGGGGTGGAATGTGCTTATTTGCAGCTGCCATCCCCGACTTGCTCCTCTGACTCTTAAGAATCGCCACGGTGGCCCATAGGAAAAGTTTCTCCGGCCCAAGACCAAACTTTTTTTCTTAGTGATTTGACTTCTTCTGGAACATGGTTATATCCATTGAATGGAATAAAATGGGAGCCATTTTTAGCCACTGCTTCACTTCAAAGGTTCCAAGAAAAGGCTTAGATGGAGGCTGTATGGTTCCTGTGTGGGTTACGAGCACAAGAATTGGCCTGCCCGAGTTTAACCTCAGCTTTACCACTTAACAACATGACCAGGGGCAAGCTACTGACCTCTCACACCCTTGCTGAGGATAACCACCTTTATGCAGTGTTGTGATGAGGACTACATGAGATGACCCAGGTAATGCATTTTCTATTGGGCATCACATATTGGGGTTTTAAACGTTAATATTAATTTGTTAATATTATTGCCATTGGTAAGTCCAATATAACTGGTCCCAGAACTAGAGCCAGTGTTAGTTTCTTTGTCAACTCAGAGTTGTCTGCTCTAGTTAATAATTTTCAGAATTTAAATATATCTATGTTGTCAAAGATTTATGGATAAAAAATAGCATTAAATCCTATTATTTTAGACTCAGAAGAAAACAAATTGGGTTGTCATAGTTACAGAGAGATTAAGGAATACGCTATGGAAAAATAAAAGAGAAACTAAAGTTTGAACATTTCACTAAATTGGTGAATGGCATTTTTAATATAAACACATTTTCCAGGATTTTAACTGTAATACAGGCTTCTTTCAAAGCGTGTGGGGAAACTGAAACGTTAGCCTGAATCATTCTTCTTCATTAGGCTGTAATTAACCACACAGTCCTTTATTATTGGAAATGTGTCTTTATGTGGTAAAGGAGTAGAGCTCAAATCTACTTGTCTCCACTCAGATCACTTCCACTTTGTGGTGAAATGTAAGGTCAATTTATCTGTAATTTGTAAAAAGGACACTGTTGGTTAATGTCTTCTCTTAGTATGAAAGACATCAAGTTAATGCTGTCACGGAGTCAGTCCTGGAGGCAAAAAGGTCTTTTGATTCTTTACTTAATAAACAATCATGAATTGATAGCCTACAATGGGTCAAGTATTAAGTTTAGTGGGGGATCAGGTACGGCTTCCCACTGATGTTGTCCAATTGGAAGGCAGGCTGAAAAACAGCAAGTCTTTGGATTTTTCAACAAATGCTAGAAGTGCAGATTTTAATGCAAATATCTCCTATTTTTAAATGCTGGCAGTTAATTTAGACTTTTTAAAAAGTTATATGAGAAAAAAATTACCACGCATCAATGATCAGGATTCAGACACGGGGAAGTGAATATGTGACCTCTGCATCCTCCTTTACCCACCTGTTGGTGCTGAGGGTCTCTAGAGCTCAGCCTAAGGCATCTCCTTGCCTTTATCTGCATTTCTTCCTTCCCCAGGTGATCTCATCTAGTGCCATGGCTATAAATACCACTTATGTGCTGATGAGTCTAAAACTTTGTAGCAGTGTACTTTTTCCTGAGCACCAAACTAGTAAATCCAACTACCTGGTGGTCATGTATTGGTTTCCAAATAGATAACTGGAGTCCCCCCTCCCCTGCCCAAACCTGTTCTTCACTCAATCTTCCTCAATTTAGTTTATGCCTCTGATATCCATCCATTTGGTCAAGCCCAAATCGAGGAGGTATGTTTGATATGTCTCATTCCCTTAAGCACAACATCCAATGTATCAGCTAGTGCTGCCGTTGCTACCTTCATTTTTTTTGTTTTCCCAAATTGGTTCATCTCCATCCATCTCCAGGGCTACCATACTGGTCCACGCTGCCATGATTTCTCACCTCAACCACCTCAAGACCCTCCGAAAGTTCTCCTCACTTTAGTCTTGACCCACCAGAATCCATTATTCACGTGGTCTTTTGACATATATATCATATTATCCTCCCCCCTTGTTCAAAACATTTTAAACCATTTTCTAGTGCTTTTAGAATAAAATCTGAACTCTGTACTCTGAAGCAAATATAAAGTACTTTGGCTTACTTCTGCCTACTCTTCCAATCTCATCTTAAACCACATCCTCCACTGCTAGGCTGTAGTTCCTTTGGCCTCTTTCTGGTTTGAAAATACCATATTTATTCCCATCAGAGAGTTTGCATTTCCCACTCTTTCTACCTGGAATGATCTGTCCCTGGCTTTGGATGTGACTGGCCCCTGATCACTCTTCAGATCTCAGCTTAGAGAGCCCTTCCCACTCCCCTCAACAGCAACAGTGGTTCATCCCGCGGCCCCCTGGGGGCTCTCTCACATTTGTTCCCTTAAAAACACTTTATTTGTTGTCTATATGTTCATTTGTTTTTATTTATTCAATTACATATGCAGGCCAAATAAATAGTCATCAGAAAAGAGGCTGAAGTTCAAGAAGCTTTGTTTGGGGCACACTTTGATTTTAATATACGGTGAGCAGTCTATAAACAACTGTTACTTTATTCATCTTTTAAAATAAGGTGTTCTGTTCACCTGGAAACCTCTCAATGACATATTAAAACCATCTAATCAGTGTTTCAGGATTTAAGCTAATTAAGACCCTCTGTTAATGATTGTGTAATAAAAGATAAGGCAAAGTGAGGATATGAAAATAATCATATGCAGACTTTGGAGATTTAAAGCCAGTCAGCATGATTTATGACACTTTTCAAGAGAAAGAATTGTTCATAAATCACATTATATACTAGGGAAGAAAACTTTAAAATTTACTTCTTTAT
Source organism: Diceros bicornis minor (assembly GCF_020826845.1). Taxonomy (NCBI): domain Eukaryota; kingdom Metazoa; phylum Chordata; class Mammalia; order Perissodactyla; family Rhinocerotidae; genus Diceros; species Diceros bicornis. The sequence continues at coordinate 11,523,674 of NC_080740.1, forward strand.
TCTTAAAAAGACAAAGAACAGGAAAAAAACCTTGTGTGAAAGTGTTCATTATTTTTTACTAGCAACATTATTAGTCACAGATAGTCATGAATCCATTGTGGAAAAAATGTAGTCATATAACTAAGAAAATAAGAAATTTATGTAATGCATATGGTAATTTACAAGGAAACCTACCTCTCTTTAACTTCCATGTCTTTCATTTCACCTGGGCTTTCATTACCATTCAGTAACTCTGAGCCCAATAGACAAACGTCATTGTCAATGCTTTCCAGGAACGAGGCGTAGGAAGGAGGCAAAGCCAGCACCATGACAAATAGGATCATCTAGAAGTGGAAATCTCCTCACTTCAAGGGTATGTTTTCAATGGTGTTTTTATTTCAAACCTATAATCGCTCTTCAAAAACAAGATAGGACTCTCCTTTTTTTCTACCTCCTTCATCTCATCGACATGCTTGACTGTAGTAAATGCTCCCGGTTCTAACATGCTTTGTTAATGTCATGTGTGATGAACTATGGCCCTTCTGTGTTTTTATCCTTAATGTCCTTGTCCCTTTTGAGTGGACAGTGTTTGGAAAAAGTAAGGAGAATTCTTGTTAAACTTAATGTTGTTCAATACACTTCACAGCATAATCCTTGAGCAAGTAAAAACATGCTACTCAGAGTTTATACACATGGTAATTAGTCACTGAGTAAGCACTGAAGTCAAACCAGCGTGTTACTGAAACAAGATTAAAACGGCTACTATCTGTACTGACTAGTTGACAATCATTTTTGAGGGCACACCTGTTTAGTGATACTACACCGTGGCATATTTTTTTTTGTGAGGAAGATCAGCCCTGAGCTAACATCCATGCCAATCCTCCTCTTTTTGCTGAGGAAGACTGGCCCTCGGCTAATATCCATGTGCGCACCCGGGATCCGAACTCAGGCCGCCAGTAGCGGAGTATGTGCACTTAACTGGTACGCCACAGGGCCAGCCCCCCAAAAATGTTTTTGAAGTAATTTTATAAAACTTAGATTTCTTATGCTTTCAATATCTTCATTTTGAAATAAGAATATTTCTATAACAAAGATTTCTTTTTTTTACCCCTGGATATTGCCACTTTGATAACTTCTTAACGGAACATTTTATTTATTTATTTATTTATTTTTTATAATTTTATTTATTTATTTATTTTTCCCCCAAAGCCCCAGTAGATAGTTGTATGTCATAGCTGCACATGCTTCTAGTTGCTGTATGTGGGACGTGGCCTCAGCATGGCCGGAGAAGCGGTGTGTGCCCGGGATCCGAACCCGGGCCGCCAGCAGCAGAGTGCGTGCACTTAACAGCTAAGCCATGAGGCCGGCCCAACGGAACATTTTAATTTCTTAGCATTTTGCTAGACTTTTGTATTCCAAAAGAATCTCCTCAAACAGTAATTTTCCACCTTACCTTTAAAATAAAGAGCCAAAGCAATAAAGAAGACTAAATCTATTCTTTCTTGATATCTGGTAAAGTCAGAGAAACATAGCTTGTTGGAATTACTTGAACATTAAGCCATTAAGCTATAGGTCAGTGCTTTAGCTGAGACAACACTGATTCTTGTAAAGTTGCAACCAAAGGGAAAGGCTTCTATATTTAATGGATTTTTCTGGGTATTTGGGAAAGTTTCCAAATAATTATCGGCTTCCTGCATAATTTGCTGATTTCAGCACCCAGAATGGAACAGAAAAAGCAATGGCTGTTAGTGTGAATTTGTTTCTACTTGAAAAGATTATTAAATACAGGTTTTCATACCTGGAAATATTCCAAAATTTATTGTTTTAAGAGATTCTTTGTAGAATAACATAGAATTCAGCATTCCAGGTTACTCAATAACAAGTTTAATACTTTTTTTTTTTAAATTTTTTATTTATTTATTTTTTCCCCCAAAGCCCCAGTAGATAGTTGTATGTCATAGTTGCACAGCCTTCTAGTTGCTCTATGTGGGACGCGGCCCCAGCATGGCCAGAGAAGCGGTGCGTCGGTGCGCGCCCGGGATCCGAACCCGGGCCGCCAGCAGCAGAGCGTGTACACTTAACCGCTAAGCCTTGGGGCCGGCCCTAATACTCTTAAGATATATTTTATGGGTTTAAATCTACTAACTGATAAAAACTTTAGAGTATGGATACAAAGTTCTAAATAGTAAGATCTTTTTGTGTGATAACTAATTACTCTTTTCTCCATATTTCCACCTCTATTTAACACTTATTTTATTCTTTCTTGTCACCTTTGTTGCCCTGATAATATTGTCATTAAGCTCACTGAGGAGATGGTCTGTCCTCCCACAGAGAATAACTCAGTGTTTTGCACAAAGGAGGCCAATGTGCAACAAAGGCCTGAATGAGTAGATTTTCTCAAAATGACACACAAATGCAAAGAAGACTGGGACATGGGCCAGCAGATACAAAGTTAGTAGGAAAATACACATATTTCTAAATATATATTTAGGGATTGATAGAAATTATATATCAATCTATAACCATTTCATTCCTTGTTCTCTATTTATAACCATTGTGTATGTGTGTATATATGTATAACACATGAGTATGTGTATCTAGTGTAGCAACTATGTAGTTGAAGAAAGATATTGCCATGTTTGATTTTTACCTTTAATTTAAAGAAACTACTTTTCTTGAATACTTTGTTTGAATAAAAGTAATAACACGTAATGTTATCTTCTCTCTGTGGCATTCCATAATTTTCCTTCATAGCAGTTATCATAGTCAATGGTTCTATATTCATAGTAACGTCTGTCTCTCCCTAGACTATAAACGCGATGAAGACAAAGACCGTGTGTTTCGGTCATCATTCTATCCCCAATGCCTGTTCATAGTGGGTGCTTGCTATAGACTGAATGCTTGTGTCCCCTCAAAATTCTTATGTTGAAACTTGATCCCCAATGTGATGATATTTGGAGGTGGGGCCTTTGGGAGGCGATTAGGTCATGAGGGTAGAGTCCTCATGAATGGGAGTAGTACCTTTATAAAAGAGCCCCAGGAGAGGTCCCTTGTCCCCTTCCACTGCGTGAGGACACATAGAAAAAACAGCCATCTATGAATTGGTAAGCCAGCTCTCACCAGACACTGAATCTGTTAGCATCATGATCTTGGACATCCCAGCCTCCAGAATTGTAAGAAATTAATTTCTGTTGTTTATAAGTCACCCAGTCTATGGTATTCTGTTATAGCAGCCTGAATAAGTGGATATATGTACGTGTGAAGTTATGAGTATTTCTACATATGTTTGTATACACTTACATATACATTTTCCTTCTTCTCTTTTGGGCTCATTTATTATATTCATATGGTGATATTCTTAGTTTGATCAAATGATAAGCCTGGGTTTAATGTAGTAGGTTCTTATCATATTTGGCTTTATGTCCTAGAGTAAACTAATAAGATATTTTAGAATTGGTCATCTAATACTCATGATGTTGCTAATTTTTATAATTTCATGATAAAATTCTCTGATATTTTATAGCTATAATTTCTAGACAGAATTATTAAAGTATATATGTTTATCTAAATGCAATTTGGAAAACATACTTGATATTTGTGAATTTTGCATTCGTGGCTGTAAATAGCATACTCTGCCTCAAAAAGACAAAAATGAATTAATTTAACTTTGCATAACAGACTCACAGAGTCCAAGTGAGTTTTAGGTGGAAGACAGAAAATTAAGTTGAAGCAACACTTATCTAGTTCCCCCATTAAACTGTGGCTCTGTAGATGGTTTGTGATCATACATTATTAAATTCCCTCCACTCCTTTGGATCCACTCTGCACCACCAGAACCCGACTCTGCAGATATTACATAAGGAACAGGATAGCATTGCAGTGACCAGATGTAAATCGAATCCTCTTCAAAGCTGCATGCACGCATTAGGAGGAATGCTGCCATCTGCCTCTGGACTCGCATGGAGTGTAAGACGGTGCGTGCAGTGTGGGAGCCATGCATATGACCAAACAAAATTTGCTACCCAAACTCATCATCCTTTTCCTTATATCTGCTGCCTCTCATTTCATGAACTGAAAAAATTTCCCTGAGATTTGGAAAGACTGACTAGGACTTGATTAGGAAAAAGACCTGGACTTTGGTCTGGGATTTATTCAACGAGCATGTATGGATCACCTACTACGTGCCAGGTACTGGTTTAGGTGACTGGGATACATCAGCCACAGATGCTTGCCCTTGTGGAGCTGACATATGTTCTTGTGGCAGAGAAGGACGCAAATAATTACATAAAAATAAGTAAAGTAGATAGCCAGTGCTACAGAAAAAAGGAAAAGAAGGTCTGAGAGAGATGATGGTGCCCGAGGAGAGACAGAGTGCACTAGTCAGGGTGAGTTCATTAAGAAGGTGAGAAAGGAACCCAGATTTGAAGAAGGGGAGGGGATTAGCCAAGAGAAACTGTTCCTCATCAGCCGTGCAACCTGAGACAAGCAACATAAAAGCTCTAGGCCTTGAGCTCATTCGTACAACGGGATATTGATCTAGGTGATCTATACCACAGTCCTTTTAAGTGCTTAAATTCCATAATTCATGGAATTTACCTTATGCCAACTTTACAGAATAAAAGCAGCCATCTAGTTAATGTTCACTGAGTCCATACAATGTGTCATGTGTTGTTGAATGCCATGGATGCCACAGGATTTAAGAAATGCTCATTAGGATAGTGGTAATTCGGAAGTATCTCATTACAGTCATTCATTTATTCAACGAACATACATGAAGCACCTACTATGTGCCAGGCACTACTACATAGCTGGGGTGTTACAAAGCTGACAGTCTTATGAGGAAAGGGAGGCATGTTAGCAAAAAGTAACACATTGTAAGCTGGGACAGAGGAGTTGTTTGAGATGCACACAGGAAGGAGGAAACGACCACACTGAGTGGGGAGTGTCCACTTCTGCCAGGGGTTCTAGATACACATTATTTTTTCTACGCATTGAGACGAAATTCTGAAAATTCTTTCTTTAAAAAAATCTAATTGTTTTATCTTTTGAGAAAAATGACAATAAATTTTACTTATTAAATAGAAGGGAACAGTTTTCATTTCTGAGAGTTCCTCATATTATTCTTTTAAAAAATTTATTATAGCTTGTCTGTGTTCACCTCATAAGTATATTAAGGGAAATATTACTTAAGTTTGGAAAGCTTTAGATTCTATAAGGAAAGTAAAAGTGATTAGATAATGTTTAATACTATTGGGGAAATTTTACATTGTGAAATTAAAGAGGGCAAAGAAGGCAACTTATCAAATGTTTACTTCCTTAAAATTAAGGTAATAATATGGTTCTGTTAACAAATGAACTGTAAAGCATTAGCTTTTTCCACCAGTAGCTGTGCTCCCTTTTCAATTTCAAAATCAGTTCTCTATGACAGTCAGGAAGCAATTAACATGACAATAACAACTATCATCTATTGGGAGCTTATTGTGTGCCAGGCTTGGTACTAGGCACTGTTCTATATATTACCTTATTTAATTCTCACCAAGCTCTATGGAATAAACAGTGATTATGCCCAATTTGATAGACAAAGTAACTGAGACTTAAAGAGATCAAGTAAATTGTCCAGGGTCTAAAGCCAGTAAGTGGCGTTAGAGGAAAAACTCTTGAACATGTCATCGGAAGACCTGAGCTTGAACTCCAGAGGCAGGAGGAACTGACTCTCTGACCCAGATAAGGTCAAGCAGGTACATATTCAGTATAACTATAACTGTTTTGCTTTTTACATTGGTTAAAGGTCATAAATTTTTTCTGCTGTCTATGTAAACGTCTTCTTAAAAGCTGTATTTATAAAAGTGTATTCATCATCTCTGAACTTCTACTGGTAACTGAAAGTCTACACAAAGAGTATGTGGACCTAATCTAAATATTTTAAAAGTTGTGCTGTTGTGTGATTTGGTACTCCATATAAAATTCTTCCTAATGGTCTCAAGCTTCAAAGGATTTAGAAGCTGTTTGACAAGGCACATTGTGAAATGAGGAATATAATCCATTAGTTGAGAGTGTTGTAGAGATGATATTAACAGCAGCTATCTCTTCATATAGAAGTACTTGAGGAAATTACTATCCTCTACATTGAGGACAGTATATGATATACAAGCTAATATCTTGACTGCACATTTTTGGCAGACTCCATGGACAAGTGAAGTTTGTTTTCTCATGTAACCAAATTGATTCAATAAAAAAATTAAAGAGAATGAATTATTACATGTGCAATTTTATCTAAGGCTGTGTCTTTCTCCATGGGAAGCTGAGAGAGTTTCCTTTTCCATCACCAGAAAAATGCTTTTCATTAGAAACACTTTGCACAGGAGTCTACACTTGACATTTTCTTTCCTGGTAGTCTGACTTTTTTTTTTTTAAGCCAGATTAAGTTTTTTTTGTGTGCCTGTATCTCTGTAGAATCTCCCACAACAAAATTTGGAGGAAGCCTTTAGAAAAATAATTAGGTAACTCTTATTACACTTGAGACTCAAGACTATATCATCAAAGTGTTGAGCATCTTTATCAAGGCAGCCAAGGAGAATTTGAGGATGATGTGCATTATTCCGTTGATAGTATTTAGGCCTGGGGAATTTAGAATACAAAAATAGAAATTTAATGAAAAATGGGAGCTAGAAAAGGTGTTTTTGCAGTAATGTGAGTTTTGAACAATTTTCTATCACTGAGAGAAACACATACTGCTTATTAGTACAATTCAGGAATTTGAGATTTAGATTACTAATTTAATCATTGGACTGCAAAATTCTTACCAAATTTTATGAGGATTTCACCTCCTTAAATTCCTTCTAGGCCATGTTTGATAAATAAAAGTTTTTTTTTTTGTGAGGAAGATCGGCCCTGAGCTAACATCTGCCAATCCTCCTCTTTTTGCTGAGGAAGACTGGCCGTGGGCTAACATCCATGCCCATCTTCCTCCACTTTATATGGAATGCCGCCACAGCATGGCTCGCCAAGCAGTGCGTCTGTGCACGCCCAGGATTCGAACCGGAGAATCCTGGGCCACCGCAGTGGAACGTGCGCACTTAACCGCTTGCACCACCGGGCCAGCCCCGATAAATAAAAGTTTTAAATATGAGAAAATAATCCAGTATTTCAAGTAAGTAATGATGGTTTTCTGCTTTATCGATTATCTACTATGCTATATGGTTTATTTTTGCCTTGTAAAAGACAACAAATTGTTCCAATTGACAGGCCAGTTGGAAATGTTTCTCTGAAGGACTGAAGAATATGAAAGTTAAACCTGAATGCTATCATAAAGGGAAAACATTTTTTTTTGTTGGATAAAAAGTAACGAGAACAGGTATTTGGAGCAATTTTAAAATGAATTCCAACGTATGGGCACAGCATTATACTCCTGACCCAAATTGCATTTCAGTATTAACTTTCACAAGCAAAATATAAGCATTGTTGTTTTATTACTTGAAAGCTCTGAGCAACTTTCTAAGAATATGAATTTGCAATTAAAATGAAGTGGACTATCAAGGCACTTAAAAAAATCTGAGAGTATATGCACTGGATAATTCTGATAGCTTGGGTCAGAAATTCCTCTGCACTAAATTTCAACAGAATATATGTGACCAGAAAGGAGCAGCAGAAGTTTTCCTTGCTGAGAAACTTGAGTCTGACTTATAAGCTCCCCAGGAGTAATTTTTAAAATGTTAATAAGTTTTAAAAATGTATTACATTTTTGTTAATACATTTTAAAAATAGTATTTTCATACTCTAGGTACAATTTAGACTAAATGGTTTGTACATAGTTAATAAGATAACAGATATCCGTCTAACAACAACTTGAAACCGCAGCTAAAGTTTATTTTACATTGGATTTAAAACTGCTGTTGTTAATGATAACTAGGTATTATTACTATTTTGGCTGGATTGAATTCTGTGACTAAACGTTAAAAGGATGTTATTCCTCATCAGAAATCTCTATGTGTAAATATCTTATAGTCTTCGGGAAACAGCTCTGATTCTACTATATACATTAAAGGAATCAGCTGAGTCAGCAGTTGCATAGTAAAATTTATGACTATATAATTTCTTTTCACAGTCCAACAGTGAAAAACATAAAGCTGTTGGAAGCAAAGAGAACTGAAAGAGATACGTCTAAAATAGCTGGACATTGTCAAATTCAAAATTCCATTTGGGTAGTCATAATACATACAGGAAAATACTTTTAGCCAGACTTACACTATCATTCGACCTTCATAAGTCATACTTTTCAACAGTGAATGCAGTTTTCTGAGAACTATACTTTTGACCTTGAAGATATAACTTGATGTTTTATGTCTCTTAGCAAACTTATAATGCCTGTGGTCCCCAAACTGAGCTCATCTAAAATTAATATCATCGTATCTTTAAACTGTTAAATTCTGTAATTCTTATTTTAATTATTCAGCATACAAGGGCAAAGAGAGAAGCTACAGCTCCTTTAGAAGTCTTCCTCTTATTGCATAAGTCTCGTAGCTTTCTTAACGCAGGATGGCCCTCAGCTGAAGCTGGGACTGAGGAAACAGCTGCATTGTACTGCAGCCTCCAATCTTGCCACAGCTCTCAGGCTCGGGATTCAGCTGAGGTGGAAAGAAATATGCAAGGGCGAAATATGCAGCCCGATGTCTATGGGGATTAAAGCTTTACCGAAGGAGATTACAATAGGGTAAGTTACTTTTTCCTGAAATTTAGCTTGTCTGACTTTCATTTTCACATTGTTTTTTCTTAATGATTACTCTAACAGAATGACCTTACATCATAAGTTTTACTTCCTATTTCTTCCCCCTTTTGCCTTGCGTTTAAATAAACTTCGTGCCCTCCATTCTACTTAGAAGACAGCAACTGGACTAAAAAGCCCTGAACAATTGCGTCAACTCCCTGCAGTTGGACATTTCTTAAGCCATTCCACTTTAATTGTCCCCAATTCCTGACTCTACTGTAATGCAATAGCATTCAAAAGCCAGGGAGCATGTTCACCAATAAGCAGAAAGGAAAACAAAAAGCCAATGCAGCAGAACTAAAATTAAGAAACACCAACCAGGCATCTCAACTCTAAGCAACTTGAAATTAATTTGACTTTCTTACCTTGGATGTGAATAACTCTGTCATGGTCTAGAGTGTAGTTGTCTGAATGAAGATCAGCCCCACAGACTGAAATCAGCACCAGAAGAAGTAAACTCTTCATCTTTATAGCTCAAAGAATCTTCTTCACTGTGAGAGCATCACACACAAAGAGGCATGTGAGACTTGGAACCCTTTGGAGTGTTGCACTGCACAACTTATTACCGCCTTATCATCATAGAATGGGTCTGTACAAATATTTAACCCAATCTGTTCAGAAAGTTCCTGTAGCTGACTTTGGGAGCTGAAGACTGCAGCTTTGAACAATTCCAGTGTCCTTTATGTAGCCAGAGTCCAAATAGTGTTTAACTCTATCTTTGCAGAATTGTAAATCTAGAAATTTAAAACAGTATAGTTTTGATATAGAGAGTTACAGCAAGTTACAAAGAGATGTGGCAGGGATAGAAATAGACAAAAAAAATTTTAAACCTCTGAATTTGAAGTATAAGTTAATAAAACAACAATTTGAGATATCTACATACGAATATTTATCACCTGGTCTAATTGGGAACTGAATCTTAAACCAGGGCAGATAAAGAATATTTGCATGAAACTTGCCATCATCATTCATTTTACATGTGGCTTCCTAAGCAGGTTAGATTTGCTTGTTCTAAATAGAAAAGAGGGCAAAAAAAAATGCCTGATGAAGCAGAAGCAGCACATTTGATAGAGATTGACTTACCATCTTACACTCTGCTTGGGTCTGTGGTGAATGGTTGAAAATTATGGACAAACCAGGTTAGAGTTGTGCATGCTACCACTGCAGTCATCCTGATTGATTTTTCATTCATTTCTATCTAAAATGCTGACGCACCAACTTCGAGTGCTGGTAGGGTCTCTGCAGTCAGCAGAGCCACGGCCGCAGGGGCTGTCCCTGGCAGCCTCTCAGGGCAATTAGGCAAATGAAGAGCAGAAATAGACAGCGCGGCGCAGCGCTGGTCCTGAGTGACAGAGGCAGAGCCATCACTTGGCTGCCCTTTATTGCAAGAACGATTTGATTAGAAAAAATCACCCCCCAAACTTTGTCATTGGAAGGACCAAAAAGTGATCCAAGTGATACAAACCTTCCAACCTTTGCGGTATTTGCCAGGCAAGAATTTCAGCGTCGCTCCTCTGTTGTAATGTGGAATCTGAGGCAAATATTAACAAGGGCTTTCTTTTTCTCTCATGCACACAGAAGCCTTAACAATACTTGGCTATTTTTAAAACTGAAATTGCACAGTACTGGCTTCTCACACTAATTTGTTTTTTCCAGGAAAGCTTGACTCCCTGGAATACTTATTAAAGAGCTCTGAGTCTGTTCCTGGAGGTCCTTGCAGGGCAGCCTTTGCTCCAGAGCCTAAGGCACTATTCACAGAAGGCCCCCAAGTCTTTCCTGGGACCCGAACACCTCTCTGCATTCTCCCCTCTGAAAACAGGCAGTGTGGTGATGCTGATGGCTTCAGTCTTTCATGTCTGTTTTAACCCTTTTCTTTTTCTTCCTCATGTCACAGAAAGAAGATGGTGGATGAGCAAATGGAGAAACTTACTTTTCCAGGAAACGAGTGCCATCTTCAAAATTCTACCTGATTTACTGATCTTATATTCGGAAGTTCACTTGCTTGTTCGTCTGAGGTTTTTTTTGGAAATGATTATTTTTTTGAAGCTACTGACTTTTGCCCATAGGAATACTATTAACAAATAGTACCTATTTTCAACCCAGAACTACGCTTTGGTTGAACAAATAGAATCAAGATGGCTTTTTGGAATTTGGAATATAATTGGGACAATTGTATACACAAACATAAAACAACGGCAAAGCAGCACAAGAGGCATCGTGGGCTCTCCGCCTGCCACAGGGATCAGAGGGGAGGGGAAAAGCGGAAGAGAGACTTGGAGGAAAGCATGCAATTTCGACTGTTAAAGAAAGGAGACATTCTAGGTAAGGGGTCAAGATGAGCAGAGGCAGAGAATTTGCTACATTATTTTTCACATTAACATGGTTATCTACAGTATAATTTATAGAGAGTTGTATACCCCCACAGACACACACACACACACACACACACACACACACACACACACAGGGTTAGAGTTCTGCATGCTGCCATTGCAGTCACCCTGATTTTTAATTGTTTTTACCTAAAACCTATTACACACAAATTTATATATCTCCTTTAATTCCATACCATAGCATTAAAATTATACCACTAAAGGTTCATTTCATTGAGTTAAGGTATTAACGGTCCAGCAACCAAATTTTAAAATGCAAACATCCTGAGGGCGGGGAATAAATAATAATAATAGCCGCAATTCTTTTTAGTTGAATGTCTACTATTTGCCAAGTGCCACGCTAAGCATTGTGCATACAACGGCTCACGCAGTCCTTATAATAATACCATGGGACAAATATTTCCACTTTTCCTGACAGATCTTGCTGAAGGTCACACATTAGTAAGCAGCAAAGTTTGTATTCACTTTCAAGCAAAAGCAACACTTACATTGAGTTGAACTTATTTTTCCAAAAGAGAAAATTAATTTATTTGTTTTGTTGTCTTTTTTATTTAGGTCTTTAACTTGAACCTATTGATCTTAAAACTTTAACTTGTGTTATATGTGAATATAAACTTTCTCTTTCAAGACTTACCTATGAGAAGTCAGATGGCACTCTTCGTAGCATGATGGTGCCCTGCCTTGTCTATAACACCACCTGGCGCAATGAGCACCACCTCGGTGGCTCACGTGTGTGCACACACACGCACTCACACACACCGCCTTCAATTTTAAAAGGCTGAGAATACTTCACATCTTCAGTGATTTGTGATTAAAATAGAGGTGTATATCAGTGAACACTTCCAACTACCTCTCACTGGCATTAGTGCCCTCCAGGTAGGAGAGAGTGGACATTACCTTTGCCACCCTGGCTGCATAACATCTGTCTCACCAAAAGATGTGAAACTAGAAAAGAGAACTTTAGGGGACAGTCTTCAGGGGTTTCCGCAAACTGCAAGTACAACACGAGGTACTGTACACTAGATTGAGGTCCCCGAGGACAGCGCTGTGCCAGCGGTCTGTGCGCTGGCCTCAGAGGAGAAGGACGCCTCAGACATAGTAGGCGTTCATGTGAGTGAATGAATCTGAATCTTGCTTATTTGCATTTTGCAACAATGTCTTTTCTGAATATCTACGTATGTTAGGTAAAAATTTTTAGTTTTTGATGTGAGTAAAATTTAGGAAATTTGCGGGACTTTTATACAACTGGCTATTGCCAGTCTTGAATTAGTGCTCTCAGTTCACCTGCAACTCACACGGTATCTTTTTACAGCCTCCCAAGCCTTGCTGCCAAGATGCTGCAGCCGGCTTCCAGAGGAGATCAAACTGAAACGTCTGTGTTCACAGTGAAGACACAGGATAGGACTGTAACTTTGCATTTTTTCTTTGGTGATAATTGAACCACTGTTTGAACAACGTACTCTAGCCAACATAGAAGTCTAATAGTTTAATAGAAATAAAGATATACTTATGCCAACAGTCAGATACAAAAGTGGCCAATTGCTATTCCTTACATCCCTACTATGGTAAAATTATTGCATTAGGTAATGGGGAAATAAAACCAAGTGGAAGGCATGCATGCTATTTTCTGTGCCTTGAGAGCTAATGCTACATAGTTCCTGAACTACTATCACATGCTAGGCGCTGTCGTTGAAGCTTCACCGATTTAATTGTTATTTCTCGGAACAACTCAGTTGAGTCTGTTAGTATACACATTTTACAGTTCTGGAAATGGAGTCGGAGTAGTGAAATCTCCAGCACGTAAAGTGAGGAACTGGGATCTGGGGGGTCTGCACTCCCTACCACCGTTACTGATGTCCTGTGTGCCCCAGGAGCGCCATCAGCTCTCCTAGCCAGCTCTCACCGCTCTTTCAAGGCTTCACACAAGCTGGGATGACTCCCCTCATCCTTCTCTCCTCATGTTGTATGCGTAGCACTGATCACAGCCCTGTTCACACCAGTCGTGTGTGAGTTCAGAGTCTGAATGCTTTCTCCACCGCATGCTCCTCACCCAGAACCATCCCGTGTGCCCAGAGGAAGGAGGGATGGAAACCTGGACCTGGGAGAAACACTTACAAGGACTAAAGGAGCCAAGACCAAGGGGAGTTTTTACACTGTTTGAAGATTACCTGTGTTATTTTATGGACAATGGGGAAGAGTTACTTTTTTCTCCATTGAGGGCATAATGAAATAAACGAGGTTTCAACTCAGCACTTGAAATTTAGTTTAAAAATTATGAGAATCAATACAAAGCTTGCCAGAAATTGAATGAGCAAACCACAGAATCTCAAACCATAGACTCTCATTTGACAGAATTATTTTAAAATAGACTGAGTCTTCTCCTCCTTGATATCTGTTTGATTTAGTTACAGGCAGAAGAGGGTCCATAAACAGTGTTTCCTAAAAGTTGGTCAGTGGTGCAGTGACATGAAAAAAAAAAAAAAGAGAGAGAAAAGGGACTGCAAAAGTTTGCTTTTTCATTAGGTTAAGTGAATTCAATTTAAAAAAATTGTTCGTTTTTCCGAAGTAACTTTCCTTACCTTTTTGCTGTTAGAATGGCCTTTATTTCATGGAATTATAAATTTTGGACTTTTCAAATCATAGATTATTTTATCCTTACTTAGCAAAAAAAATTGTTTTTAATGGCAACCTTATGCTGGCTCATCAATTGTTTTGTTGTTATTGGTTGGCTGTGTTTTCTGTTTTGACTCTACAGGTATGTAACATCCAGAAGTCAGACCACTGACCCAAATGATGGCTAAAGAACTCAGGCTACTGATGCATTTGAATTGTTCAGTGTGTGGAGGGACAAGTGGATCTTACCTAAGCCCCAGGATTTACTGCACACAATGGAGCAGGACGCAGAACTGCTTGGAATATACCCAACGCTCAAGAGAGAAGCCATGATTGAAAAAAAACTCTTTGTTTAACTACACAACACAAACTCCCCTCAGGGAGTGAGTCTGTATAAACTTCAAGTGAACGTAGCATTCTCCCTGTCGTCTTGCATTGGTCTATGAAAGTGCAAGCTACTGAGGAAGCTACAGAGCATTTATGATGCCCTGGATTAGATGTCCAGC